>NC_081854.1:43547732-43906898 GCF_963259705.1 Myotis daubentonii
CAGCTCCCCGAGCCTCCGAGCTGCACTGCAGCTGTGCAGCCAAGGCCCTACTTTTCAGAAAATAAACACAAAGACTTTTTTTTTAAAGAGAGAAGGAAAAAACTTTCTTCCAGGCCCAGTAACTGTAGAAAACGGGTTGGAAGGGCCAAAATCATCCCAGGTACCGCTGAGCTGTCCAATAGGGGAGCCACCAGCAACACAGGGTTCCTGGGCTCTGGCAACAAGGCCATTCCCAACTGCTGAAACAAGAACGTCATGGCGATACTGTGGGTGGCATAAAATATATGTTAAACTTCATTCCACCTGTTCCTCTTTGCATTTTATTAAAGGGACTACTAAAAAAAATACAATGACGCATGAGGCTCCAGTTCTATTTCTATGGGCCGGCAGGGCAGAGGATGAAAATGTTACAGCCTCAAACACAAGCCCATGGCCATGCCCTAACAGGAAGTGCTTAATCTGTAAATGCTGGCAAGGCCCTAAAATGAAGCCTATGGCAGTATCTGGTGTCAGCTGGGCGGGATCACGAACTCGGAGCATGCTCACCGAGTATGTCTAGCTTGGGAGAGGGAGGGAAGCGCGTGTCTTTTTAGCAAAGAGGAACAGATGCAACCTCTGCCGCAGCGATTCTCAACCTGGGCAATTCTGCCTCCCCCGCAGAGAGTGGGCAATTCCTGGAGACTGTTTTTATTGTCATGATGGGAGGTGGGGTGCTAGCAGCACCCGGTGGAGATGACCTAGTAGACGGGATGCTGTTAAACATCCTATGACGCCGAAACCAGTTTGGCTCAGTGGATAGAGCATTGGCCTGCAGACTGAGGGGTTCCAGGTTCGATTCCGGTCAGGGCCATGTACCTGGGTTGTGGGCACATCCCCGGTGGGAGATGGGCAGGGGGCGGCTGATCGATGTTTCTCTCTCATGGATGTTTCTGGCTCTCTATCTCTCTCCCTTCCTCTCTGTCAAAAATCAATAAAATATTTTTTTTTTAAAAAAAAAACATCCTATGGTGCACAAGACGACTGTCACCCTGAACAGAGAATGGTCAGGCCCCACGTGTCAACCGTGCCCTGACATAACCAGACACAACCAGGAAGGGACTAGATGTGAGACCCAAGCAAGCCCACTTTTAATACTCAGACTTCCAGGGGCACAGGGCTGGAAGGGGCATCGCTTTGCAAAATGGCTTCTCTGTAGGTTTCAGCATTGGTAACAGGTTTTAGTGTGATAAACAATGTGGGCAAAATAAATAACAACAATAAAAAGGTTAAAACTATATTAAGTTTCTCACCAGACTGAGTGTCAAGGGTTGACAGGTCTGGCCTGGTCTGTTTTTCAAGCTAGTAGGGGAGAAGCAGGGTTTAAAGCTCAGGGCAGGGCCAGCCGGAGCCCCCTGCACACAAAGTGCCGCCTCTCGGAGGATTCCAACTGGGCAGCTACGGGCGGCCCAGGGCCCCACCCCTGACCACACAGGTTCCTGTGACCGGTGACAGAGCAGCGGCGGAGGCACTGTGATTGGGCCTGCAGGGGCAGGAAGGGGACAGGGCAACCGAGGAGGAGGCAAAGACAGGAAGAGCACAGAGATGAATGGGAACAGCCCCTTCTCAGAGCCAGGCTGGGAGGCACTGCAGGAAGGGGGGGGGGTAGCGGGGAGGGCACATGATAATTAACTCAGCAAGTTGATAGTATTTGCATATAAATGCCTCCACAAATCACTACAAACAAGCCAGGACAAGTCAGGCCTATTAGCATATACAAGCCAGCCTGGGAAGGCCTCTCTAGGTGGGTCATTGAGGGGGCTGCTCACTTAGAAGGCCGCCTGCCAGCTGGGGGGCCGGGTGGGGGGCATGTGAGGGGAGGGGAGGGCTGGGGAGGACAGTGACATTGTCTATTTCAGACTCTTTCACTCCTGAACTCAGATAAAGGATGTCAAGAAGAACTGTCCTTCATCTAAGCCCATAAGGGAAGAGCGAAAAAATGCTTGACCGTTCAGTTTCTTTCTTCCAGGGTGTGGGGAGACAAAGGTAGCGGGGGCATCAGCAGCAACAAAAGAAACACAAAGGAAAAGGATATGGGGTTGGAACCACCCTTTGTGGAGAGGCTGCTCAATATGCTATAAGCACAATAAAGCCCTGTTTTCCATTTCATTTAATTTCCTCTATAAATGCTGGGCGTCTATTATGCCCATTTCACAGATGAAGGAAGGGAAGCTCAGAGAGTTCCAAGGATTGGTCCACAGCCACACAGCTAGGCCGGCGTTGAGCTGGGCCTCAAGCCTGTGACGCCAGCAGACGGCTGGAGCTTGAAGCCGGCTTCCCAAAGAGCGGGCTCCGTTTCATTCATCTCTGCTCCCGCCAAGGAACTGAGTGTGAACCACGGGGCCCCCACTTCACGCGCTGATTTGTGAGCGCCACTCTGGTCCTGATATCTCACTCCTTCAGCCAATGAGGAGGACTGCACCTCCCTCCAATCAGACACTGGGGAGTCTGCACCAGGAGTTCCTCTCCCAGCCAGTGGCTCCACTGCCTGGACAGTTGTTATGGATTCCCCACCAAGGACAAAATAAATGAACGGTCCTTTCCCAAAAGGCGCAGAACAGTGGTTCTCAACCTTCTGGCCCTTTAAATACAGTTCCTCCTGTTGTGACCCAACCATCAAATTCTTTTCGTTGCTACTTCATAACTGTAATGTTGCTACTGTTATGAATTGTAATGTAAATATCTGATATGCAGGATGGTCTTAGGCGACCCCTGTGAAAGGGTCCTTCGACCGCCGAAGGGGTCGCGACCCACAGGTTGAGAACCACTGGCGTAGAAGTTCTCTCCTTTCCCCCAAAGATTCCTCTGCCTGGGTCCATACCTACTGAAGGAAACCCTGCTTCTCTCCTCCTCTTTGAAAAAGTGGGGGGACCACTATTTCCACTTCTGCCATGGTTTACCTGGAACTGCATTTTACAAGTAAGTCAAGTAGCACGTGTTCACATTGTCAGGTACACAGACCGACAGTCCTCAATGCCCAAGTATAAAAGCGATACCACTCAGGAGCCTGACAGAACAGAGGGGCCATTTATAAGCAGTTGCTGTCGCCGTGACAATCAACCTCCTCACTCACACTGAACCCACGGGCCTCTTCCTTAAGTGTCCAAAAGTGGCAACCATGCAGATGGCCCACGGAGAAATACGAGGCAAAAACCGCTCCCCCCCGAGCCAAATGGACATTGTGAACCAAGGCCCTGCGCCAAGCGCATTTTAAAAACCAGGGCCTGGAATGGTGGAAGAGGCTTGCATTGTTTCTTGAGCAGTTAAGAAAAATTGTTTTAAAAAAGTTTGTTGTTGTTGTGTGTTTTTTGTGTGTGTGTGTGTTTTTAAAAAAAAGGGAAAAGTTGCTGAGAAGGAGAGAAAAGGCACACACATGGTCTTTAGCATATTTTCGCTGGACAAAGATGTCAGGAAAAGAAAAGTTGAGTTGCTCAAAATAGGCCACTCGGAGACAGAAGTGTGAGAAGCAAATAAGTTCATGTCTACACATACGTACTTTTTATAGATTTACAGGAGTTTAAATTCTTTTGAAAAGAGCTTTTTATACACAGAAGGGAGACTTCCATATTTGAACAGGCACTTATATGACTTTAGAGTGGGGGGGGGGCTGCAGGGCTGAAACGAAATATCAAATTAAGCCCCTTGGTCTTTTCGCTCAGCTAATCTGACTCCAGCCTCTCCACTGAGGAGCTTCAAGCGAAAAGACAGACAGCCGCCTGTGAGCTGGAATTTTAAGACTGAAACACAGAGCCCACGACAGCAATGTGCACAGGCACAGGCCTCATTCAAAATCTAGCTCAGACAACAGACTCTGAGAATTCTCCTCCAGTCACATTCCTGGATCAACTGGGCACCGCCACCAGAAACACACAAGATTGTCCTTTAGCCCACTCCCCAAGGGCCTCGAGGCACTCAGGCTTCTAACTCAGTAAGAAGTCTGCAAGCCCCCATCATGCTTAACCACCCAAGTCCTCAGTCTCAGCCCTTCTCTTTAGGTAACATCACACACACACACACACACACACACACACACACACACACACACACAGGAGGAGGAGGGGGGAGGGAGGGAGGGAGGAGGGGGGAGGGAGGAAGGGAGGAGGGGGGAGGAGGGAGGGAAAAGGAGGAGGGGAGGGAGGAGCAGGGGTGGAGGGAGCAGTCATCAATGCCGGGTCTCCAGAAGCAACCGAGCAGGGGGAGGTCTCACTCCCAGATCAAAGGTGTGTGGCCGAAATCACTCTCAGGACAGTGCGTGAAATCGTGAAATCGGCAGCAGATGAAAATGCCACCGTCCTTTCACAGAGTCCAACGGAGCCAGTCTTCCTGGTTCAGTCTCCCTGCGGATGACTAAAGACACTCCACACACTCCCAACTGTTGCTCCAAAAGACCCACTTAGAATTAAAGACGAGATAATCATTTGAGAAAGCCTTTCAGGCCATTATGTGATTAGCAGAATGGAAGAGGAGCAGGATCAGGTGCCTCCCCATCTTCACAAGCAGAGTGGCTGCCAGGGGGTTCGGTGGTTAGTCCCAAACCAGCAGCAGCAGCCAGAAGGGACAAGCATGGGAGGAGAAGTCACTGACCACACTGCCCATCCCAATCCTTCCACGGACGCCTTAGACCAACTGCAGGGAGGGAAGAGGAGGGGAAAATCTTGGAGGTGGCACAAAATTCAAAGAAGGAGCAGCTGAACCATCCTAGACCCTCCCCTCTCCCTGCTCCTCCAGCACACAGGAGGCCTGCTGGCTAAGGCCACTCTGGAGGGGTGCATTAATCCTCATGTTGACAAGGCTGCATGGCGACCCTCCCACCTCCCCAACCCCCCGCTGGGGATGGGAGAAGGGCTCACCCAAATGGAAGATTAAGCCCAGGCATTTGGCTAAGAGGCCCTGTCTGGGGTTAAAACCCACAAAACAGTAGTCTTGCTCTGAAATGAAGCCAAATTTGCCACCCAGCAAACTTTCTACGTCTCTTACCCCATTTTTATTCACACCCTTATTCCTGCCAAAGCAAGAAACTCCAGGAATTAAGGGTGAAAGAAGGGGAGAAACAGCAGAGGAGGGGAGAATCACCTTTAAAAGTAACCAATAAGAAGCCAAGACACCTTCTTTGGACAAAGAACTCTCTAGAAAGGCACCCATCAAGGCTGAAGCACTCAAAACTTTGTCCTCACCATCCCATCCCCTGCCCCACAGAATGAAAACCAGAAGAAAACACTCACGTTGTCTCTGTGCTTCTGAAGCTTTGGCACAGGCTGTAGTCAATGCCCCAGTTTCCATCCACACAGAAGGCATTTACCACATTAGCAGAGAAAAAGCCCTCTCCCATCTGACTGTCGCTTCGCACATGTTCAAAGAGCACAATCTGGCAGCCAACTTTAAATCATATAGAAAAGAAGCCTGACAGTTGTTGATGTTGTAGTTCTCCCCCTCAATCTGGATTTTGAGAGCGGCTTGCCCACGAGCCAAGACTGTTGCTTGGGTCTCTCCCTCGGGGCAGTTTGACTCAATCTTAGCTTCTGTGTGTCTGTTTCTCAATCTAAGCAGCCTAAGGACTCAGGACACCGCTCTTTGGTCAGAACAGGCACCTCTCAGTGTTTGATTGAGATCAGCTCCTGCAGAGGAATTCCTTTGGCTGGCTGCTAGTAAAACTGGGTCCCCTTTCTCCCTGACCACAGTGTCTAACCCAGGCAGAGGCCTGGGATTCTGAGCTGGGATTTCCAACAATCACCCTTGCAATTCAATTCTCCTACCAGAGCCTGTGGAGACCCCTAGGAAGTTCACCGTTGGGGAATCTGCCTTCCTGTTGTGTTTTAAAGTACCGCCCCCATCCTGGTTAATTACTCCAGTCTTGGGGACCAGAGTAGGCCAATGAGCCCAAGCACTACAGAAATAGGCCAGGCTAAGAGCAAGCAAGCATTTTAATAACAAGCGAAAGTATAAACCACAGCACATACTGCGCTGCTTGAGGTTACTGATGGGGGACGTCAGGTGCATTATCCCTGTAATACTGGCGAGTATGAGATGGAACCTGCAAGGTTGTTCGGGCAGAATCACAGTTGCCTCCCCTACAAGACCAGGCCAAGCCCTTCTGGTTAAGAAGCCAGCCAGCTACTCTCCAAAGTGGTTGTAAAGACAAGTCACTCTCTTCCCCTTCAAGTAATTCCCACCAATTTCCGACACTTTCATAAAGCCCTGCTTGGTCACTTACATATTTCCTTTTTAACATAAAACTGTTGTTAACTCTGAAAAAAAAAAAAAAAGAGAACTTCTTAGGTGAGGGTCTGCTTTGGGTCCTTGCATTTCTCACAGTAAGACTTCAGAAGCAATAAATAAATAAATAAATAAATAAAAAATCCTCAAGAGTAACAGTGACAATAGGACATGCTCCCTGGACACCACTTGTGACCAGAAGTAAAGAGACGGAGCTAAGTCATCACCAGCCCCAGAGAATATTTTGCTAGTATTTATTCTAATGAACTAACAACCTCTGGGTCATCCAAGGTGAGCCAGGCCTGTCCTGGAAGTGTCTAGTAATCATCATTTAAAATAATAATGAAAACTGAAATCTCGCTTATTTTAGCTCCTTGCCACTGGGCAGTCCAACTGGCACCAAGTTTACAAGGCAGTTAGACCCGTTCCAAATCCGTTCTGAAAGCATCAAGAAGGAAGGCACTTCGCTGTCCTGGTGGGAGGAGCCAAACAGAGGCCTGCTGGGAGCACTGTTTTAGTTGGGTCCTTTCCACCCAGCCTGAGTATTCATTTGTGCAAATAAAAGACGGAAGGGAAGAAACCAAAATTAAAGTTTCAGGTGGTTGGAGAAGCAGCACAGATATATATTTTTTTTTTGGAAGAATAAGCAAGTGTTTCTCAATAGTTCCCTGTCAATCAAAAGTGTTTTCAGGAGAACTGGAAAACAGCAGCTCCTTCCCACCGAAAGTGCAGCCATTTCAAAAGAGAGTTGGGAAAGGGAGGTGACCCATGTCATAAAGACAGTAGGTCTTCAAGCCACTTAATTCCTTGTGATTCTAAAAGGACTATTTTTAAATCGGAAAAGTGCTTGCTTCTGCATCTGCCCCATGTTGTTAAATAACACTTGTGTAATTAAATAAAAGAGCCAAGTGTGACCCTCGCCCATTCTGAGAGGCACTTACACGCTCCCTGAAAACATGCTGGAAACGAAATGCAGACAATCTCCTCAGTCCTGTAATTTAAAAAACGGAGGGAGGAAAAGTTTCTCTTGGCCTTTCGGGCCACACACCTTCTGAAAGGGGCGGGGGCGGGGGGGTTGGGGTCTCTGCAAAGTACAATGAACACAAATACAGGTGTGCAAACATCCAGGTATGTATGTACCTCTCCTCCAATGACCCTATTCTTGAAACCCTTAAATTATTTAGAATTGCGGTCTCCTGACTTCCCTCACACCCCACCTCTGTTCCCTAATTGCTTTTCGTGTTTGGGTTGGGTAACCAGAAGGATTCGGAATCTCGGGCCGCCAGTGGCAGTTCTGATAACAAGGAACAGGCCCATGCTCCTGGCCGATCAGGTTACCTTGGAAGGTGTATGTTTTCCTCTCAAAGGCAGTCTCAGCCCCTGCACTCAGGCCTCCCTCTCCAGCCCAACTCCTGGAACTCGTGATTTTTAGGGTTTCCCCTTGAAAACTATCCAGAAACCACAGCCATTAAAAGAACATGAAGGTTTGACACCTCCTGAATTTAGGAATGAGGGGGACTCCAGGGGCCAGCTCTACAAACTCGCACCTGCTGCTTGATGGCAAAGAAGCGAAGTTCCCAGCTAGTGTGAGCTTTAAATTATACTCTATTTATTGAGTGACTTGTCTCCAAAGACCTCAGAGCGAGGGATGAAAGAAGATGACGTGTAACTTTCTATCTACCTTTAAGGTTTAAGTTTGTTTTCCTTGCTGTGCTTTGATGCATTCCGCCCAGCAGGCCCAGTGTGCGTGCGGGGAGAGGCCTTCTCCCTGTGCCCCAGTGTGTCCTCTCTGAGTGACCTGTCGGTGGCTTTCAGAGTCTGCAGGCCAGTTAGACGACACAAACAGAGGGTGGGGGGAGAAGACCCTTCTGCATTCACCTGTGCCTGGGCTTCATTTAAGCCAGTGTATAGACGGTGCTTGCCCAGGCCACGCACTCAACCACCCCAGGCGTGAGTGGTGGCCTTTGCCCTCCATCATTACAGCTCAGGTATGTCTAAAGCAGACAGGACCATTTCCCAGAAAGCTCTTTCCTCTATGCCTACAATGATTATTATTATTATTATTATTATTATTATTTCTGCTACTGACCTAACTTGGACATTCCTCCGGCTCCTTTAACAGGACAAACATCTCAGCTTTCCCTCTCGACCACCCCCGCCCCATCCCTTCAGAAATGAACGCTGCTCTGGTCCCCCCCCCCCCCCCACAGAGTGCAAACAAACTAAAATTAGAGGGTGGTCCAGTGGCACCGCCTGCCAGCTCCCAAACTCTGTCTCTCCCTCCAACTGCTCCAACAACAAGCGCGTTTTCCACAGTTTTGAACGCACCAGTGACTTCTTTGGGGCTGAAAAGGGTGCATGTCTAGGCGGGAGGAGGGGGGGCACCCAAACTTTGAAATGACACCAGCACCGCAAGTATTCAGAAGGCAGCGACTAATCCAAAAGCCCAGGAAGTACAGGCGGGAGGGGAGGAAGATGGGAGAGCGCAGAGGAGGAAGGGCTTTCCTCTGTGCCCAGCAGCACACAGAGGCTCTCGTCCCGGGTAGGTTCCAATTGGATCTCGCAGCTCCAGGGCCTCCAGCCGGCCCTTCCCCCACATGCCCCAAGAGAATGGGAAGTTCAGCCAAGACTCACAGCACCTGCCTGCAGCTCCAGACCGGCTGCGCGACCCGGGCGGGCCGGCCGGCGGGGGAGGCGGCTCCACTCACCTGGCACACAAAGGCTCCGCACACCTCCGGCGGGAGGAGGCACCGGCAGGTCCGAGGGCCGGGGCAGGCGCGACAAGGGGAAATTCCAGCGGCACCGGAGCCCCGAACTTACCCACCCCCGGCGGCATTCTCGCTGCCTCCCGCTGCCCCCGGGGCCCCGAGGCGGCTCTGCCCAGGTGGAGGGGGGCCGCGGGCGGGGGAGGGGGGCTCATGGTGGCGGCGGGGCAGGCGGTCGCCCCTCCCCGGGAGGGAGGGTCCCCGGGCTCCGCGGAGATTCACCCCAGGGGCGCGACGCAGAGTCCCCGGCCCCGGCCCGGCCTGCCCACCGGCTCGGCCGCCCTCCTGGAATCGCTTTATGCAAATGAGGCTCCGCTCGCGGCGGCGGCGCTCACCGCCCTCGGAAGGGGGGCGGGCGGGGCGGGGGGCCTTCGGGGATCCACATTACACAGCAACAAAGCGGAAGGTTAATTTGAAACTCACAGCCCCGCCGCAGCTCGGCTCCCCGGGCAAAGCCTGACATCTACAGTCGCGCCGGGCGCAGGCCGGGTGCCGGGCGGCCGCAGGGGCAGTGGCCGCGCCCGCGGGGAGCGGGGCCGCACGCCGGCGCCCAGGCCCGAGCCCCTCTGGGCCGCTCCGGGCACGGGCTTCCGGGCGGGCCGGGCTGCGCGCCGGGGGACCGGAGCCCCGAGCGGCCCGGCCGGAGCCTCCCCCGCAGCCCGCCAGGTGGGGACAAAGCGGGGACCTCCCCCGGCGCTGACCCCTCGCTCATCCAGAGTCAGGAGGCGGCCTAGAGGCGGGCGAGGAGACAGGGACGCGCCCTGGGCCACAAGAAGGTGCCTGGGGTCTCCGCCCGGAGCCGGCGGGCTCCCGGCCCCATCCACTCCGCGGCCCGGCCCCTCGAGCCTGGGGGCATGAGCCAACGCGGACAGGAATTCATTTGAAACACACACACCCATCCTATTAACTGTTTTTACAGAGCACTTCTGTTTCTCAGCTGCAGAAACTTACAAAAACACCCCCCGCTCCCCATTGAGAGTTTAAGGACAGAGTTTTTAATGAGAAGAAAGAAAAAGAGAGGAAGAAAAAGAAGTGAAAAGGCTTCTCAGTTTGCAATTAAGTCTCTTTAACAAGGCTCTCCTGATAAAGCCACACAGGTTCCGATCGTACAGATCACGCCCTTCCGAGGGGACATTCTACTGGGGGGTCAGATTTCACGCGGCCACCCCCGTTGGTCAGAGCAACCGCTGGACACTTTCCTGTCTCCCCAGCTTCGCCTTTCCCATTCTGCTGTGCCAAGGGAGCACCCCAGAAGTCTCACCGGAAGTCCCTTGTCCCCCCCTGCCAGAACCCCAAGCTCAGTCTGAATTTACTCCGGATTCTCTCGGCACAGAAAAGGCACCTGCTTTCCCCCTTTCTCTAAGCCACCCACCCAGGCTGGCCCCACAGCCCGGAGAGTCCCTTCCGACTGCACAATAATGAACCATGCAAGTGTTAGAAATGTAATAAGCTCACGAGGCGAAGAGCTGCATGTATGGAATCGTATTAGCACTAAGCACACATGGATGCAGGAGGCAGAGGGATGCCTGGCTGATGAAAACTATCATGTCACCATGTACAGGGCATATTACACAATATAATTTGGGTTCAAATTAATGTAAATATCTAACTTGTTGGAGACAGACAACCCCTCTTTCCGTTTTAGTCCAGAAGAGACTCCAAAAAAAAAATTTTTTTTTTTAATTTTTTTCAGCCAGGTCTCTGGGAGAAAAGACTGCCTCTAGGGAATCATGTCCGATTAGGGACAAAGGAAAGCACAAGCCAAATTCTGTCACACATGAGAGGGTAAGGGGGGGGGGGGCGGGGAGTGAAGAGGGAGGAAGGAAAGCAGAGGATGATTTCATAAAGCAGAGTCTGATCACCGCGGAGCTGTTTTCAGACCGCCTGACTTCAGGCCCAAGAACAGGTGGTGTTTTCAAAACACACTATTATTTATATTAGCCACGTGAGTTGAGAACACCTTAAAGAAAACCAATTAATAATTTAATTGAAAAAGTGACTATGAATAATACATGAAGATGATGATGCTAGCAATAATGCAAGCACCGTGGCACATGCCCCACAGAGAGGTCCCTGGAAATCTCCTGGGGGGCGGGGGGGAATGAAGGCTCCAGGCCCCACTCCTTACCTGGAAGCAGCAACCCAGGGCCCCTCAGCTAAATTCAAGAGAGTGAGAACATGTTTATACTCCCAGGAAATCTAATTTTGCTGCTTTGTTTGAACTTTTATTAACAGGGGGCAACCTAGTAATCTGGTGACATCATCAACCTGTGGGCCTACACATAAATATCTTCAATAAAATAAAAGCTAGAAAGCCCAAAGAACCAGCTATAAAATACTCTGGAAGGATGAGGAGGTGCTGGAAACAAGGCCCTGAGGGGATCTGCCCTGACACCGCCAGTGTCCCGCCTGCAACCGACCTCCTGCCCCTTAGAGGCCTGACAAATAGAAGGAAGAGCAACCAAGATCCCTTTCCGCTCTCTTAATCTGGCACCAGCCACACAGGGTGAGGCCTGGTCAAGCTTGCCTTTGTTACAGGCAGAAAATGAACAGGTAATCCACAGGCAAGTGATCAATGGCCTCTACCATGATGAATATAAAGGCCTGCACAAAAGCTGGGATGGTACCTCTACTAAAACTTATCTTCATCACCAAAGAAAAGAATACCTCTTCAGAGGGAATTTGCAACTTTTGCGCTTACAAATGGAATCCACAGTTTCTCTGAAATGCATCTTGCAAATGCTGTCCTGTGACTGACTCTGCAAGGCCCTGGCTCTTCGGAGGGCAGCGGCCTGCCGATCAGCCCTCGGCCTGCCCAGCAGGGCCAGCCCTGCACTCTCGTTGCCCTGTCCTGAACGCTGTTGACAAATAAACCCACTCTCAGGAAAGGCGATTCCTGCTTCCAGTTCTCCATAACTAGGCTCATCTCATCTGGAAAGCGTCATTGGCAACAGCCGAAAGGATAAATATTTAAAACTAAATCAGGGGATGCTAACCCCTTCCCTACTCCTCCCCTTACTCTCTCTCCAAACCAGAGGCCAGCCCGCCTAAGGCTTCGCTGGCTGGTAAATTACAACGATCTGAACAGAGCCAACTGGCTTCTCCCGCTCTCTCTCTCTCCCCACATACACACTCAGTCTCCAATGCTGTATGTATCCTTCCCCTTCAGCAAAGGTAAATATGATCTCTGAGCTGAGATACTGTGAAAGTCAGCATTCTGACTTCTCGCTAAAGCTGGGCTCTATTTCACAGCACAACCGGGTTTAGGCGGATTTGTGTATTCTTCCAGATCCTTCTATTTTTATTAAATTATACATACACATTGATTTTAAAACTAGTGCTTAAATAACCTTGAGGCTTCAACAAAGAAAAAAAAAGGGGGGGTGGGCGTGAATAGTCCCTGAAATAAACAAGGAAACATTTGGAGCTGAATGCCCAGCTATCACCCCATCATTTCTAGGCAGTTATATTTACGGGCCTGGCACCTGCTGGGTGATCAGGACCTCCTGGGTATGGGACAGAATGCAGGCTCTCCTGAGAACAACCCACACTCAGGCTGCTGTGCCAAGGCCTACACACAGATGTTCTGATTCACATTTCTCTGACAAAAACCTCAAGGCCTCCATCTATCGCTACAATGCTAATTCCATAATTTTACCCCCAAGTCGTAGGTGGAACGGAACATTATCTAGCTTACTAACCCACCCTCCCCAGCTCAGACCCTAAGTCTGTCAATGACACACATTAAGAAAGACACAAATGAGTAAACATTTTTTAAAGGAACTGTGATTGGGAAGAGCTTTTCCAAATTAATGTTAAGTTACAAAGCCCAGTTTAAGAAAGCAGAAATAAATAACTTGCCTTAAACTAGCTTTAAAAACGTTAGGTAAAAAGCTTGCTCTTTCCTTTTTTTTTTTTTTTCTTAAACAAAAAATATTATTTCTGAAAGGGCAAAGAGAATTTGTCATGCAAGACTTTTATACCCAGGGGGATTCTTACATTTGTGTTTCTAAACCTTGAAATTGAGAATTTTAATGAAAAGGCAGACAGATGCTTAAGGACAGCCTCGCAATCAAGGTCCATACATTACAGGAGAGGAGGGACGCTTTGTTTGGGGCCAGGAAAAAGAGGTGGATTCCATCCCTGCTGTCTGACACATCCCTGTGCACTCGGCCTGACACCACTGAATTCTTGGAGGGGAAGCAGGTTGGAGGCAGAAGAAAGGAAAAAGGAAACTGGAGAGGAAAGAAAGGGGGGAGGGGGCATGGCTTCTTTATATAAATCTTGTATGTGTGGGTTTTTTTTTAAATTCTCAACACAGCATCAACCCCATAGTATGTGCCAACAATTCCCCTACACATGCATTAAAACAATCAATTAAACGATCTACCAGGAGCACAATAACCAAGATCAGATTTTTTTTTTTTTAATGAAGAATTTCATTTGGGTTTGCAATTCTTTCCCATCAAGTGACCACTTTTGGGGACAGGATTCTAAGAGATAAACAAAAGATGGCCCTTTTCACACTCCGCCCCCCCCCCCAAATGATCCTGGAATCCCATTTTCTCATCTTTTTATTTTAGTTGCATTTTTGTTGGAAATCTGCACTAATCTGATTTAAGAGCTCCGGAGCTGAAATCTCACATATCCTCCAAGTCAGCCAGCCAGTGTTTTAGAATTTGGATTTCTATTGAGGCTGTTCCAATCGCCAGCGAGGCCTACGATAAAATGTGCTTCATGCTGTTCCGTTTGTCTCTCTGCAGACAAATAGAAACTGTGAAATTTAAAGAATGGACGGAGAAAAAAAAAAAAAAACCTAAAACAAAGAGGTTAAAAAAATAGGACAAATGTTTTTGCTTTTGTGTCTGCCTGGAGCAATTGTTTGGGGGAGTCTGCATTGACAATAACCATGAGAAGGCCATCTAAAGGCGATGCGCGCACAAGGGGACTCCTTGCCTGCTGCCTTTGGTCTGGGAGAAAAAGCACCTTAGCTCCATTCTCCAGGAACAAAGGCCAGGGCCGCGGAAGGGGGGAGAGGTTACCGGGGCTTTCACATGGAGCCAAGTGTCAATGCAGGTTCATTTTTCACCCGTCTTAGTTGGAAAGCAGCTCGGTGAACTTCCTAATGACTGCTTTTCCCTCTCTCCCTATTATTTCTAAACCTGAAAGAACAAAACAATAATATTTTTTTTAAACCTAAAACCCATCATCCTATTAGAGGGAAAGCCCTGAGGCCCTATGGTCATTTTTTTCCTCCTTCCTCTCCCCACCCTACTTTTTATTTTTGGAGGAGGGGGGATTCCCATTGTAGATCACATGGAAATAAGAAACGCTGGACACTGAGGTCATTTTTAGTAACACCAGAACGGCCTTTATGTCCACAAAAAGGCAGAGAGCAGAAGAAAAAAAAAAAAGGAACAGGGAAGGGAGGTGATGGCGGGGCGGCTGTGGGCAAGGCCTGGAAACATTTCCTTTTTTTTTTCACAGCATGAAGTGGCTAATGCCAGCTTCAGATATGCAACTGAATCAAAGTCATCCTTACACAGTTGGAGGGGTTTTTTTGGGGGGCGGGGGCTGGATGGAGAAAGGGACAACAACGATATATTAACAACATAGACAAGGTGTGTGTGTGTGGGGGGGGGGGCTTCAGAGAAAGGAAGCCGAGATGCATCACTGCGTGCCATGAAAATACCAGGGCAAGTGGATGTCGGAGTGTTTAACCAGCTTCGAAGCTAGAAACATCTTCCCCAGCGGCCAAACCCTAGGACGACAAGGCAGTGACATGCAACTCTCAGCCTTTGAACCCAGACCTGGCAGCTTAGGAGTGTGCCCTCCCGCCTCGCCCCCTCCCCCCCCCCATTCCCCAGGCAGCCACAGGCTCTGGCTGAAAAGCGAGGTGGGGGAGAGGGCCCTTCGAAGAAGCACAATAAACAACTCAAATATGAACGGAAATGACATCAGCAAAGTGAAGGACCTGTTTATTGCAGATCAAAACAAAACAAACTTCCAAACCTTTTGTGTACACACGGTAACTCTATAAAAAGCCCTCCTAAAATGTCACCAGGGTCAACACATCAGCATCCCAAGAAAACAGATAACAGTCACCACGGCAGGGAAGGGGGAGGAAGGGGGACGAAGGGAAGAAGGTGGGGGGGGGGGCGGAGATACAAAACCAGAAGGGGCCAAACACCCAGCTGACTATTCCCCCCTGTGCTGATCCTTAATATTTATTGGTGTTTATAATCTAAAAGCCATGCTCTGTGTTTCACTTAATACAAGGCCAGACAGTGCTGTCTAATGAGGCAGCATTACAATCAGCTTGTAATACTGAATTTTTAATGCTGCCAAGGATTCTGTTACATAATAATATGAAAAACAGAAGCTGAAAGTGGGCTCGCGGTGACAGGACACTAGAGGTTCCAGGCAGGCAAGCGCCACAAGCCTGCCTTCCCCCTCCTCCTGCCTCCCCCTCCTCGGGCTCTGCAATCAGTCAGCTTTCCATCCCTGTACAGGAGATCAGTATGGAAACCATGAGAATTTCTTAGGAAATCCACTTCGTTATGATACTCCCGGAGCCAAAGTTATATTTCCAGAGTTTGAATTCTAGCTGCTCTGGGGTTAGAGGTCTGAAATGAGCATTTTCTTTGGTGTTGGGGCTGAAGAGACAAGGAAGGCAGGAGAAGGGAGAATAGCTGGTTTTAAGCAAACTGAACGATTTGGGAAAAAGGAATCCGAGAGGGGGAAAAAGAACTAAGATGCTGGGGGTGGGGGTGGGGGTGGGAGGGATTGAAGTCTGCCGGCCATATTCACAGCTGCTGCACTCAGTTTACATTGGTGTAATTTAAAAGCATATATATATATATATATATATATATATATATATATATATATAGAGAGAGAGAGAGAGAGAGAGAGAGAGAGAGAGAGAGAGAGAGAGAGCTGCTGTTGCTCCTCTCTGTAATGCCCCAAGACTGTAAATCTATAACCACTGCAATGATTTAGTGATTAAAAACATGATAACATATTGTGTAACTGCAAACCACAGAACCCTTGCCAACTCTCCTCCAAGATAAAGGGGGGAAAATACTGAAAATGTGTTGCTCGCAGCGATCTTCCTAAACCCAAAAGATTTTAATAAAAGAATCTATATAGTTCAACGAATCAGAAAAGGGTGAGTGAATTGTATGTGAAGCCAGGAAAGGGGGGGGGGGGGGAGAGGCAGCTTTATGTGGGATTCTTTTCCTTGTACTAACAAATTACGACCTAAACATGCCTTTTCTTTTCTCTCTCCCTCTCTCCCTCTCTCTCCTTCCCTCTCTCTCTCTCTCTTTAATAGTTTGTTGTAACTGGACTAACTGGTCTTGTGTGCTGTCTTGCATATTCAAAGCTGCTTTGTAATCGGATCTGGAGACCCAACCTTATTTGCCTGAACTCAATAGGGGTTTTTCCTCCTCGCCTCCCTTGTTTTGTTTTGGATTCGTATTGTGGGGTTTCTGTTCTTGCTGGGAGCAGACAGCTATCCAGGCAGAGGCTCTGGTGCCTTTAAACTATAGAACAAACACCTGAGAGGGGGAGGCATCATTTGTAACGTGGCAGGAGGAGCCTAAAATATACACACAAAAATAAAATCAAAGCAGCTGTAGGGGTTTTGGCCTCTGAGCAGCTGACCTGACCCCAATTCCGTATATTCTTTTATTTCCCTATCACAGGAGTCCTGCACCTTGGGTCACATTCGAACTCAATGTGACCCTCAAGAGAAGGCAGTCACCAAGCTCTGGAAAACTCCGTATTTAATGGGGGGTTGGAGGGAGTGTAAGTGCATATGCATTCAGACTTCCCCAGTGTAGACCCCCACACAGCGTGTGTATACACACACACACACACACACACACACACACACACACACACACACGTCAGGACGCCAGGCCCTGGGGCCAACTCCAGCCCAGCTTTCTCAGCACACACTACCCGGAGCCTGAACTCTCATTGCAGGAGGCCCCCAAATCTTCATGTCTACAACTCTACCCATAAACACATGCATGCACAGACAAACACTCCTCCAGAGACTTTAAAAACTCCCCAGATCTACACTGCCTCCTCTCTGGACCTGAGCAGGGCAGTTTATTCAGAGAAATCAATAGGAAAGAGCATTTGCAAATATTTACATAAGCCCTGTGCGTTTCAGCATTAAGTAATTAAAAACTAAAACTCGGGGAGGGGGAAGGGAGGAGACACACAGACAGAGGAAGGCTGCTGGCCTAAGAGTGGGTTTTCCTGCCCACACCTCGTCTCCCTAAACCACAATCCTTTCAAAACTGACTTCGTGTACACTTTTTGCAAAATCCTGTTCGTGCACCATTTGCTAGACTATTTCAAAATCATCTCCAAATATGGATTCACCTACCACCAAGCTTTCAAGCCTGACTATAAGTGTCTGTATTCTTATTCTCTCTCTCTCTCTCTCTCTCTCTCTCTCTCTCTCTCTCTCTCTCTCTATCTCTCTCTCTCTCTCACACACACACACACACACAGCAATCCTTACTTTTGACATTGCTTCAATCTGGTGTGTTATTCTCTCATATTCCTATCTCTAAATTATTTGCACCAGTTGAAGATATCAAACATTAGAAGATTTGCAGGGAGCCCTGGAAGTGGTGGTAATTTAATAAGCGAATTCCCATCCCTAAACCCTCCAAGACTTCCCACCTCTATCTACAGGATACCTGCACGTTGGGGATTCAATACCTGAAACCCCCACATGTAAACAGATTTGCAAAAAAAAAAAAAAAAAATTGCACAGCAAAATGGGGTTTTTAAACAGGCCACTTTCAGAGCGGACTTCCCCTATATTGTCCTGGAGGGATGGGCAGTAATATTGCCTCCAAGTCTTCTCTGAGAAGCCGAGCAAGCCACTGGAGCACCCACGCTGCAGATATTGTAGGAATTTACAGTAAATGTAGGTACACGATTGCAGCACGCTGCCCTATTGATTATGCAGATTGTGATCAATCTTCTCCCCTCGCCCAGTTTCCAAGACTCTCTCCGAAGACCTCCAAATAAGTTGGTCTGTAACTGGCCATTCTCCCAAAGTAGGGAGAAAAAAGTAATTTTTTAAAAAACATAATAAATCGTCAAGTGTCCCCACTGAAAGGACTTGAGTCTTTTTTTTAATTCCAAAGTGAATTTATGTTCTGTAATTTGCATTACAGCCAAGCGATCACCGTCTGTCATATTCTTTAAAGGTACTTAACAAACCCCCTTTTAAAAGTCAGGAGAACTGGAGGCCAGAAAAGGGCAGTCAGCCTCCTTCTTCCATATAGCCCTTAGATCAAGTTTCAATAATTGAGACCAATAAAAATTGTCATATTTACCCTGCTTCAAAGCAACAAGGAGTAAAAGAGTGGGTGATTTTTGAAAGCACTTGTAATCAAAGAATTTGCCACAGTCGAAGGGATTGTACATTTTCCAAAGTCAGATTCTAAGCAACAGATTAATTTGCAAAGTAAAATGTATTTTTAAATTTTAATAGCTCCACAAAAAGCCTACGAGTACGGAGTCCATACACAATTTAAGTGCCCTGCATAAAAAATACACTTAGATCTAGTCCCCAAAAGACATGCAAAAAGAGGTACAGAGATGTACGTGACAATGAATAATGTGAAATTCAGGAACACAGTTTTCGCATCTAATGGAAAAAATACATGGAAAAGAGGAGAGGGGCAGGACGAGGGGTGAGAGTGGGCAACAGAACGTAAACAATCCCAGACTCTCGTGAGAAAAAAAAAATAAACAAAAAGAAAGAAAGAAAGAAAGAAAAAAGGAATCCTCCTACATCTCTCAACTCAGCTGGCCGAAGAGAGGCCGGCCCGGCGAGGTCTAGCCCTGGCGGCGGCGCAGCCCCGAGCCCCCGGGAGCCCCTAGTGTCCAGGGCAGAGCCCCCTCCAGGCGCTCGCGGCGCTGCCAGTGGGGCAGGGAGGACAGCGCGCAGGTAGAGGGTCGGGCGGCCGCCGCGCCCCCTCGCCCCCTCTCGGACCCCGAGGCTCCGGCCCGGCGCCCACGTCCCCGGCAACTCTAGCCCTGGCGTGGAAGGCGCCCGGCCGGCCAGCGGTGGCGGTGGCGGTGGTGGTGGCGGCGGCGGCGGCTACTGCTCCCGGCCGGGTGCGCGCCCCGTGCGGCGGCTCAGCCCGGGGCCCCGGCGCCTCTCGGGGTGGGGCAAAGTTGGGGGCCGGGGGCGGGGGCGCTCGGCACCGCGGACCCCCCCCGCCGGCCGCCGCCTTTGTCTCGGCGCCCGGACCCCGGCCGCCCTCTCGCCCTCGGCCCGCGCGCTGGCCGGCCATGCCCCGCGGCGCCTCCAAACTCGCGGCGCGGGCCTCGCCCCGGGCGCCTCCACCCTCCCGGGGGTCGCGGGCGGCCAGCGGCGGCGGCGCGGGGGCCGGGGAGGAGGGGGCGGCCCGGGCGCGGCGGCGGCGGCGGGAGGAGGAGGAAGAAGAGAAAGAGAAAGTTTGGCGCAGGGGGAAGGAGAGCGGGACGCGGCGAGCGAGCAGGGCGCGGGCGCGGGGAGCGCGGGCGGCGGCGGCCGGGCGCGGGAGCCGGGAGGGGGCAGGACGAGCCCCATGCAAAGCAGCCCGGGCGCCCCGAGGAGCCCCGCGTCCGGGCGGTGGCGGCGGGAGGAGGAGGAGGAGCAGGCGGCGGCGGCGGCGGCGGGAAAAAAAAAAAAAAAAGAGGGAAAAGTTGCCACTTACGCGGTTGCTTCTCCGGCGGCGGCGGCTGCAGCGGCGCTGCTGGCGGCAGCGACGGCGGCGGGAGCTGGCGGCGCTTTTAATCCCGAAAACAGGCGCTCGGGCCGCGGAGCCCATCAAGGCAGCAGCGGCGGCTGGCGGGGGTCGGCGGCGGCGGAGGACGCGCTGCTGGCGGCGGCGGCGGCGGCGGCGGAGCTGGAGCGCGCTCGGCGGAGCCCGGGGCGGGAGGCGGCCGCAGCCGGGGAGCCGGAGCCGCCGCCGCCGCTGCCGCCGAGCAGCATGGTTGGCGGGGAGTTTACAGCCCCCGGAGCGGGCAGGGGCCACGGAGGAGAAGCGGCGGCGGCGGCGGCAGCGGCTCTAGGCTGTAATTGGGATGCAAAGCAGGCGGCGGCGGCGGCGGCGGCGGCCGGGAGGAGGAGGAGGAGGAGGCGGCGGCGGCGGCGGCTGCAGCGGTCGGAGGGGACGCGCTGGAAGTGGGAGCTGATGAGTGAAAAGAAAAAAAAGTCTTTGGATCTTTATTCTGCTAATTAGTTTCCTGCAAAAAATGGCTGTGATTAATTCAGTGCGCATGTGCTTCATTACCCAGGCACGACGGGAAGGGCTAATTAGCCACCTTCTGGATCAATAAGATTCAGCAAAAAAGAAAAGGGGGAGGTGGAGGGAGGCAGAGGGGAGGAAGGGAGGAAAAAAAAAAAAAAAACAGGGGAAAGTGATGAGCAGGGCGAGGAGAGCAGGAAGAGAGGATGGGAGAAGAACCCAGGAAGAGGGAGAGAGGCACCAAAAGTTTATGCATGTATTAAAAACACATACACACCACACACACCACACACACACACCACACACACACACACACACACACACACACACACACCGAGAAGTGAAATGCAGAGAAGCAACAATAGGAACCTGGCTAAGATTTTTTTAAAAGATTTTTTCCTTTTTTCTTTCTCTTTTCTTGTTTTTCTTTCTCCCTTTCTTTTTCTTTCTTTTTTTTAGTGGTGGGGGGGGGGGCAAATGCAACAATGTTTAAATTAAGTAGGAAGAGAGCATCTTCAAAGAAGAGAGGAGTAAGGGGGGCAATAATGGAGTGGGACAGCTTAAAGATGTAAGTGAAAGAGTAGAGAAGCAGCAAAGACTTAGAATAGAGGCCACTTTAAATTGCAAATCTGAGATTTTTTTTTTTAAAAAGAAGGAATATTACCTCCCTCGAATCAGAGAACAAATAAAATATGGAGAAAACTTTAACACGTACCATAGACTAGACAAAAATATATATGTTAATTTTGTCTTCTGAAATAAGACGAAATCAATCTTCTCTGGTTCTTTAGAAGGAGAGGGGGAGAGGAGAGTGATGATTAGAAGAAATAAAAGGGGGAAAGTGAATCAGAATTGAAAGGGGGGGTAACTTGAGGAAAGACAAGAAAAGGAAAAGTTGCACTTGGAAACAAGTCCAACTTTCTACCTTTCTGGACTTAAGAGAAAAGTAAAATCAATTTTCTCGTGTAAAACCTGGAAAGCAGATGTTTTCAAAATACAGGAAGCTATTTTGCCATCAAAAGCAGGGATGTAATAAAGGCAGTGAAAAATAATTTCAGACTAAATTCGTAAGAAAGAAAGCCAATATATTTGAATAGCGAGGAAAGGTCTAGAGTGGAGAAAAGGGGGAAATTACATACCCCTTCCCTAATGCCAAAAAAAAAAAAAAAAAAAAAAAGTCGTACAGCTACCTCCAAGAGTTTGGAGCAGTCTGGAAGCCAAAGGGCTGGAAGTGAGAGGATGGGTTTCAGATAAAGACTAGAAGCAGTACATCCCACCAGAGCCCAAAGGAGATCCCTGGGATCAAAGACAGCAGCCAGGGACCCCGCTACTGTACCGACTCCCAGTACATCAAAGCAGTCACTTAGGCGGGTGTACGGTACCTCCAAAAAGCAAGCAAGCAAACAAACGCAGGAAGAACAAGAGTCTCTCTCTCTCTCTCTCTCTCTCTCTCTCTCTCTCTCTCTCTCTCTCTCTTCTCTCTCCCCCCTTCCCCCTTCAAATCCTAGCTTTAGCTTCACTGCTACTGCAATAGATTTTTTAATCAGAGTGTGTATTTATGTAAGTTCTAAATATGAACTAATACCATTGAAATCACAATTATCTAGAATAAAATAAAATGCAATTTGCACTTTAAGTGATCTACAAACAAACGTGAAAACATTTATGTGTTTGAAGGTACTATTAGTGCACCCTGTAACATCAGGTAGAGAGACCCTGTGCACTAAAACTTATTTTTCTTAGAAAAAAAAATATTGCCCCAGCCTACATGGATTACTTCTTTTAGAAGGAATTTGGGGATTCATTGTGAAATCTGTTTGATCGGGAAGGAATCCTTCATTTTGAGATTCCAGCATTGCAGCTTCTTAGTCAAGACTAGGGGGAGAAGACCGCGTTAGGATTTTGCAGGGTTACCTCATCTAATCCTTCTGAATTCACCCTGGGAATAATGCTGTTTTATTTAAGAAGGGGGAGAGAAAATACATTTAGAAAAATCGGGGGTTTCCTCTCCCTAAGCCAAACCTGGATTGCCATTCAAACTTTTGCTGGCTGCTTCTCCATGCGGGACAGTTGATCAATAAAGCCAAGTCCAGCCTGGCTTGCTACAGGTTTCACCAGCCAGTGCTTGTAAAACCTTTGTCATTTTCTAAAAATAAAAAAAGCTAAAAGTTATTGTAGAAGAAGGGGCTTTTTTTTGTCCCCTGCACAATGTGTCTTTTGTGAGGTTAATGCCATTCTGGGCTCTAGATAGCCCTGGACAATGGGACCTCTCCAGGAGCCTGCAGACACTCTGGCTTTTTTCTTTCTTGATTTTTTTTTTTAAGGGAAGGATGAAACATTCCTACAGTCCAAACACAACTTCTACTTTGATTAAATAAATATTTATCTTTATTGTAGCCATTGTATATTTTTACCTTCAGTTTGTCCGGTTTCTGATTATTATTTTAAAATTTTCATTGGCAACAGTTAATCTTTTTTTTTTTTCCCTTTCAGTCCAAAGTGCAGGTCAGTGTAAAATGTAGCTGACTGAAGGAAGACTGGTAAATTCTGAAAAATTTCCCAAACACATCAGGTAAGGAAAATTGTTTAGATCCCCAAGAGTGCATGTGCTTCCTATTTCTCTGTCTTCACGAATCTGCATAAGTCTGTTAGTTTATTTTTTAAGATGTAGTAGAATTAAATTTCTCCTTGTAGATCTTGAAAACTCACTTCAATGCTATGTATTTAATTTCCTTTTAAAATGTAAATAGCACTAGAAGGGAACTTGTAGCTTGTTTCTTACACAGACCGGCGCGGAGGAAGTCAGTATCTCCCCTGGTGTAGGCTATTTGGGGGAAATTCTGGATCTAAATGTACTTCATGTTGCAATATAGAAAAATGTCAGTTTAAGCTGGTAAATACTTATGCTAATTTTACTGAGTGAATTTGTTATAAGGAGGAGAGGTACCAAGCTTGTATGATTGAATTATGCTTAGGCGATAATCCAGCTAGATCTATATGGATTATTTTATGTACAAAATGAAGAAAAAAGGAACCAAGAAATTCAGAATCTAAATCCTTCACTTAGTTGGGAAGAGGGCAGAACATTTTAGACCAATGTGTTGTGAAGATATTTGCAGTTGGGAGAGAAAGTGGAATGTAGGCTAAATATTGCATTGATATGTATATCTCTCCGCCTCTTGTTCAAAGGAGTGGGTATGTACATATATAAACACAAAGATATATGCATAAATGGGTACATATACATTTGAATGACTTTAGATGTCTTTGCATCCCTGTGTGTGAATATGTATATGTGTGCACACAAATATACAAGGTGTACATACATGCAGGTGCAGCAAGTGCTCTCTCTGTGTGCTCTCTCGCTGGGGGTTTTTTGTTTCCAAATCTGTTTGAAGTTACTTTTTTACGAACAGAACGGAACGTAGAAGTGTTGGTTTCATGATGAAGATGTGGATGGGGAATTTGAGTAAGAACTTGCTCCCCTGCGATTTTCAGAATATGGGGTTGCAATGTTAGCAGCTAGTATTTGGTCCAAGGTGCGCTGGGCAGTCTTAAGGGGAAAGCGAGGTGAAGAGGATCTTAGGAGATCTTCCTTCCAAAGAGCCAAGCCCCTGGGCCCTGGGTTTTCTTCTGCTGGGGGTTGGGGGTTGGGAGACACAAAAACAAAAGTAAGTGGGGGGGGGGGGCGGTGGAGAAAAAAGGAAATCCTATGTGGAGACTGGGGTGGGTGAGAGGACGCCTCGGAACAAGCCTAAAGCTGGAGCCAAGAGCAGGGCTGCACGGTGGAGAGCGTGCGGATGCCTTTTTAAATGTATGTGCATTGCTATTCTCGGTCTATTGTATGTACGTGTGACTGCCCTTTCATTTGCCAAGCCAACGTATGGATTCCATAAATGCAGACATGCCCAAGTGCATCTGTCTGGCTAGTTAACACGATCCAAACATCCCTCTTCGTTCCGCTAACTCCGGCTCTTCCCCGGGCTCCCCGGCAGCGCTCCCGGCTGTCCAGCCCGCGCCCCAGGCTCGCAGCGCCCCGCAGTCTGGCCCTTTTGTGGTCCCCTCGTGGGATCCAAGGTGCCGCCCTGAGGAGGCCAGCTGCTGCCGGTGCCGGGGTCAGAGGCGCTGCCGGCCTCTGAGCGCGGGCGCGGGGAGGAAAGGGTTAAGCTGCCCGAGCCGGGGAAGCGGCTGCGCTCATCCTGGAGTGAGGTGCAGTCACCAGCAGCTGTGATTTAGGGGTCAAGTCCTAGATCACCTTTCTGCTGCCTCTGGAAATGGCAGAAGATGAGGTAGGGAGGGAGGAACAGGAGAGAGAGGCAGCCAGGCGCGGCACTTGGCGCTCCATCCCTCCGTTCCCTACCCCCAACCCCCAGTCCACCTCCTGACCCCCAGACAAATCGAACAGTTCCCCCTTTCTCCTTGGGGTGCGGGGGAGGTTATTCTGAACGCCCAGAATTGCTCCATCCGCAGCTCTGTCCTACGGTGGAACCACTGTGCCCTGAGCCTCAACCACAAAATCAGAAAGTTTGCCCTGCGTGCGCCAGAGGGTGAGCAGCTGGGGCTGGGTGAAAATTGGCGGAAAACAGGGGTGCCCTCGGCAGGATGGGGGGATTTAGAGGTTGGTGCCAGCCCCTCAGACTGCGGTCCTGCTCCTCACAGGCGTGAGCGGACGTACACAGTGGTGTCCACTGCATGCAGCTTCTTGCTTTGCGCCCACGTTTTTGGTCAAAAGCTTCCTCCCCCCCCCCCCGCCCCCCACGCCTCCAACTCAGGCAGCCGGGAGAATACTTTGTCAACATCCTTTTCACACCTGAGAGAGAACCAAAAACCAGATCCAGGTTTCTTTCCGAGGCAGCGCCCTGGAAAAGGGCAAAGCGCCCCGAAGTGTCTTTTGTTGTGGCGCTGGGCGGGGCCGCCAGGTTCGGGAGCGCAGCGCCCAGGTGGCGTCCTGGAGGCGGCAGGGGCCTGGGGCCGGTGTCCACGGAGGGGCTCTCACTGGGAGAGCCTCCCAAAGTCAGCCTCGCAGGGTTGCCCTTTAGGGCAGTGACAGCTCTTTTGCAAAGTTACTCCACAAAAAAAAAAAGAGGTTTGGGTAGGGAAAGAACTGGCTCTCAATGACAGAGAAAGGGGAACTAGGTCCCTGGGGGACACAGACAGGTGGGGGTGCTGAGAGTAGGTGTGGGGGCAGGGGAGGGAGCCGGTCCACATACAAGGCGCTAGGGATGCAGCCCAGGGAGGCTCAAGGATGCGTTCCCCAGAAGCTCCTTCCAGGTGCCAGACCAGGGGCGAAGCACCTTGACTCCAGCCTCTGCTTGCAGGGTCAACGCGGACCAGCTGCTCCAGAAGGCAGCTGAGGTCTGTCTTGCGAGCCCTGCCGCCCCCTAACCCCACCAGAGCCTCCAAACCACGGAAATCAAACCAAATTGGCCGCTCGAATCTAGAGAGGTTTCATCCCTGGGGCAAAGGGGAGGGAACGAGCCTTTTTTCTTTTTCTCCTTTTGAACTCCCGACTCAAAAGAGACCACAACCTACTCTTGAGTGCCATCCCAGCACAAGGATTGTGGGTATGTCTCATCTTTTCATCCCCCCCCCCCCGCATTTCTCAGAAGTAAAACCTTTAAAGAATTAGCCCCAAACTTGGAGCGCCTGGGTCCTTGAAAGAGTTCCAAATGATAAAGCCTGCCCTTCATTTCCAAGACGTGGCGCATTGTGAAAATGCGGGGCAATTAGTCAGTTGCAGGGTTTGCGTCAGATCCCCAGTTTCCTCCGCTCCTTTGCGATGGAAATGTGAAATCCAACCTTGGGGCCCGAGGCGCCTTGGAACTGGTGGCTCTTCTGGGTTCGCACCGCCCACTCTACGGGCCAGCGCCGGCTTCCCTTTGGTGAGCTGGTACCAGAAGTTTGCACTGCGTCTAAAGCCCGGGGCGGGTGAAGAAGAGCGGGAACTAACCTCAACTCAAGGCAATAAAGTGAACAACTCGAGGGCAGGAGACCCTGGTTCCCGCTAGTTCGCTTAGGGAGTTCCAAGGGCAGAACTTGGCGGGGATGATAGACTTCCAACTGGCCAGCCAGAGGCAGAAGAAGGGATCCCTGAGAGGCACGGGCAGTGGGCTTGGGAGCAGGGCTGCAAGCTGGCACCTGAGACCTGGTGCCCATGTGCACAGAGCCCGCTCGGGCGGCTGGGGAGTAGGTAGGTGCCCACGGTAGCACGTGCATTGTTGACACGCAGCCACGCAGGCTTGCGCTAATGGAGGGATGCGCGGCTGAGCAATCCCCCGTGCCTGCATTTCTTGCAGGCATGACTTGTTTAATAGCTAGGGAATTGAGTGCCTGATTCCCCCCACCCCTTTTTTTTGCTGAGAAATGTAAAAAGGGACCCATACCGTGTATATATTCTGAAGAAGCATGTGCATTTTTTTTTCCTTGAGAAATACCTAGCGCCATAATATTTCTGATTTAAGGGACGAGGGAAATCTTTGAAGTGATGGAAATCAGTGGGGGACGAACTATCTTTTCCCGATTTTTGTGCTACTCCTCAAAGCCAGTAATGGGATTTAAAATGAGGGATTCCCAGTCCCCAGCCTCCCTCCCACTCCATTTTGCTCTCCCTGACCCAGAAAACATCTGCGGTAACCAACGGCCGTATAAGGGGACGGCTTAAAGAGAAACAAGGTTTGGGGCGTGCATCAACTTTCTTTTTTCTTTTTCTTTTTTTCAAATGAAACCGGGGGAAAAAAATATTCCAAGGATAATTTAAGCACCAAACGACATCGAACAGATATTTTTTCCAAAGCACAAATTTTCTAATTCGTTTGTTTCCCAGTCTTAGAAATAGAGAAATAGGCAAGCCCGACCTGCCTGCGCCAGGATGGCACGAAATTTGGGGCCAGAGCTTGGGTGAGGCTGGCGGGGAGGGCAGGGCAGCCTGCAGGCTCCAGGAGTCCAGTGCCCAGCAGGCCAGGGGAGTTCGGGCGGGCGGGGTTCCCGTTAGCCGAGCTCCCCGCCGGATGTCCTGGGGACCCACACTCCGCTGTGGCAGCCATCCGGGTAGTGGCCCCCTGTGGGCCTCCCCCACCCCGCTTAATTCCAGAGCTCAGCGGGGCAGCAGGGACAATCAACCCCAGTTTTCTTTGCCCAGGCACAGGGTGTGCCCTTTTCGCGGCTGCTCTCCCGCCCCCAGGGCTGGGCGGTTTGGAGACGAGGCGCTGTTCCCTCCTCCCCAAGATCCATAACCTCAGGGATTCCCGACCGTTTCCCAAAACGCTGACCACAGTTGACGGAGCCGGGGCGCGAGTCTCTCTCTCACACCTGGCACACCCAGTCCCATGTCTGGAAGCCTTTATTCTTCTGCCGAATCGGAGCTCCCTAGAGGAAGCCCGAGCGCTCAGGCCCCCGGCCAGGCCAGCTCGGCAACCTCCACCAGCGCAAAACCTCTGCCCTGGGACCTGGGCGCCCCTCGCAGGGGCGCGCATGGACGGCCCCGAGGCCCCTGGGCGGGAAAACGGCCCCTGGCGGAGCAATCTCATCACCCACTGCGCCCTTGCGGGGAGATCCCCAGAAAAACCACCCGGCCCGGCCGGCCCCAGCAGCCACCTGGGGAGGGTTGGGCATCGCAGGAGCGCACCTGTGTCAGGTGGCCGTAGCTGCCCCGGTCCAGTGCCTGCTTGTCGCTCACTTTTCACTCTCCACCCGGTCACTTGTGGTTTGATTCCCTCTCCACCGTCCTCACCGGTTCCCAGCTTCTTTCTGGGGGCGCAGTGTGGACAGGTGGGGGCATTTGGGGGCCCTGAACCCAACTGCGGGAGGACCTGGGGCACGGTTCCCCGGCAGCAGCTCAGGCTGAAGCCTGGGACTGGAGGGCGGTTCTGCACCACGCAGCCCCCCGGGGAACTGCGCGTGGAGCAGGCCTGGGCCCCTGCGCGCCTTGGAGGCCGCCCAGAACCGGGCTCGCCAGGGAGAAGGATGTGAGTGTAGAAGGTTAGAGAGGGGCCGCCTCCACCGGTGCCCGCGACTGTGTGTTTGGTGCTGCAGGGCGCCCTCCCTCTCAGTTTGTCTGGGAAGAAAACGGAAAGCAGGCAGATGGGTGCCGACCCCTCTCCCCGCAGTCTGGGAACGCGGCAGCAGGAAGAACTGCTCACAACAGACACTTAAGCCCCGACACTTGAATGCTAAAGGTTAAACTTACAGTCTTCGGGGAAGGGCTTCCTGCCAACTGGAACAGCGGTGCCTGCGCCACAGGCTCTCCTCGCCCCGCCCCACCCCCTCCAGGTACAGCCAGCTGAGCGGGGCTCTGGACCTGTGTGCCTCAGGGAGGGGTGCCTTCCCGCGGCCACAGTTCTGCATGTGGTTGGTTGTACCTCAGGTAGCCCCTGTGGGTTCCGACTGGTCCCTGCTGTGCAGTTGGGGAGAACCCTCCTTTGCAACAAAGATGTAAGGTTCACACACAGGTGGACTCTCCGGGAGAAATCGCACTGGTCCCTTTGCTCTGGTGGGCCCTGAAACTTGGCCAAACTAAAACTAATACATTGAACTTGGGGCCCAGCACAGAAGATCTGCAGGAAACTCTGACTGTAGGGGGTCAAGTGGGGTCCATATTTTCAGGGTAGGTTCCCCAAAGAAACAGCCGTGAGGTTCTCTGAGGACACTGTGCTGGGAGTCAGGACCAAGAACCCCTCTTCCCTCTCTCTCTTGATAGTGAGATTCGCTTCAGCTGCCTTCACAAGGGCATCCATCCCACAGGAGACTGGTGATAGCGTAAAGGAGATGGGTTAGCTCGTAGGAGTCTGTCCATCTGGCCCTTTCCCTTCCTCCCTCCCTCCTACATTTGTGGGGCACCTCCTATGTGTTAGTTCCCTGGCCCCTGCATGAAATTTACATATAATTGCATGTATGTCTCCCAGTGGCTTTGGGAAACTAGTGTTATTAGTCCCATGTCAGATTCAGAGATTAAGATCACAGAGTGGCTCAGTGCGAATTCACACCCAGGTCCATCTGGCTTTAAAGCTATTTCTGTTGCATCATATGCCTCTGGTCAAGGTCAGGAGAACCAAGGACCCAAGGGAAAAATAGAGAGAGATGCAGCATCAATGGGAAAGAAAAGGATTCTGGGAAGGGTGCTCTGGTTTGGATATAGACTCGGGCCTAAGAGACCCATCCCTGGAAGTCCTGGCGGATGTTCTCTAAAGGCCATGGGCAGAGGTGACAATGGAATACAACACGAACAAGCCCCCAAGATGACAGCAACCTCCTATCGCCCCGGAAACAACTGTCCAGCGTACCTCGGATTTGCAGGCCTGTGCTGGCTATACCAGGGGAAATTCATACTAGGCCTCATTCTTTTTGTTTTTCTTTGTAAATTTTCTTACTGTCTGAAGCTCATACAAGTTCCCAACTTCTATGAGTCAGCAGGGCTAACAGGAAGAGATGATCAGATGACCAATTACTCATGAATGAATATGAGGAAACCCAGAAAATTGGGGAGAGGGCAGCAACAGCCAAACCTGTGGAGGGTCTCCTGGCCGCAGGGGGCAGGACGGATATGTGTGGCAGCAGCTGCAGCCCCTCTGAAAAAAAATGCTTGCTTGGTGGATATGCAGGTTTGACTGTAAGCAAGCCTTCCACCACCTCTGGCCGCCACATGTGCCACCGGCCCTGAGCGCTCCTCCTGAGGGAAGGGGGTCTGCAGCGAGGGGATGCGGTGACACGGGTTAATGTCTCTTCATTGTTTAGCTGGGGCTGGAGGCAGTGTGTGTAACTGGGCAGCACTGGCCAGACCCACACCGAGGGGCTGCTGAAAGCCTTGTTAAGGAAGTCCTCCTGCCCAGGCAATCCAATTACATAATGCTGCAAAAATAACTCGGGGCTGGGAGTCTTGTCAGAGTGACGTATTTTGTTAATGGAGAGGGGTATCAAATAGCTATCTTTCAACCCCAGGGCTGGAAGTACACTTGTGCCCTGATGGACTGGCCCTCTCCCCACTGAATAAGGGAAGTTGGGGGTGAGGGGAGAATGAGCCGGAAGACACATTTTTTTCTCTCTCCCCCTCGCCCCCCTGCCCCAGGTACAACTAAAACCCAGTGTTCAAGTCAGCTGTATTCTGCCTGCTCTCCGTCCATGTACAGAGTCACATACACTCAAATCAGCCTTGCAGTGGTCCCTGCTTTAAAGGGATCGAGGAAGTTTAAGGGAAAGAAATGAGTGGAGGGAGAGGAAGAAACCAGAAGAAAAAGAATGAAAGGGGTTTTGTTTTGTTTGTTGATGGAACAGGGTGGGGCGAGCTATCTTGTTATTTCTATCTTGGCTAGACAAGGTCTCTCACTGCAATGACCAACTGGTACCAGTTTGCCCAGGACCAACCTAGATTGAAAAGTGCATCCCAGGAACCCCTGACGCCCCGGAGAACTAAGGCAGCCAGTCACTCTCCCGCCTACAAGCTTTGGCCAAATGTCCACAAGGACATAGAAAATTATGACCAAGTAAAGTTAGATCCTTTTAATTAAAAATTATTCAGAGAATGACCTAAATAGGCTATGTCATCACAGATGCAAAGGCCTATTTCCTGGAATTTGAAGAAAGAGTCATATACTTGCCCCCATCCCCCACCAGAGTTAGCTGTTCCATCCACTTTGCGTTTCTATCTGAAAACTTCCCAGACATGCCTTGGCCATTCTGAAGTGCTGTGAGCCCCTGCCATGTTTTGGTTGGGGACTGTTTTATATCATTTTTTTCAAAACTCTGCTTGAAAGTCATAGGAACTTGTCTTTTTTTTTTTTTTTCACCTAATCTCTTTCATGAGGTCTCAATTCCTCCCTGTGGCATCACGGTCACATACTGAGCTGTATCAGACTCCTTTAATATATTCTCCTTGAGTCTGTTAGCATTTTCTTTTTCCTAATGTTGATAATCACAGCATCTGATCCTTTCATTCTAAACTGCAGCCTTCTAATCCATCCTTAATCTAGACCCATCTGACCCCCTTCCCAAGGAGACCAATGAGGATAAGCCATCCCCTGCCCCAGACACTCACAGCATCCCAGCTTAGATTTACATTCATCCCCACCTCCAGTCTTTATAAAAATCAAAATGTCTCTAAACTCCTTGAGCTAATTATAAAAGCAAATAGCCTTCCCTCCCTGAGTCATATTCCTGGGCTCGTAAAAATGCAATTCCACTCAGAGACCACCTTGTCGCAAACATGAAATCCGGCTTGCTTAGGAGGCAGCAGAGAGGAAAGGGTGAATTCAGCGCCCCCTCGCCTCCGCCCTCCCCCAGCAGGCGCTGCCTTTATGGAGAGTCTATTTCCAGTCTGTTTACCTGGAAAGGGCCACGTGACCAATCCAGAAGGAAATGCTGACATCATTGTCTCTCTCTCTCTCACATGTGCGGCCTCCCTCCCTCCTGGCCAGCTCTGCCTGCATTCCGGCATCCATCCTCTCCACCTCTCCAGCGCCCGGCCCCTCCCCCACACTCACGCCTTCTCCCGTTTATTTCTCTGTCTTTCTCCTGTCACACTTTCCTTTGTTTTCTGTTTCCTTGTAGGCCGGCTCATAGATGGTCTTGGACGGACACGGGGGAAGGGGCGCGCGCGCACACACACACACGCACACACACGCACACATTATGGGCCCCCTTGTCCTTTTCCTTCAACAAGCCTTTCTTCCTCTTTCAATCTCTCAGATCTGTGGCCATTGAGTCTTCACTCTGCTTTTAAATTCCCTTTCTCTTTCTAGATGTGAGCCTTCTAAATTAAAAAAAAAAAAAAAAGGTCTGGCAGTCCTAGAAACCTTGCAGGCCAAGGATGGGGGAGGGCGGAGCAAAGCCTCTCAGTCCAGCACTCAGTTTCCTGACCCAGTGGCCTTGGAGATTTAGGTGTAGGGGGTTTGGCCAAACATGCCTTCTTTCTTTCTTTATTCCCAGCCTTTGCTCTCCCAGTTTCCCACCCACGTTCCCATCACTGCGTGGCCCGCGGGCCCTCTCTTCCCCGGAGCCAGACCCTGGGTCCCTGCAGCTCTTGGCCTTGTGCGTGCGGAGGAAGCGCATGCCATTGGCTCATGGACTGTTCTCTGCTGCTGCTGCTCATTCTGTCAGGGGCCTCGGAGGCTGCTCAGTGTCCTTCCAGCCTGGGACCCGGGCAGCTGGGGAGACCCCCAGGCAGAGAGGAGGAGCAGCGGCCAGCACAGGTGCCTCCCGCCGGTGCCAAGCGCTGTTTATACGCAGAGCTGTGTGACAGGGCTCTGGGGTTCGGCTGCTTGGGAAAAGCTTTCTTGGTGCACGTGGGCACAGAGCCAAAGCATGCAGTTTAGAGGAAACGTTTAATAAAGACATGGGAGCCTCAACTGTTTATTCTTACAGAAAGGTGGAGATACATCCCTGGGGTCTGCCTCAAAAGTGGACCGCAAGGTAGTGAGTCCAGGAGTGAAACAGCTCAGGGAATCAAAGGGAATGGCTGGCTTGGGCCAAGGGGCAGAAGGTTCCCACCTCCCACCCCAGGCTGTCATCCTGGGGTCACACACCTTTTAGTTTGGGGTGGGGCCGCCAAGTGGAAGGTCATATGGGAAGGCCATGCAAGAACGAGACCATGGTGCACTCAGAATCCCCAATAGGTTGGAAGACTTTAGAAAAATCTAGAGATGAGACCATCAGCATTAAAATAGTACTGCTCTTCAGTGTTCAGATGTTTTCCTGTGTCTTGAGAAACATTTCCAGCTCCGTGCTGGTCCACAAGGCTCTGGCAGCCAGTAAGGAAGAATTCAGATATGAGGTTACCTTCTGGAGACCTTTTCACAGATCAGTATACAGAGTTGGCAAGGGGTCTGGCTGAGGAGGTCCAGTTATAGATGTGTCTCTTCAGGCATGTCGGGATCTTAATCCTCTTCAGACATGCTGATTCCAGAACTTTCTACAGGCTTTTAAAATATTTTGTACAAGTTCTAATTTTAAACTTCCAAATGTTATAGGCTAAGGACTCACTCTTTTGAGCTGCCAATTAGGTAGGTAGCTCTGCTGGTCAATTAAATGATTTTTTGTGGGTTGGAATCCAAATAAAGTGGTGTTGGGAGTTTCAGTGTCGCTCTTATCATCTCTATGAATATTTACGGGGCCCGGGCTGAATTAAAGTACAAAAGAATGAGGTGGAACACAGATTCCAAACTCTCTGGCTGTGAGTTAGAGATGCCTCTGTTATGGATTCTACACTATCCAATTATTATCAATGTTTGTCCAGCTAAATCCCAGAGTGCTGGAGAAAGGTGATAGAGGAATTATGGTAGGAATTATGCAAAAAACAAACAAACAAAAAACCAGCTGGGTTCTGGGTCTTTTAACATAGCGCCTTTCAATTTTGGAGAGATCTGAGAGAGGGTATGTGGGAAGTTCTTTTTCATCCTTGAGTCTAGCTCAGGCTCACCGCACGTGGACCCTGTCTCAGACTCAGTGTTGGGGTTGACATCACCCTGCTTCTCATAGTCAGCAATCTGGGCAGATTTCCTGGATTAGTTTATAATTATCCAGGCACCAACATAACATCAGTAAGACCCCTTTGTTTCACTACTCAATACCTGTGACAATGTGGAAATGCACACGCATTTGCGAATAGATTTGTATTCATGTTCTGAGTTGCCCCACCTGCTTCCCCATCTAGCACCATATGGAGTACACACCGTCCACATCTCCATGAATGCCCACAGTGCTAATTGGTACTCAGTGGTGTGCCTACGGTGAAGAGGAGGATAATGATAATGTTGATGATTATGATGATGACAATGATGACAGCACTGAATTACTAATAATGATTCCAGGATGAAAAGCATTCTGGGCAAAGATATGTGCTTAACAAAGACTGCCTGACTGACTGACTGAATGAATGAATGAATAAACTTTAGGTCTTCCACTGAGTGTCTTTCTGAGATCTGGTTCTTAACTTTTAAAAAATTACTTTTTAAAAGAAACAATCTCAACAAGCTTGTGGGCTGGGCTAAAGTGGCGTGGCAATAATACCAGGTGGAATGGCAATGACTTTTCATCATTGATGTATTTAAAAAATACATGATTCAGTTACCCAACAATTCTCTCTCTCAGGACAAATGGCCACAGAACAGGAAGTCCTTCCCAGGGACCTACAACACAGAACCTTGTTCTAATCCTCTCAGGGCAGGACCTCAGAGAGGTGACATTGGTAGCTCAGGACAAACATGCCTCATAGTCAGGGCATGAAGGTCCGCCAGCCAGAGATGGAAGCACCTCTCAGTGATATAAAAATATACAAATCAGTAAAGAGATTAAAACCATAGAAAAGTAAATAAGTGTAAGAAAGAGCTCCTTCCCTACCTAGAAGAATCAAGAGAGTTTTAAGAAAAAAATCACTAAAGACTTGGGTTGTAGTCCCAGCTCTGCCACGAAGAGCCAAATGGCCTCCAGCGAGTCACTTAATCCTTGGAGTGTGTTTCCTGCTTGTAAAGTGGAGGTGACAGTACACACCCCGCAGGGCTGAGCGGGTGGATTTACAGTGTCTAGCACAATGCCTGGCACCTGGCATGTTCAATACATGGTGGGAATGAGCCATAGTATCCCGATACTAGTAACTTGTCTGCACTTTTGGGCTGGAGTGTGAAGATCAAATAATTGTAGAAGTACTTCCTGAGCTAGAAGGCCTTACATCTAAGATACTCTTCTTAGGTATTATTGGGCTCTGAGTGTAATCTATTAATATTGGGGAATGGGGCAATGAGATAAAAATACATTAACAAGGACAAACTTTCTCCATATACAGACATCTGATATATCCAATTCCAGCCATAGAGTTACTGAATTATGAGGAATGCAAGCACCCACCAGACTTCCTCGGGGGGGGGGGTCTTGTGAAGATTGATAGTTAAAAATGACATAACTTATTAAGGTGCTTGGGATCCCCGCAATGGAGGGGATATGTAAATCTAGGGAATAATCATCAACCTAATATCCTTACCATTTCTAGCAACAGACTTTCCTATGCTGGAATAGAATTTCCAGAAGTTATCTTTCCCTTTTGGAATTACAGAGTATGACAGATTTATTTCCACACATCTCACTTGCTTTCAGAGTTATCGTTTCCTCTTATTTTCCCCCCTCTTTAGTGATGGAGAAGCCTGAGAACTGATCCTGTCAGGGAGTTCTTGGGGAATTTTCAGAAGGATGTACAATCAGGGTATATGAATGATTGTGAGCAGCCAGCATGTATTTTATTTTATAAAAAATATATTCATAACCAATCTTCCAAGCCTATCTAAATAATCAAAACCACGAATGACAAACACATCAAATACATTTTTCAGGACTCGAGGATCCTTTTGGCGTGAGTTACCATCATTTCTTCCTCTTAAAGCAGCTCAGGCAACTTTTCCCCTGTTGCTGGGCCTCTCGAAAAGGATGTGCCATTAAATTCAGACCCCAGGATGGGAGCTCCATTGCTCCCTGGACAGCTAATGCCATTCCCCAAATTTTCTGAATTTATCGACCAAGGTGTTGGATGGAGCAGGTTCAAGCATCTTGCTAAATGAAATATAGATTACATTTATCATTTCCCCTCAATCTACTAAAATCTTGTTACTCTTTCATGGAAAGAAATGAATCAGTTTGACAGGACTTGTTCTGACAAGTGATATAAGCTCCCAACACTCCATTCACTGCAGATTATTCTAGAAATGATTTGGAGATCATTTTTTTCCAGGTAAATTTCCAGATTAGGATATTACAAACTTCCCTTTTTAAAAGTAAAGGCATTAATCCTGGTTCTTTTCAGTCTTTCCACATTCTTAAAAATGAAGTCACTCTCCCACAATTTTAGAATACTCTTATAAAATTTTTTACCCTGCAAGTAATCTACATTTTTAATTTAAGAAGGTGTTTATACCAGTATTTATAGAATATTTAAAAACTGATCATGCAGAAAACAACGAGGAAGCAAATGGTCAAGGCTTAAGACCTCTGCTTTCACAGGCTTATTTCCAGACCTCTGTCATAGATTTGGGTATCATCTAAGAGATTTCTGGATTGAATGGGTTCAAGGGCAAGGACAGGTATGGTGAATTTTCAGATTGTGTCAATGTTGTAAGTCTCATGCAAGACAAAGTCACATTTTCCATAAATATATTGAAAATCCACTAGGAAGTAAAGGAGAAAAAATGGGAGAAAACATCTGAAAAACCTCATAGCTTATACCTTATATCATGAGTTACAGGGTCTGCACACTTATTGAAATTTGGGGGCTTAATAAAAACCCAGCATTTCCATAACACACACAGCATGGATACACCCTGTAAGTTAGAACAGCCCCAAAGCTATGAAGACCAAGGTGGAAGCATGAAGGTGACTACCTTGAAATGAAGTTCAGGTATCTCGGGCACTTCTGGGTATCTCTAGGGTTGGGGTTTCTCAGTTTAATGGAGATAGATGCTTGTTTAAAGGCTCTGTAACAGAAGACTCACATTGCCCTAATAGGTCAAAGTTTGGTATTCATCAATCTCTGTGAGCCTGAAATTTATGTTCCTGCATCCTTTCACTGGTCCACCATGCTGATTTCTAGCCTAGACTGCTTAGGCCTCTGGTCTGCTCAACACTGCTGGGGATGTAAGGAACTTAAGTAAACTGTACCCTCTACAAAGTTCTACAATACAATAGTGCCGGGAGCCGGTCCATCCTTGCTGTTTCAAGGGACCTGGCATATATGGCATACTGTTCTTAATATGTTTGCTCACCTTCTTGGCACTATGTGTTTTAACCAAGGTCTCTGAGAAAGGTTGTTTCCCCAGGTAGGGATTTTCCCCTGAAGTTAGGGAGGGAATAAAACCCCTTAACTAAGTGCCAGGCGGGTAATTAATCACTTTAACTACAAACAATCATGCTTAAGCTGCATAATCTTTACTCCCTGGAATGGAGATAAGAAACGCCCTAACCTTTGTAATAGAGATTGATAGGATTGAATCAACTGCTATAAATACAGATGTAACAAGACAGAGAGAGACAGAACTTAAGAAGAGAGCCAAGAAGACAGAACCTACACAGAACCTACAGACAGAAGAGCTTCGCTGGAGAGAACATGGCAAAAGATCCTGGACTGAACCTGACTACAGAAATTGGCAAGAGAACCTGACTAGAACCTGGTGACTGAACCTGACTGGAGAACCTGGACCGAACCTGGCTGGAGAACCTAGCGAGGGAACATGGCCACAGAACCTGGCTGGAGATCCGAAGCAGAACCTCTCTGGAGTTCCAGACCAGAACTTGGCTGGAGATCCGGGCTAGAGATCCTGGCTAGGCTGCTGATCAACTGAACGCTATCTCCGTATCATTCCTTCTTCGCCGACTCCATCCACACCTTTGGGGACCCCTGGACCCGCTGGGGTTGGACCCCGGCACAATAGCCAATCATGGGTGGCTGTTGACTCCTCAACACATTTCCCAAACCTGCTATTACACACCTTTTCCACATTCCTCAAGCTCCCACCAACCCCACTCTTTCTTAACTCTGGGGGGGAAAAATTTAACCCCTTGTTTCTTGAAATCATGATTGGAATGAACTTAATCAACTTGCCTTTTGGATTACCTTTAGGCAATTACCTTTTACACCACAAAATGCCTTGTATCCTTAACCGTTACTTCCTTTCTCCTATTCTACTTTGCTTCCAATGCAAATATTTCCTGAGCTCTAGAGCCCAACCCTTCCAGGTCCCTCCAATTCCCTACTCTTTCATGTATTTCTTTCTTTCTTTCTCTCTCTCTCTCTCTCTCTCTCTCTCTCTCTCTCTCTCTCTCTCTCTCTCTCTGCATTTGTACCCACAGCGCTCCTGCCCCTACTCTCATAGCTTTCTTTAATCATTCTATTTCTTTTTTGATACCTATACATACTCTATTCTCTCCTATTAAAAACCAAACTTCCTTGGATCCTATCACCTATTCAACATGCACCCTTACATTCACTACCCAACTTCCTAAACACACACACACACACACACACACACACACACACAAGTTCTCCAGGCCACGGGTGAACACCTCCAGGTCTGTGGATGGCTCTGACTATTGAAGAAGGATGGTCATTATTTTGAGCCAAAACTGATTCCTTAACAGATTTGTCCACTGGTTCTAGTGTCATCTTGAGAGACCACACAAAGCATGTTTAATTCCCTGATGCAGACAATCTCCTGCCCTACCTTCTCTCTGAACTTCTTGAGCTAAGCACTTCCAGTTCCTTCATCTTTTCTTTACATGACCTAGTCCTGAGTCCCCTTGCCTCCCTGTTTACAGTTTGACTGTCTCTTAAAAGGTGTGGCCAAGAGTAAATGTAGGTTTATATATATATGCTCTGCCTAGTACAATACAGCAGGGTTCTCACCTCCTTTATTCTCCTCATTACACTTTGCTCAGCACAGCTGCTGAATCCTTCTGCTGTTAACTTAAACCTCTAAGTGGTTTGCAAAGTGTGGTGCATGGAGCTTCTATGTCCGTATGACCCAGGAAACTTTAATAAATGCAGATTCTTGGGCCCACCTCAAACTTGTTCAATCTGACAATCTGGGGGTAGCACCTGGAATCTATGTTTTAAACGCATATGCTCGATGATCCCTAACACATACAAATCTGGAAAAAATGCTTTCTCAACATCTGTTGCCAAGCCTGGCCTCCTCCTCCTGTGTTTGTGCAGATGGGTTTTTGGAGCCAAGACAAGACCTTCCATTTTCTTGAACTATATTTCATCTTGTTAGAATTAGTGCATTGCCTCAGTCTATCAAAATCTGTTGAGTTCTTTATTCTGCAACATGTGCTTCATGACAGCCACACATGGATTAAGACCCAAAATCTTGATGTCCCAGCACCAAGAATCCCCCTCCACAACTATAGTCAACCAATTACTAACAAGCTCATACTTCACCTTCTTTCCCATGAGGTCAATGGACAAATTGTCATTTGTCATGTTGCCAACTGCCTTGGTAAAGCCTGGATGTTCTTTGTCTTCCATATTTCCCAGATCCACTGGTCTATATCAATCCTGTCAGAGGGAAATGAAGCATGCTTACATGCCATTTACACATGCAGTGTAGACTCTGTGGTCAGGCAATGGACTGCAATGTGCAGAATTCACCTTCTTTTCCTGTGGCCTTTTTCTGAACACCTATGGAACTTAGGGTATAAGGCCCTGACTTGTACTATAAATGTTCCTGTCCACATTAAAAAGACTTTTTAAATATGTTTTTATTCATTTGAGAGAGAGAGGACGGAAGAGGGATAGAGGGATCAAAATAACAATAAAAGAGATACATTGATCGGCTGCCTCTTGCACACTGCCTACTGGGGATTGAGCCTGCAATCTGGCATGTGCCCTGACCAGGAATGGAACCAGTGACCTCTTAGTTTATGGGTCAATGCTCAACCACTGGGCCACACTGGCTGGGCCCTGTCTACATTTTGACTCTACTACTAGACAAAGAGCTCTTGAACATTGAAGTTGTGTCTTACAGGTCCCTAAATATCATAAGGTAATGAACACAATGTCCTACTCAGTGAGTTTTCTTTGAATGGATGCTTTTTTTTTATAAGGTGAAAGCAGACTCCACAGTGAATATTAGGAGACTGTGTTCCTCAGGCATGCAGAAAGTGGTGTGTCTGGACAGATCTCCACAGGCCCAATTGTCCCTCTTAGTCACTGTTCATTCAAATGAGCTTGTTAGAATAAAGGCAATCTTTGAAATGAAGTGTGATGAAAACACTGAGAAATGATGACACAATTTCTGAAACATCACAACTTTACTGGAATCTGTGGCAATAGCCAAATGAGACATAAGAAAGCGTTTCCAAAAAGACCTTGACTTACTGGAGCCACCTAAGACAGCATAGCATGCAAACAAGTTGATTATGGTTTTCAATCTAATGAGACCCTTTGAGATGATATAGACAACGTGTATCAATAGGTCATGAGATGCTGGACAAGGAGATCTAGCTTCCTTCTACATCACAACTGCTAACACAGCTGATAGTTATCTGCTGTATAAGATGGCGAGGGTAAACAACTATAGATGAATGGGGGGAAGTTCTGTGGTTTCCTCAGGTCAAGTGACTTTCTTCATGGTCACATCTTGTCTTTCCTGTTTCTTACAGGCCCAAGAACACTTGACAAACACTCCAGAACATGCCCCTACTGGAAAAGCCACACAGCCCAGCTCCACATACCTGTTCTGCATGAGGTCTAGGGCAGTGGTTCGCAACTGGGGGCAGGGGGTGACTTTGCCTCCACCCTACCCAGGAACATTTGGCAATGTCTGGGACATTTTTTGGTTGATATAGAGGTGCCATTGGCATATAGTGGTAGAAGCCAGGGATGCTTCTAAATATCTTATAATGCACAGGCCAACCTCCCTCCACCAATAAAGAATTACCTGGCTCAACATGCCAAGAGTTATTATCTCCATAAAAATTTCAAGTAAAAAAAATACATCAAGAGCACCACTTTGGGGAGTCCCTGGTCTAGTGCTATGATTCTGATCCCAAACCTGGAAAGACCGACAGATCCATATCAAAGGGTCATGGACCTGCTGTGGGTCTGTGAAGTAGCTCTCAGGTGACAGACACTGCAAGGCACTAAGCAGTGCTATGGTGAGGTGAGGGTACCAAGGCAGGAAGCTCTGCCCAGTGGACCTGTTTGGTCGGCAGCCTGAATAGCAGTAGGGATACCCATAGCTTTGACCTCAGAGTCACTTACTGGAAGGGCCCTTGGTCACCTCCACAGGAGGGCAGATGGAGGACCGCAGACTCAGTAGAAATGTGCAAGAGGCAGCAACAAGCCACATTCATGGTCACAGAAGGGCCCTGAACAGCAGGTTAGGAAGATGTACTGGAGGCTGTAAGGATTCAGGATTTCGAGGTGGACATTAAGCAAATGTTCCAGCTGGACAAGGTGGGGGGGGGTTGTGCCAACTGTAGGCAAGTCTGGGTCCTATAGGAATGAAAGGGGACTCGCTTTACACGAAGCCCTGGATGGCAGACACATCCGCCCTCCCTCCCCCTGACGTGCTAGTATTTTTGATATGGCTAAGATTTTAAACATCACCAGTTTTCTGCATCACAGGGAAGCTGGTAGATTTAATGAAGCCTCCAGATCCCCCCTGAGAGATGATTACAGCTCTAATTAAAAACGGGGTGACGGACAAGAACCCCATGGGACTCTCTAAGCAAGCGGCATTCGCACATCTTTTTTCATGGACAAGATCTTGTTGCTCATGTCAGGCTGGGCTCTTTCCAGTAAAGGTGAGTGTTGCCAAATTCTAACACATTATGATATTTAATGTGGTTCAAAGATCAGGAAGTATTTAAACTTATAAGGGACAAGAAGTTTATAAGCCAAGTTAGACTCTGATTTCTTTCACTTCGTATACCTGGACTCACCATCTGCATGATTACATGTAGCCTAGAATACAGGAGGCGTCACCTGGGTAAGGCAGGTCAGGGAGGAATGAGTGGGAGGTGAGGGTTAGCACTCCACACTCACAGAGGGCGTTAGGGACCAGGTGGGTGTGGCATGTCAGGGTAGATGGAGCGGCCACAAGTCCAGGTAATCAAATGAGGTTTAGAACATCATCAAGTAGGTCTTGAAGGTCAAGGCAGTCAAATGTACAGGCTCAGGAGAGCAAACATTGAGACAACAGTTTCAGAAGACGAACTACGAATAGGCGCTTGTCTTATCACAAGAAGACTGCCTTCCAACCCCTATGGTCTAATCCCTACGGTGCTGGCCAGCTACTGGGGAGCCCTGGCCCTCCAAAGGCTCTGAAAGGGGGGTCAGAACACTTAATCTCCATAGCGGAGGGCTGGGGTGGGTGCTGGCCAGAGAGAACCAGCAGCAGCAGACCCTAAGAGGCTGATAATTTAATAATGATCATCAAGTCTTTTATTAATGACTGGCAATATTTGGAGATTCCCCTCACCAACGTTCAGACCTGGGGATTTGTCTGTAGGATTTAAGGGTGAAGAAATCTTCCTAAACCCAACTGTGTTTGCTTTGAGGCTGATGGCACCCAGCATCACCGGCAGCCGCAATTCCTCCCCAGACAGCTCTGTGAGACCTTCAGAATGTCTTCCCATGATTCCCAAATAGGCTGGGTTTCCTCTCCTGGGAATATCTTGCCCCTCTCCATCAACAGCTACCCGAAACGTCTCCTTGAGAACCCCTTGCTTCCTACTCCCTGCTCGCCAAGTTCAGTGCACATAACTGTACTTAAGCGATATGGGCAATTATTTTTCTAGTTAATTATTTCTCTCATGAGGCAGGAGGTACTTTGAGCTCAGGAGCCATTTGTTTGAGCATATGGGTACCGTGTGCCTTGCACACTACCTGCCGCATAGTATATGTTCAATGAATGTTTGTAGAGGGAAAGGAGGGAAGAGGTAGGTAGAGAGGTTAAAGAAGCAGTAAGACCACCAACCAGGCAGACAGCAGTGTCAAGCTCTTCCCCAAAGGATTTTGGCTCGCCAGCCTGGGGGAGCCCACCTCGGGGAGAGCTACAAAGCGGTTGGCAATGGCAATTCAGTGGCTGCAGGGATGTGATTCCCACGGCACTTACTGGCAGAACCCCCGGGAATCCCTCTTTCTTGGCCTCGCCAGTGACTTACCTTCCTGGAAGGCCGGCACACAGCTCTGTGCTGGCCACACTTCTGCAGAGCCCGCCAGCACAGCCAGAGGTTGGCGGTGCCAGAGGGTGCCTCCAAGGCCCGAGGCCGGGCCTTGCTAAGTCTTGTCACACTCCTACCACTTTCCCTGGAGGCCTCGGAAATGTGATGTTGTTATATTTTGTCATCATTAATAATGATCAAAAACTGTCCACCTCCGTTTTGGTGAATTGCTTTTCTCTATTTGCCATCCTCATCGGATGAAAGAGTTTGCAGAGCTGGGTCCTCATTTAAAAATTCCCCATATAGCCCTGACTGGTTTGGCTCAGTGGATAGAGCGTCGACCTGCGGACTGAAGGGTCCCCGGTCCTATTCCGGTCAAGGGCATGTATCTTGGTTGTAGGCACATCCCCAGTAGGGGGTGTGCAGGAGGCAGCTGATCGATGTTTCTAACTCTCTATCCCTCTCTCTTCCTCTCTGTAAAAAATCAATAAAATATATTTTAAAAAATTCCCCATAGATAGCTTTTGAAAGTGCTTCTTAATTCTCAAACTAGTACCCACTGCTGACGAAGGTTATTGTAGCCAACACCCCGGAATACATCTATGAGGATTTTTCAGGGCCCTAGAACTTGACAACACGGATCGCATCTACTTTCCATGCTCCTTCACAAACCAATAAATTCAGTCTTCTCAGGAGATTCAATAGAACAGTCAGCACACATCCCCGACAGCTGTTAGAAATCGGTTCTGTAGACACAGAAGCTATTCAAAGAAAGTGCTTTTGAGCTCGTTGTTGAACATAGTAATGTAATATCTTGCAATCACAGAGTTAAAGAATGTTTGAGCTAGAAGGTATCTTATAGGCAGACTGGTGAGAACTAGGATGCTGAAAGGCCCGGCTGGAGTGGGTAAGCGACTTGCCCAAGGACACACAGCTAGTGAGTGGTCCAGTGTGGCTAGAAACCAAACACAATGACCTCACACCACCTTCTGCTGCTTGGTATCAACGATCTGTATATACATGGTAACACAGACACACCCCCCCCACACTCCCCCCCACAGAGAGGAGCCTTCCCTAACATAGACTGAATTGTCTGCAGGAACTGACAGCCCTGATAAAACAATAACCCATTTAAACTGAGGGCAGGACTAGGCCCGGAGCCTTCCCAGCCCCCCAGAAAACAGAACATTGTTTCCATCCAAACCTTGCACTGAAAGGAAGCCTGTCAGCTGGCAATGACCTCGTGAGACAACTTTGGGGAGAGCAAAGGGCCGAGAAGAGAAAGGCCTCATTCTCACTGCAAACAGGAAAAGGAGAGAGAAAAAGAAAGGTCTGTCTCCACACAAGGTTTGCAGGGCTGGCTATGAACTGCTCCAGTCCGTTCCGTCAAACAGCCGCCTTCAGAGAAGCAAGCCAAGCGCGGACAGCGGCTCGGGGACGCCTGCGCCCGGGACACGCGCGGGCCCGCGGGCACGCGCTCCGGCTCTCGCGCGCCCTGGGAGAGCGCTTATACGGGCTCCGTGGGGCTAGGTAATAAACACGCTGTCTTCGCCCTGCTATTTATGGGTTGCTCAGGGCATCCTGTTCTCTCCAGTGCCCTCACCTGCGCAGACGGCGCCCGCAGACCCCGAGTTTAATAGGGACAACAGTAAATGGGAGCGTCTCTGTGGGCCCCACATGCTCCCGTTTCCCTGGCCACCACGCGAATTGCAGAGAAAGGTCAGTCTGCGTCCACACACCTATTCTCGGCCCGCTCCTCCAGGTTAAACCCCTTCTCCTTTTCCCCCAGCTCCTCGTGTTCTTCCTTCCTTTCAGACATCTCTCCCAGACATCTCTCCCAGATACTCTTCTCTGTCTCACCACTCCAGGCACTCTCATCCTTCCGCGATGGGTCAACCACCTCCGGGAACAAGAACAACTGTGGAGCCTGCGCAGCACCAGCTGCCACCTCCGGCAGAGGCGAGGCCCTGGGAACCTCTGGCCAACCAGGCGCAGGCGAGGGAAGGAGCGGATCTGGTCCTACCTGTTGCTGACTTCCAGGTTCACTCAGGAGCCGTGCGCTTCCCCCACACACATTGCGTTTGGGTTGCAAAGGAGCGAGATGCAGGTTGGAGAGCGGGGAGTGCGTCCAGGCCAGCAGACGTCTGAAGGCTGCAGAGGAAGATGCCAGAAGTGTCCACTGGATGCAAGACCAGGGTTGGTCAGTTGGGTCAGTTTGGGGGCCCTTGCCACTCAGCTCCTTTGGGGGTCGCAGGGCTCCCGGAGCGGATGGGTCCTGCATGAAGGGAGCGAGTCACGGCTGCATGCTGTCCCCCCGGGGGCCATCACTCGAGCCAGGAGCCAGGCCACCTCTCAGCCTGGTCTTCATCTTGGGCTAACCCGTCGCACCCTAGAAACAGACAAGACAGAGGAGGATGCGTTAACTCGGCTGCTCCCCGCAGAGCGCAGCTCGCCATTGCAGCGCTGATTAAATACAGGACATTATCTCACCATAATGCCCTCCTGGCCGCGTTCCCAGGAAAATTCTAACTAATCATAAAAATAGAAAGAAAAACGCAACCTAAATTCCATTCCTCGTCTTAAATGAGTGATGTGTTCACTTTTATTTATTTTTCTGGAAGCAAGGCGGGAAAAGAAAATGAATTTTAGGGCTTAGAAAAACAAGCTACTAATAGTACTAAGTAGAGCTGGGCGGTGGTGCAGACAGCGGGATGCAGCTAGCGCGGCCTGGGCGGGTCCGGGCCCTGCTCCTGGCTGCAAACTTCGAGTCTTAAGCTGGAGCACCCAGGATGGTAGGAGGGAAGGGGGTGGTTGTGTGGCCAGGTGTGGACACACACATATGCATACACACATACATACACACACGCATGCACACACAAATACACATACCCATTCAAGCTAGGTGCTCAACGGCACTTTTATGGCCCTGGCAGGCAGATGCTCTTCCAATCCTCCTTTTCAGCAAAGAGAGGAAGCCTGTCAGCTGGCAATGACCTCGGGCGACAACACCTTTCTCTAACAGCATTCTCTCTCTGGAGACTTGGGCACACGATTTAGCTATTCCCTGCCTGGAGTTTTTCCTGGAGGTTCATCTAGCCACTTCCTGCTCACCCTTCAGCGATCAGAGCGAATGGCACCTCCTTCGGGAAGCCCTCTCCAAGACCCCTTTCCCGACTCCAGTGCGGTGCTGGTGGTTTACACCTCCTGCCCAGCTGTCACGTGGCTGCAGTTCACGCACTAATTGGCTGTTGAAGGGCCGCCCCCTCCCTAAGATCGAAAAATGACTTGTTAACTACTTTGTATGTAGCTGGTACCTAGTAGCTGTTCAGCTAACGGCGGTGGTGGGTGCGTGCTGGCAGATCGGCCTGGACGCGAAGGGTACCCTCTATTCCTTTGGTCCATCCCAAGCTGGGAAGTAATGAGCGAATGTGGAAGCCGATCACGGTGGGTCAATAACACTAGGTATCATGCCCCTCCCAGGTAATTTCTGCTATTTCTTTCGGGGAAGTCTTCACGGAGAAACCACAGGAGAGTTCAAAATCCAGAAAACCAGCTTCTGAGGTGCTCTGGTAATGTTACAGGGGATGTAAAGACAATAAAGGACACACCCCACCCCGCTCCCGCCTCGACCTGCCCCCGCGCCGGCACTGGCATCCCAACGCGGCCATCCCCCATCGTCGCTGGACAGCAGTAATGGGCACCGCTCCTTGATGGCCAACTCCTAGCCGGGCTAATTAAGCATACTGAGCTAATAACCTTCCATTTTGGGACCAGGATTATTCATAATTTAATGTATTGCTGCTGAAACATTAACCTTTCGACAACTGGCATGCGGCCCACGGCAGCCCGAGTGCTGACCATCTTTCAGTAAAATGAGTGTTATTGTTAAAACGGGTATAAATCATTCATGGCTGCAGCTTTTGTGTCAGACCCTCCGTGAAAATAAGCAGTAAGCTGGGTAATTTATTTACCTTTTGGTGATTATTTTTTATGATTTTATGATCATATTCAATGATTCATCAACATTGGCCTGGTGCCATTTCGTAATCATTTCACATTTTAAATATGGTGCGGCTGTTCTGCTTTTCATCTTTAAAAGTTTCAGGATTGATACCGGGCAACTTGATCCAGGCACAAATGCAATTTCATTGGAAAGATGGGGGGGGGGGGGGAGAGCGGAGGGAAGAGGTCCCAGCCCCCTTCGTTTGAACAAAACCATTTTCAATGGAGCTGTTCGGAGCTTCCACTTGTTGTAGCTTTGCACTCACCGCAGCCAACTTTCTTTGAAGTTTAACACACAGAGGGCGCCTTGAAATCTGAATAAAAGCACAGGAAAACGGTTAACAAGCTTCTGGTTGGAAAGATGATGGGAAGGAGCCGAAGGGCGGAGGGAGGCCTGGAAGGTCTGGCCTCGGGCCAACAAGGTTGGAAGCCACAAGTCTTCTCCCAGCACCTGGTTGGGGAATGTGAGTCTCTCCCCTGGGGTTCTGGAAACTTTCCTGCCGGCCTGCCTGCTCCTGCGGCCAGCGCGGGGTTTGGGCTCCCATAACGGTTCCAGAAAGGAGCGTTTTCTCCTTATGGCAGCAAGTAGGAGCTGGAGGCTGAGAGGCGGGCAGGAGACTGCTGTCCTTTCCACAGACTCTCTACGGTTCCCTTCACGCTTCTTAAACCAGCAAAAACCCCAACAGAATTCTTAGTGTGTAGTAGGTGAAGCTGACATCCTGATGGTGAAAAGGAAGCCGGGTAGGGAGAGGGCAGGCAGGAAACGTGATGTCATGCTAAGACTCCTCTTCGAGGCAGGAGCGTGGTGGGGAGCAAGCTTGCTCCGGGACTTCTTCTCATGTCGGGTGTGCTGGCCCAGAGGGGAACTCAGCCAAAGACAGGCGCCATCGCCCCAAACTTGGCGATGAGGTCTCCAAAGGCAGCTGCAAGTATGTGCTTTAAACAACCACCCACATCCATAGGAGAAGGCCAGGCGGGTACGAGGAAGAGAACAGATGCACTACTTTCTGGGACAGTTTGAACTGAGTAGCTCTGAGGCGGTCACTATTGTCTTCTCTATCTTCAGCTTTTAAATTCGCATTTATAGCATTCATATTGGTCTTTATTTTGATTGTCTGGCTTTAGGATTTACTGGAAACACACATACACTTATATAAAATTATAATCTATAATAATAAAAGCAGAATATGCTAATTAGACCGGACCGCCTTCTGGACGTCCTTCCGGACGACCTTTCAGACGAAGCCAGGGCTGCAAGGGCTGAGGCAAGCTGCTGCGGCTACGAGGGCCAAGCCCCTTGGATTAATTTTGTGCATTGGGCCTCTAGTTATACATAAAAATTTAAATTTTTCATCATGCAAGGCAGTGACATTAATCACATTTACAATGTTACATAACTGTCGCCCCATTTCCAAAATTTTTTGTCACCCCAGACAGAAACTCTGCACCCATGAAACAGTAACTCCCTCTCTGCTCCAAGCCCCTGGAGACCTCTAAGTTCTGTCTCTACAGATTTGACTAGTCAGAATATTTTATGTAACTAGGATCATACAATATATGTCTTCTTGTGTCTGGCTTATTTTACTGAGCATAATGCTTCCAAGGTTCATCCATGCAGTGGCATGTCTCAGAACTCCATGCCTTTTTAGAGCTCAGTAATATTCCACTGTAAGGATAGACTGCATTTTGTTCATCTATTCATGTGTTGATGAACTACTGGGTGGCTTATACCTTCTGGCTGTTGGGAATAATGCTGCTATGAACGGTGGTGTATGAGAATCGGAGTCCCTAATATATCAGGACTAATATTTGTTTTCATAAAAGGTCATTGCACATTATATATACTCATCTAACTTGATCATGGATGCTCTGCTCGCTAGTTTGGCAGTGCTGGCCTGGGCACAAGCAGCCAAGCCACTCCTGCCTGGGGGTGAGTCTCCGGCCTCCTGTCAACACTGCTGCTCAGAGGACTGTCTGCAGTCACCTTCCGGCCCATCAAGGCCGGTGCAGGCTGCGGATTCGGCACCAGCAACTTCCATCCTCTGTGTCGGATGAAACAGGCTGCCTCTCTGGTTTGATAAAGAACAAATTAAGAAACAGAATAACCTGGCATGAGTGAGATGCCCTTTCAATCATGTCAGCCAGAGCAGATGTTGTCATGAAATTTGATGTTATGGATTTATTTCCTAATATAAAGTCTAAAAGGGAAAACAGCATAAGAGCTACTATGTGAATTGGACATGTCTATAGAGTGTGAATTGGATTCCAGACAAAATATTGTGAATGGTTAATAGGGTCAGTCTAAGTATATTTGCTGAAATAATCTCTTGGATATGCAAATATTCTGAGAACTACACTGTCAAATATCTATTGTATCCTCTTATCTATGTGTTCACAGAGCTGCTACATGTTGTAACAAATGAAAAATGTGAATTTAAAAAAATAATGTCACCCTAAAATAATACTTCACTTTGAATGGTAATTTTTGTTGTCAGGATTTAAAATTTTTTGTCACTCACCGGACAGCCAGGTTCTTAGAAGCAGCATTAGTTGGAGATATTAAGAGGTGAGCTTTGAGTGTCCTGTTCTGAGCAGAAACAGAAGTGGGGTGGGGCTAGGAGGGAGCGAGAGCAGATCACTTGTTCGTCTTTTTAAAGACAATATCTTCTTATTGATTTCAGAGAGGAAGGGAGAGGGAGAGAGAGATAGAAACATTGATGATGAGAGAGAATCATTGATCGGCTGCCTCCTGCATGCCCCACTCTGGAGATCGAGCCCACAAAGCCCGGGCATGTGCCCTGACTAGGAATCAAAGCATGACCTCCTGGTTCATAGGTCGACGCTCAACCACTCGGCTACACCGGCTGGGCCACATATTTGTCTTGATCTGAGTCCCTTAGTCTGCCACCAGCACCTGCCACGCCTTGGTGTTATCCCTGTGGAACTTCTGCTTCTGGCTCTCTGGGGCCCCCTCAGTGGGATTCCCCTTCTTAGGAACATTGTCGTGAGGATTTGAGGTTCTACCGTCACGTTTACCATCTCACCATCATCATCAGCCCCTTACGCATGAGAATGGGGGCAAGGAGAACTCGGATGAGGAAGGAGCTCTCAGAGAGGAGCCTTGGGTTTTACTGTTGACAATTTCCAGGACTCCGCCATCAAACTGCGCAAACTAAAACCCTTAGCAAGTAGACAAACTGGTTGACTTTCATATCCTCTCCTTTCCCTAATTACTGAGAGTTGGGCTAATGAGCAGAGAAGAAATGAAAGGTGGACAGCTGATGCATGACCCTACCATACTGCTCATGTTCTAGAAGAGCTCTGCCCAGGTACTCAGAAAAATATTTATCAAATAAATTAATAAACTCACTAGATCCTCAAGAGTTGACATGACCTGATCGAAGGGTGGGCCTTTTCCTCTTTAATCTGGCCAAAGAGGGTCTCCTGAGTTTGAGTAGCTTTGCAGATTTTTGGTAGAAATATCAAGAAGTGGCAGAAAGTGGCTTTCATCCCACTTAAGTCAGAACATCTCCCAGATTTTGGTTTACAGGTTAGAATTCCCAGAATTCTCTAAAGCAAGGGTGGGGAACCTTTTTTCTGCCAAGGGGCATTTGGATATTTATAACATCATTTGTGGGCCATACAAAATGATCAACTTAGAAATTAGCCTGCTATATTTGGTCAAACATTTAATTAACTCACCCTTAATGTCTTGGCAGGGCCAGACCAAGGGCCAGACGCTCCCCACCCCTGCCCTAAAGGGAGGATTCTGTGGGTAAGACATCAGAAAACAGCTGGTCATCAGCACCTTCCTGGTGTTCTTCTCTTTATCCGTTAATAGGCTCCACCGTCCTTTCTCCTGTGCTTCAGACCCTTCTCACCCCCTCCATTCATTCTCTAACCATCAAACCCCATCTGGTCTGTATCCCATCAGCTCAGAGCCCCGGGTGCCTTGGCCCTACCCAAACTGATGCCTGATGCCAATGTCCCTGCTCCATCTCCCTTCTGTCCCCATCCCATGTGTACCCTTAGAGCAAGGATTTCTCAGTTGTGACAATGGCCCACCTTTTCAGAATTTCTGGGGTACTAATTAAATATGCACATTTCTGTGGCCCATACAAGATCTACCAAATCAGAATTTCTAAGGTAGGGTTTGGACCCCCCAGAATCCCATAGAAAGTGAAGAACATTGTCTTTTGACACGAGGACTACCATTGCCATATTAATAAGATATAGTTCTATGGTGTAGCTATCGTGAATGAACTTCTATAAGGCTATTCCTTTCCTGCATGCGTATGGAGGGAGGGCACAGGAATGAGGGCTGGTGTGAAGTGGACACTCACCATCTGTTGGGAGGGGAAAGGAATCCAGGCAAAGTGCTGTTAGCTCTTTGGGGGCCTCGAGTGTGGTCATCACAGGTGGGTGTTCTGGAAGCCTTTGCAAAGCTCTCTGCTGCCCTTCCTATGATTTTTATAACTGGACGTGTGCTTTGAAAAACAATCCATTTGTGAATGGCCTTTGGATTATCCTTATCTCTCCATTTTCTCATAGAAAGCTTCGGCTACATTTTCCCGGATGCTCTAAGACAGGATTTCTCAACCTTGTCACTATTGTCATTTTGGTCCAGATACTTCATTGTGGGGGCATCCCTGGACTCTACCCACTAGATGCCTCCCTGAGCTGTGACAACCAACAAAGTCTCCAGACACTCCCAAATGTGCCCCGGCAAAGGGGCAAGATCGCCTGGGTTGAGGACCACTGCTCTAAGAGAAATGCAACTCAGAGCCACAAAGAAGTTTAGCATCTCTTCTGAATTCAATTTTATGTTGAGATTGTCTTCTTCCTGACTTTCTTATTTCTGTTAATGACACCACTGCTCTTCAACCCACATGCCCCTCACTAATCAGGTATTCCTCCTCAGTACTGCTTCTTCCATCCTCACCTCTGTGCCTCTACACTCAGAATTGGGGACCATGTATGTGAGCTAGTCACAAGATGCATCTCAAAAGCTGCCTCTTCCAGCCTCTACATTCAGGATACACATTCCCCCTCTCTTCTGGCATTATGTCCTGTCCATTTTCGGGGGGGGGGGGGGGATACATTTCTGCATGCTTATCTGTTTCTTTCACTGGATATGAAGCTCTCAGAAGTGAGTTTCTTTGCTTTAAGTCATCTTCTCTTTTCTATATCACAGGACCTTGCATGATGTTGGCACTTTGAAAAATATTTGTTGAATTGAACGGGTACATTTCTTAATCACAGCCCCACCTCTGGTAGTTGGTGATATTTGTATAGATATTTTGACCTTTCCAAGCACTCTCACAATCATAATCACAGCTAGCCTCTCTCTCCTTGGTATTTGTGTCTTTTAATTTATCTGCATATGTTAAGAAGAAAATTACCACCTCAGCTCTATCCATTATTGGGGGACCCTGAGCAAGTTCCCAACTTCTCTGAGCCTTAGTTTCATCTTCTGTAAAAAGGTAGTAATAATAGCACCTATATCACAGGTGGTTGTAAAGGTTGAATGAGAGAACACATGTAGTGCTTAACGTGGTTCTTAGCATGTTAGGTGCTCAATACATGGTAGCCACTGGGTCCAGGTGGCCCTCTGTATATATCTGTGTAAAGGCCTCCCTGGCTCCCAGTTCTACTGGACAGGGTTTAAAATCCTGGGCCATGCGCGCTTCAGGTCTCTAGTCCCACCTTCAGGCATTGTCCCGTGTAGGTCATACTCAGCACCTCATACTGGACTCTCCCTCTTCCTTCAGCAAGACTTGCATTGTCGTCTTATTCCTCCGGCCTGTCCCAGAGCAGCTCCCTCCACCTTCTCTCTCCTCCCCTGGACACCCATTGCAGACACATTCCGAGAATTAATTCCTTCCTCACCCATGTTTCCAGTCTTTGACACTCCCTCTAGTATAGCACTTTCCATATTGAATTACATTTAATTAATTTTTGTATTGGAACTCTTATGTGAGCCCATGAACTCCTCAGGGTGGGGCTCATGGCTCATGCCTCTTTCTGTCCCAGTCACAGTGCCTGGAAAATTCTAAGAGTTCAATGAAGGTTTTCTAGGTTTAATGAAATAAAAACACCTTTTATTTGTAAAACAGGGCTGTTCAGGCAGATACTGTGAAAGAGATGCAGAAACCAAGACAAGGACTTTGGTAATTTAGCCCAAATCCCAAGCTAAATGGGGATATCCTGATACCCTTAGTACTTGTCTCGTGGCACTCGGCTTCCCATGGAACATCTGGTGATGCCGGCCTCAGAGGAAGACCGGGCCAAGTCTCTTTGGGACAAAATACATTTATAGGCCAGGTTATGAAATGCACATGGAGCATTACGAGATCTCCAGAAGGACATGCTGAGACGTAAAATGGTATGCTTAGCCTCTGTACTCTGGAATTCCATGCTACCATGGATTCAAATATGGCCATTCGGACAAATCTCTCAGGGAAGGGATGAGGGTATTTTCTTTTTGAGATACTGGAAAGGTTCTCACCAATTAGGGCAGGCTAGCTGATAGCTCAGAGGCGAACCTGTGCAAAAGTCATGGGCACAAAAAGCATCTCTGGAGAACAACACCTTCTGGGCCACAGTGGACTCCAGGTGTAGACCTGACTCTGACTCCCCTTCACTTGGCTGACTCCTACTCAACTTTAAGCCAAGTGTCACTTCCTTCAGGAAGCACTTCAACCCCGCTCTCTGTCCTCCCAAGTGCTCCCATGGCATTTTATTTATTTATTTTAAAAAATATTTTTATTGATTTCAGACAGGAAGGGAGAAGGAGAGAGAGATAGAAACTTCAATGATGAGAGAGAATCATTGATTGGCTGCCTCCTGCATGCCCCCTACTGGGGATCAAGCCCGCCATCTGGGCACGTGCCCTTCAGCAGAATTGAATCTGGGACCCTTCAGTCTGCAGGCCAATGCTCTATCCACTGAGCCTAACCAGCTAGGGCTCCCACAGCATTTTATGTTTGCTTCCATCACACACTGTCGAGTGATCAAACTCAAGTCTGTCCCCCACTGGACCATGAGCTCCCTGAAGGCAGAGCCTGTTGATATGTCTGTCACCAGACCATGCTGAAAGCACAGGAGATGATGCAGGTGTCCTGCAGAGGGAGTGGGGCTATAAGGTACCAGGTCATTATACACAGGTACCATTCATTGTGCGTGATGGCATGAGTGCTTTCATCCTTGGCCACTTTTTATTAACAGCCAATTTTTATTAGTTAATTATAAGATACAAAGAAAAACACATACATGAACACATACATGGTTATCTAAGTCAAATATTTTTCTCATGTCCTTCAAGACCTTTACGATTGAGATTTCTTTGGATCCAGTCTTCCCTCTGCCTCCTTCTCCCACTCTCCTGTATGCCCACTGACCACCTCCCACCTCTGTGCTTCTGCACATACAATCCTCCCTGCCTGGAACACCAGCCCAGAACCAGAGGAACTGTCTCCATCATCCACAATCCAGTTCAAATGTCCCTCTTAAAGCCTTGCCTCCAAGCCATGCCAGGGGTTTCTCCTCTTAGTTCCTGAGCTTCTGCTACTGCCTGGCCGTTCTCATCAAGTTCTGCTTATTTCTGCTTCTGTCAACTAGTGTGTAAACCCCCTAAGGCAGTGGTTCTCAACCTTCTGGCCCTTTAAATACAGTTCCTCATGTTGTGACCCAACCATAAAATTATTTTCGTTGCTACTTCATAACTGTAATGTTGCTACTGTTATGAATCATAATGTAAATATCTGATATGCAGGATGGTCTTAGGCGACCCCTGTGAAAGGGTCGTTCGACCGCCAAAGGGGTCGCGACCCACAGGTTGAGAACCGCAGCCCTAAGGGCAAGGATTTTGTCTGTTTCTTTTCCCCACACCCAGTACCAGCTGTTAGGTGGCTGAATGATCACGAAATAAGAATCTGTGTAATTTGACATTTCTTTTTTATTCAATGAAGTTGATGTTCTTTACCACCTCTGACAAGGATTGAAACGTACACTGACTGGTGTCTGGTGTCGGTTTTTGGTTTCCAGGACTTTTGTTCTAGCGGAATGAGAGCCCAGGATTAAACAAGTTGTGAAAGTCTCCTCTAAGGGCGATGAGCTTCAAAGGCTCTAAAAGATTGAGCAGTGAGGTGACTGCCATGCTGCTGTTGAATTCCGCTGTCTTTGTGGTGCTCTTGGGCCTGGTCAAATCCATTCACCAAGCTGATATGACGTTTGCAGCTAATTGTATGCAAAATGCAAAATCTTGTGCAACAACAAGTGAAGCTGTTTAATTCTTGCAAGCTGGAAAAAACTGGGCGCCAATTTGGCGTTTGCAGATGTGACTTTGTCTCTTGTCTCCATCATTCACCACAACATTTATCAACTACCCACCGGCAATGAGGACGCTGTGCCTGTGTGCAGTTAGTTAGTAGGTCTAGTTCCAAGGGTGTTGGCACGTGGTAATGATGTAACAATGCACTTGGATGCTATGTGGGTAATGAGAAATGGGTCATGGCACTGTGATCAGGCATGATTAAGTTTTGCTAATGGATGGGACTAACTTTGCACCAAACTGGTTGGCAGGTGAGTAACTTACAACAGCAAAAAGCAGGGGGTGGTGGTACTGGAGGAAATAAGGGGAAGAAATTAGCCAGAGAACATAGAGGCATAACTCACAGACACAGATGACAGTGAGGTGATGGCCACAGGGAACGGGGGCGGGAGTGGGTGGAGGTGGGCAAAGCCGGGGGGAGGGGGGGGACATCTGTAATAGTGTCAAGAATAAAAACCCAAGTTTAACAAAAGCAAGTATTGAAGTACGTATTTTAAAATTAATGACTACTTTGGTTTTATTTATTTATATCCAACCTTATTAAGAAAGAAAAGGGGTATAAGGCAGCTTCACAGTCAAAAGGAGAACATGTTAGAAGTTGGTGTCTAAGTGTAAGCCCTTTATGCCCAACCTAGAGGTGCTGTCACATGTACCTACTACAAGATGCCATTTTGCTGGTGCATTTGTCTTCCCTGTCTCACCCAATGAGGCTGGTAATCCCTCCCTCAGTACCGCTGCTGCCTCCTGAACACACCTGTTCTGTGGGATGGTTCCGATTGGATGGTGGGACCTATTGCCATGCCTGTGAGCATCATGGGGGCAGGACCATGGCTTATTTATTTTTGTACTTCATAAACCCAGCACAACTCTTCAATGAAGCATGATGATGATGAGGAGGAGGAGGTGGTGGTGGAGGAGGAGGATAATGCATATTATTGAGTAGACTCAAAATGGGATGTCTGCCCCCTCCCCATTCTCTTCTCAGCCCACTCATGAGCACACTCACCAGTACCTCCCTGGCTCTGCCCCATTTCCCCTCCGTCTCCTCCCCGTCAGGCCCCGTACAGCTAGAGGCACGTACTACAGTGAGTCGGGCTCTCTCTGCTGTGGTTATAACGGGGTTAAAGTTGAGGTTTCTAATCGCTCCCATGAGGTCTTATTACCTGTTGATTAGGTCCTTTTGGGATCAGCATCAAACCGACAACAATAATAAACACTCTCTTCATTGGAACTCAGTAATGACCCTGCCTGCCTGCGGGGCGATGGGGAGGGGCACCGTGTAGGCCTGGAAATCGCAGGCCACGTGAGGGGGCATTTCTAGGAGATTTGGTGCAGCTAACAAGCTGATGGGCGCCAGCTTGAGATTTTTGGCCGCCCGGCCAGAAGAGCCTCTGTTGTTACAGCACAAGGTGCCTCCGAGGGGACCCTCCGCAGCCAGCCCCAGGACTCCAGAGAGGGAGCTGGGTGGTCTTCCCACAGGACGTGGGGAATTTCTGGAGAATGACCTGGTTTCATGTGTGTTTCTCCAAGCCTTTTCCTACGAATATATACATGCTAGTGAATGTGTGCATGTGCACACATTCGTGTGTGTGTGTGTATGTGTATGTGTGTGTGTGTGTGTGTAGTATTAGTGATTTTATTACAAATACGCAATCATACTAAACATTCTGTTTGACAAATTACTTTTTTTTCACCCAACCATCTATCTTAGACACCTTTCTATATCACTGCATAAAGATTTACTTCTATCTGATGAAGAGCATTATAGTAATTCAGAATAAGAACAAAGTAAACTATATTTAACCATTCTCCTGTTGTTGAACATGTCTGGCCATCTCCAATTTCTTGGTGTTACCAATAAAGCTGCAACAGACATCCCTACGCATTTTCTCATGTAGTTGGGCAAGTCTCTCTGTAGGCTACATTCCAAAGGGGCTGTGCCTATTTGTACACCTAACGATAAAGTCTGCGCACATCCTCTCTGTGGCTCCTGGATGGTAGATTTGTACTTTTCTGTGACAATTCAATTGTAATAAAATATATATCAGTAATATTTTCATTTGAAGTTTTCTGACATGACGTTGCATTTATTATGTAATTAAAATACTGGATATATAATTTAAACTTAAAGAAAAATTATAAGGATAAAAAATTTCTGCACACCCTCTACACAGATTCACCAATTCTTTTTTTTTTTAATACATTTTATTGATTTTTTACAGAGAGGAAGGGAGAGAGATAGAGAGAGTTAGAAACATCGATGAGAGAGAAACATCGATCAGCTGTCTCCTGCACATCTCCTATTGGGGATGTGCCCGCAACCCAGGTACATGCCCTTGACCGGAATCGAACCTGGGACCTTTCAGTCCGCAGGCCGACGCTCTATCCACTGAGCCAAACCGGTTCCGGCCAATTCTTTTTTTTTTTTTAAATATATTTTTATTGACTTCAGAGAGGAAGGGAGAGGAAAGGAGAGAGGGAAACATCAATGATGAGAGAGAATCATTGATCGGCTGCCTCCTGCACACCCCCCACCAGGGATCAAGCCCACAACCTGCGCATGTGCTGTGACTGGGAATCCGAACTGTGACCTCCTGGTTCATAGGTCAATGCTCAACCACTGACCTACACAGGCCAGGCAAATTCTCTACAACTTGTCCCATTTGTTTCATTATTCTTTCCCTCTCTCTGTGTTTCTGTCTGTGCTGTCCAATATGGCCGCCACTAGCCGCGGGTGGCTATTTCAATTTGCATTGAATAAAATTAATAATTCAATTCCTCAGCCGCATTAGCTGTATCTCAAGAGCTTGGTAAAGCACATGCAGCCCTTGGCTCCCATATCGTCAGGGCAGAGACAGAGCATTGCCTTCGTAGCGGAAAGTTCCACTGCAAAGCTCTGAGTTATATGAACACATATTTTTTTGAACCATTTGAGAGCCAGTTGGAGAAATCATGTGCATTTACCTTTAAACGCTTCAATGTGTACTTCCTAAGTACAGGAACATTCTCTTACACAACCACAGCTCAATGAGCGAAATCAGGAAGTTTAATATTGATAGGAAATTACGTAATCCACTGACCACATTTGAATTTCATCAAATGTCCCAATATTTTTCTTTACGGCTATTGTTTTTTTCTGGTCCAGGATCAAATCCAGGATCAGGCCTTTCATTCGGTTGCCATGTCTCGTTATGCCAGTGTATTTTCAGTGTAGTGGGGATAAACGGTGATGGGAGGAGACTTGAGTTGGGGTGGTGAACACACACTACAATATACAGAGGATATATTATAGAACCGTACACCTGAAACCTATATAACTTTATTAACCAATGTCACCCCAATAAATTCCATAAAAAAGAATTAAGTATTTAAGCATGCAATCTTCCAGGGTGTGTAGCTGGCATTTATCTTTAGGGGCCTAGCATTTACAGCAATACCTCAAATGAAATCAATGATTGGACAAATGAATGAATGAATGAATGAATGAATTTCTGTACCTCCCCTTACTTCTCATTATCTTATTTCCTCCTCCTTCCCTGACCTCAAAACGGGGCTACACATGATTATCTTGGAACATGTTGTTTTGGGAGCTTGTACCTAAGAAAAGGTATTAGTGGGGTTATGGGCAGATGCCAGTCTTTAGAAGATAGTTTGGCAGCCATGACCAATATTTGGGAAAAGGACCCTTCTTTGCCCCAGCGATTCCCCTTCCTGGGACTAGAGCAACCCATGCCTACATGCACAATAAAGCGAGTATAAGGGTGTTCGCTGCAGTGTTGTCTGTGATAGGAATTTTGACAACTAAGTAACCTGAACGTCCAACAGTGGGGGGATGGTTAAAAAGGAATATGGGATAGCCATGTTAGCTCACTGAATATTTAAGGAATGTTTGTAAATGTTAACACAGCAGTAAAACACCTATTATGTGACAGGTAATATTAGAGGTTTACGGGATCAGGAAATGAAAAAAACCATCTTTTTATTGAGCGTACACTCTAGTGGGAGGATTATTGAGTGCACTGCAGCAGGTAGAAAAAATAATGACAAGATCTTCAGAGCATTTTAAACTCATAAAGAAATAAACAGCCACGTTGTAAAATAACAGAAGTGAGGATACATTTTATGTTTGAAATCGCAAAATAAACAGATGCGTTTCTGAATGCACACACAGGCCTGGGAATGAGTTTTTCCTCTTGGTCGGAATGGACACGTGCTAAGCTACTACCACCTGTGGGAGAGGGTGAGGGTTTCTGGGATGGCCGGGGGCACTTTCATTGCACCCTAGCTAGTTTGATTTTGATTTCTGCCCATGAGAATGCTTTCGCGCATTGCTAGTGAAATTAAAAATAAATAAATAAACACGCTAATGGGAGGTCTAACTCTCATGCCAGCTGCGGGGAAGCAGGCACTATTTAAACATTAAAGAATCGAATGCAGTTACTGAAATGTACCCAGAATAAAAATTGGCCTGTAGGCTTTTGCCATCCACAGGAAACGGCACCAACCCCAAGGCACAAAATGCTCTGCTCTTACCAGCTTCCGCTGCCAAACTTTATTATTTATCCTGTCGTTATCGATTCAGTGTTCTCTGGGATGAAAGGAGGAAATTAATATTCACGGTGTGCTTAACACAGTCCAAGTGTTATATTTGCTGTTGTCATATTTGCTATTTCATTCTGTGCTTGAAACTCCAAGAAGCATAGCTATCCCTCCATTTTACAGATGGCAAAACTGAGGCACGGAAGGTTTAATGCATTTCCCCATGGTCTTGCACACACCAAACAGCAGGTGAGGGAGCCTGGATTCAGACTCAGCCCTTCCTGGCCCCAAAGCCACTGACTCTCCTCTCTCAAGAGTCATGTAGGAGAGGCTGGAGGGTGGGTTTGCCACGGTGGCACCTTGGACTCATGGGTCTGGGTGTCTCCTTGCCCTTTGCCTCCATTTTTAGGGACGCTCTAGAAAAAGCTTAGGGTACTGCCTGGGCCTATTTGTCAAAGTCTCCTCCACAGTGTCCTACTTCTCTGCTTCTGTCTGCCCACAGTATCCCATCTGAAGAGAAGTGAGAGAGTGAAATAAGGAAGTGTCTGCAAAGAAGGGTGAGGTGACTGGAGGAAGAGAGGCAGGAGAGCACAGATGAGTCAATAGAAAAGGAACGCAGAGAAACAGGCAGAATGGAAGTGGAGGGACCTGTGACACAATGAACTCTGGGAGTCTTGGCCTCATAAGTTAAAAGGATGCCAACAAAGCCACACAGATATTTCTTTTTAAATAAACACTTTTCCTAATAGGGTGGGAAGGGGGAGGTTAGTGAAGGGTGGAGAGAACAGAAGCACCCAGAGACCACCACTTTCCTTCTGCAGCAAGGAAAGCCGGTGGAGGGCCCCGGCCACTGCTGGAGACCTGGCTGTCCAGGTAGGGGCATCTGCGGCCCCTCTGGCTACGGGCACGTCAGCTCTCCATGCCCTGGAAGCCTCCTACACATTCCAGGCCCAGGCACCCACAGAGCCCTGCACCTTGGATGTTCCGGTCTTAGGGATTTTCAAAGTTTGTCCTCTGCCTGGAAGTCTCTGGGCACACATTGAAAATGACCAAACAAATTCAGCAGTGCAGCAGCAAGCCAGCTGAATTAGTCACCAGGGAAAGGGCGAGGGGAGGAGAAGAAAGAGATGAGAAAAGAGCAATAAAAGAGGGAGCTGGAAGAATGAGGAGAGAGAGAGAGAGAGAGAGAGAGAGAGAGAGAGAGAGAGAGAGAGAGAGAGAGAAAGAAGAAGAAGAAGAAGGAGGAGGAGGAGAAGAGAAGGAGGAGGAGGAGGAGGAGGAGGAGGAGGAGGAGGAGGAGGAGGAGGAGGAGAAGGGGAAGGGGAAGGGGAAGGGGAAGGGGAAGGGGAAGGGGAAGGGGAAGGGGAAGGGGAAGGGGAAGGGGAAGAGGAAGAGGAAGAGGAAGAGGAAGAGGAAGAGGAAGAGGAAGAAGAGTAGTTAGGGAAAAAGAAGGACCAAAGGAAGGAGGACAAGAGGAGGGAAGAGGAGAGATGACAGGAAAGAAAAAGAGAGAGAGGGTAAGAGATAGGAGGGGAGGAAGAGACGCTGGCAGAAAGAAGGAAAGAGAATGGAGGAAGGAGGCATTTTATATTCCTAGGAAGGAAGACCTTTCGCCATATCCTGAAGGTCAATAAACCTGCCTGGGAACTAAAGGACAAGTTCAAGCTGAGGGTTAGCAAAAGCCCCACGGAAATACGAAAACTCCCAGAAAGCTGCCTCCCAGAAACGAAAACTCCCTGAGACATATGGTCCAGGTCTCCCCACGCCCATGGCCATGTTAGTCTGGAGAGCAAGGCCCATCCAAGGTTGTTTTAGTGTAATTGTAATTAAGCAAGAACCCCACAGGCTCTCATCACATACACCCACTACGGGAACCACTAGGGCGAGGCAAGGAGGTGAGTGCCACAAATACACAGGAAGGAATGTTCTAGAAGCGATAACAGACTCAAACACAGATGAGCGGCGGGGTAGAATGGTGTCAATGTCTATATTCTAGGATAGAAGGTTCAAACCAAGTGGTTCTCCCCACGACCAGGACTTTCTAAAAGAAACTTTAAGGGGATGAATTTTGCACGTTATTCATTTCCTGAGGCTGTCTGGTGAATAGTCTACAGCTCATTGAAGGTAAGTTGGAATTTTATTAATTCAAGTTGCATTTTTAATATTCTTTATTAATTTTCAAGTTGTTATAAAGAATTAGGCAGCCCGGCTAGCGTGGCTCAGTGGTTGAGTGTAGACCCATAAACCAGGAGGTCACGGTTCGATTCCCGGTCAGGGCACATGCCTGGTGGTGGGCTTGATCCCCAGTAGGGGGCGTGCAGGAGGCAGCCAATCAATGATTCCCTCTCATCATTAATGTTTCTATCTCTCTCTCCCTCTCCCTCCCTCTCTCTGAAATAAATAAAAACATTTTTTAAAATCTGTAAAAAAAGAATAGGGCAGACTCATTTGGAGATTTTCTTCAAGGATCTAAGTGTCTCCACCTCACCAGGTGGCCTATCTTTGATCACAGGGGCAGCTCACAGGCAAACGGTGGCCTTAATGTTCAGCCTGCGGGTTAGGCCCTGCTGTAACTACCCCAGAGGAGTCACGGACGTGGCAGGCTCCAGCTTCTCTCTCTCCAGGCCTCTTTGTTGGCCATCAACTCTGAGCATGGTTCTCCCTTGGGGAGCCAACACCTGGAGGGGCAGGGCCAACTGCTGAAGAAAGCAAGCGCTGCCCTGGCTGTCCCTCCCCTCCAAGTCTTGGCAGACACTGTTGGGTTGCTGTCTTGAGGGGCACCATGGAGCCTGACCTAGGGCTCCAAGGGCCACCCTGGCCTCAAGATTACAGGGTCTTGGAGCCTGTTGTCCATACTTGGCTTCCTGCAGCATCTGCCATGGCATCACCATGCTTCTAGAATGAGACACTAACATCCTCTAAAGCCACCACAGTGCTGGTGCTTTATCTTCTATTTAGCCTTCACAATTATAAGAGGGATTGTTATTCACTATTTCACGGATGAGCAAAGTGAAGCTTAGAGAGGTTCAAATTCACATAGTTTACGAGGAAGCCAATGTGCAAACTCAGACTTACGTGGCTCCAGAACAGCGGTCACCAACCGGTGGTATGTGGACCACTGGTGGTCCATGAGGTCCGAAAGGTTGGCGACCGCTGCTCCAGAAGGCTTCCTCTCTCCACTCCATCCTCCTGCCTTCAGCCCGATGCCTAGAATTCTACTATCAGATGTTGTAAACATTTCTCCTTTCAGGAGTCTTCCCATATAATCCAGACACTCCAAAGGCAGTGATATTAAACTGTGTAGAGTTCCAAACCCTACATTGTTTTATGTGCCTTTGATCACCCTAGTTTTTTTTTTTCTGAACGAGATGACCTAGTTTCTCTATGTTCTTGGCTTCACATTCATGTATCCTTTTGGACCCATGCTTTCCGATATGGTAGCCACTAGTCACACACAGCTATGGAGTCCTTGACATGTGGCTAGTGGAAATGAGGAATCAAATTTTTAACTTTATTTCATTTAAGTTAATTTAAATTTTTTAATTGATGCAATATAACATACGCTTCCATTAAACAAACTTTACTGCGTTGATAAGATTACATTTTTCTTTACCTTGAAGATTTGATGTCCAAGTTGAGATGTGCTGTAAGTATAACATACACACTGGATTTCAAAGACGTAGCACAATAAAAACTGTAAAATATCTTACTAATGATTTTTATGTTTTTGTGTGGTAAACTGGTACTCTCTTGGATATGTTGGGTTGAATGAAATCTATTAGGATTATTTTTTCTGGTGGGTTTTTGTTTTCATGTGGCTACTGGAAAATTAAAAATTACCCATGTGGCTCATAGTATATTTCTACTAGGCAGCAATGGACAAGGCCTTCCCAGACAGCACTCCTCTGAGAAAGCCTTCCCCAATCACCCAGGCTACACACAGCATTCCCTGCCTTCTCGTGACATCCTCTGACATAGCACCTACCTCATTAACTGACATCATCTCTTCATGTGTCTGTCTCCCTGCCGGCCCCAGACTATAAGTTTCTCAAGGGCAGAAACTATGTCCTCTATTTCCAGGGACTGCACAGTGCCTGGCACGTAGTAGGTACTCAATAAATACTCATGAAATAAATTAATGAATGGCTAACCACATCAAGTTCACAAGATCACAGGCATTTTAAAGTCAAATTTCACGTACAACTACTTTTTAGACGAATATTCTGTTTTAGGGCTTCCTGGAAGTTCAGGCTGTTAGCTAAGTCTCCCGGCCACTAGGCTAAGTCACTGCACCGTGTGCAGGGGCCAGCGTGGAGGGGGCTGCACAGGGCAGTCTTTTAGGCAAACCTTCCAGCTCTTTCTAGAATCCTGCTCCTAGGAGGGTACCAGGTGGGTGCAGGGTGGCAGTGAGCAGACAAGGATGAGCTCCAGGAGGAGCAGAGCAGAGAAAGGAGGAAGTGAGGAGAGCAGGAAGCCAGGCGCCTCCCCAGCCTTCTGTGGCGACGTGAGCTGTGCACTGCTGCCAAGCAAATAGTGCTGAGGAAGACGGGAAGGAGCGGCCAGGCTGGCTGTGGTATGCCACTGGGTGGGGTTAAAATTTACAACAAGGGAGCGGCCACTGAAGAAAAGAAAGATTCTTTTAAAAATTCTGCTGAAGCCTAATTAAAAAAATTCCACTCCCTCATGCTAAGTTTTAAGAGACTTCCCTTTCAGAATTATTTCCAGTCTGGTGGTAACAGGCAGGAAGGTGTCAGATATTCACCGAGCTGTAAAGCGGATACTCCCCAGCCCCTAAACACAGGACCTGCCCACAGTGCTTCTCTGACTTGGGTGACGAGGACACAGGATATAAAGCTGTCAGGGCACAGATCTTTCTAGAAAGGAGTGTCCCATGTGGTAGACTGGCTGCAGTCTTTTGCAGCTCCTCCCTCCAAGAGGTGGATTGGATTTTGCCAACCCTGGACTCTGGGTTATCCTGTTGGGACATTAGACCACCCGGGTCAAGCAGGGGCTGGAAAGGGGCTTGTACACTGGGGTTGGCTTTCTTTCGCTCTTTTTGGAATCCAGCCGCCACCGGAAGAAGTCGAGCTGAGCTTGCTAGATACTGGAGACACATGGCCCGGTGAGCCCGGTGGCTCCCTACCCGCTAGTCAGACATGCATGTGACACCATCTGAGCCACCAGGCCTCAGAGAATAATCTGTCAGCTGACTGCAGCCACAGAAGCAAACCAGGTCGATTTAGCAGAAGAACTTCCCAGCTGATATCAGCCTGAATGGCTGGCTCCCAGGATGGCGAGCTAATGAATGATTGCTGTTTTAAGCCTCTAAGATTTGAGGTGCATGTGGCATAAACAAACCAATATATCCTGCCTAAGAGGCAGAAGTCCAGAGAGAATTGGCCATCTTACTCCTATCAATCCTTACAATGATAGGAGTGATTCGGAGCCAGGCAGATGTGGCTCCATCACTTGGCTTGATGTGATCTCCGGGATCCTTGACAACAATGACAGGATCTACACTGTAATGAGAACCGTGTCAACCAGGGTGGCGCATGGGAATGAGGATAATTTGGGGAGAGTTTCTACAGGGGTAATTGCATTAGAAAGGTGTGGTCAGGGTTCTGGGAACCACAGGGGAGAGTGCAGTGCCCTGGGGCCCTGTTGCCACCCCATTGTGAAGAGGCAAGGAGAGGGCACGAAGAAGAAGAGAAGAAGCTGGAGACAGAGCAGGCTGGGCCGAGAGGGCCACTTGACAAGAGGCAGGGCCTTCTGCTGAGAGATGAAGCTGTTCCGCAGTGACTCAGCTGGGAAGGAGCTGGAAGAATAAAAACTCCAACCTGCACTTCTCCCTTGTTTCTATGTCTTCTTAATATATATATATATATATATATATATATATATATATATATATATATATATATATATATATACACACACACACAAATTTCAGAGAGGAAGTGAGAAGGAGAGATAGAAACATCAATGATGAGAGAGAACCATTGATCGGCTGCCTCCTGCATGCCCCCCACTGGGGACGGAGCCCACAACCCTGCCACACCGGCCAGGTGCTTGTTCCTATTTCTTGCCAGTGCTCATGTTGGCCAAATGCAACTGGAAACCACTGGACAGACAGTGCGGCCTCCTCTGGCAAAAAGCAAGGTGGAGAAGGAGAAAGAGTGGACCTGGGGAAATGCAAGGCATCCATCCCAAAGTTCTAAAGGCAATAATGCATCAAAAGCACTGAGCATGGGCCTAGCACCCACCAGTTATTATTACATTATCAGCATAAACCAAGACTATGGGTGGCAGAAAAGGAAATGAGTATTTTCACGGGACCCAGGTGACAGGATCACGTGGACTCAGATGTACCCTTCAACCACACTGAGTGTTCGTGTTGGGAAAAAGAGTGCCTACCACCCAGTCTTGCGTGTTTTCTGGTTATAACACAAATGCCATGGAGTTGTACCAACCCCCACTCAATTGCAAAACAGCAACTAGTTTTGCAATATCAGTTCCTGGCAAATTCACTTGTGAGCCAGGAACAAGGGTTCAAGGGCTGCCTCCTGAGTTGGCAAGAGAACCAGGGCTGTGGGATATCGTGAGCCTAGTTCTTGGGGAAGCTGGAAGGATGCTTGGTTGCCCAGCGACAACACTGCCTCATGGCAGCCCTTGGTTTCCCACAGCCCTGGATGCATCTCATTGAAAGGAAGGCGGGGCGGCTGGCTGACATGTTTCCTGAAGTGGCATTTTCCATGCCCCCAGTCTTGGTATTTTGTTGGTAAGTGGCACTTAAAACTTACAAGGGGAGGGGGGAAACAGGGAAGGGAAGAAAGGTCTCCTCGGATCTCGAGTGCAGGAGGAGTTGATCCTGATTCTACGATTCCAACTTGTCTCACAGAGACGGGGTGCAGAGCCTCCTTGAAACCCCACCTGAAATGAATTAGCCTGAAGTAAAAGTAGGTGTTTATCTTGAGTCATTGCCTCAAATAGCTGACTACCTGTTGGAAGAGGGTCTGATCGATGCAAACCAGAGCAGCCGTGCGTGAGCTGTTACACAGCGGTTAGTATTGATCAGAGCTAAAGGCTGCCGATAGGAATGTGGAGTGAGCTGACAGGCAGAGAAGAGGGAAGGAGGAAACAGCCTTCGCTGGTGGCAGCCGTACAGAGGAAAGCCAATAAAAAGTCAATTCCACTTAACTGAATGGCTGCTAACTAAATATTCGGGGGGCGAGAGCCTTCCCAGGTAGCAGCTGGAGCATCTCTGTTCCGAAACTGAGACATCAAGTGAGAGCTGGCGTGGGCAGGCTAGAGAAATACAGGGCCCTGCGGACGGATGGGGAAGAGGAGGACCCCCAGAGGGAAGGATGGGAGCCTGGGCTGGGCTGACGGGGGCACTGGCCGTGGAGTGCCGCTGATGGGCAGGAGAGGGACAGGAGCCCTTGATTAATTATCTCATGTAAAGATCGGATGCTTTTCTCTGAATTTGAGGAAGGGATGTTGAAACTAATTGTTGTGGTAAGGAAAAGCCAAAAATGGATGGTCTATTGCAGAGAGAGGCAGAACAGTGCAGTACAAAGCACAGAGACTGGCTTTGGGGCATATGGTGTTCACTGGTAACTTGTCTTCCTGACCTTCAGTGCACACAGGAGGGCTGCACTTTTCTTTCCTGAATTTGGTATAACCATATACCTTGTTTTGGCCAATGAGATGTGAGTAGAGACATGTGTTTCGTCGGGGTAGAAGCATTTCACTGCTAGTGCCCAACCTTCCAACCCTTGGCGTGCCCCTGTGACCATAGGCATTTGTGTTGATTGTGGATATGAGCAAAACTATCTGGACTGTGAAGCTAACATTTTGTGTGAATAATAAATGCCTATTGTGTTACAATGTGGAATTTTGGGGCTTGTTTGTTACCTAGCATAACCTAATATACTCTGACTGATGCATGGAATTTGAATTTTAGAATCCTGTGTCTACCAGTTGTTACTAGTTGGATGATTTGGCCTATTGTTTAATCTACTCAAATCTTGGATTATGTATATAAGCCACAGAAAAACAGCAAAAACAATAAAAACTGTGATGTATTTAAGATTCTCTCTTTATCTTTTGCTCTTGGCATTTTAATTATGATGTGTCTTGGTGTGGTCCTCTTTGGATTCCTTTTGTTTGGGGTTCTCCGCGCTTCTTGGACCTGTAAGTCCATTTCTTTCACCAGGTGGGGGAAGTTTTCTGTCATTATTTCTTCAAATAGGTTTTCAATATCTTGCTCTCCTTCATCTTCTGGCACCCCTATAATTCTGATGTTGGTACGCTTGAAGCTGTCCCAGAGGCTCCTTACACTATCCTCGCATTTTTGGATTCTTTTTTCATTTTGCTTTTCCGGTTGGATGTTTTTTGCTTCCTCGCATTTCAAATCATTGACTTGATTCTTGCGCTCCTCTGGTCTGCTGTCGGGCGTCTGTATAATATTCGTTATTTCAGTCCGTGTGTGCTTAATTTCTAGTTGGTTCCCCAATATAAGATCGAGGGTCTTATTAGTTTTCGTGTAGATCTCATTAAGTTTATCGGCAGCTTCTAAACAGTTCTTGAGAGACCTTAAAAGTGTGGTTCTGAACTCTATTTCTTCCATTGACAATTTTGTCCTGTTTCTTTGTCTCCGCATTTTGTTATGCTTCCTTGGTGCACCCCCTAGTGGTCTTTGTTCGCAGTCTTATAGATAAATCTTTGTTGTAGCTAATTCCAGGGAGGGTTTGACCTCCAGGCCAAGTGGCTATGAGATTCAGCTGTGTCAGCGGTGAGAGAACTTCTGTCCTCTAGGGAGGTGCTAATCTAGCCTTTGCCTGAGGCTATCCGGCAAATGCCTCTGTGCAGGGCTTGGGCAGGGCGGGTCGCACAGGATCAACAGGGTGGGCCGGAGAGAGCACTTATGGCGGCTCTCAGTCCTGTCCCCAGGGGCTCTGCCTCTCTGAGTCCCAGCACCCGCTGCAAAGCTCGGAGAGAAAGCTGCACTCGCTCTGACCGAAGCCAGACAGTCCCGCTTCTCCCGTTTGAGTCTGGGTCCCTAAAGACTCGCCCGGATCTGGTGCTCAGAGTCTGCGACTCCCTCCCGATTGAAAACAACAACCGCGCCCTCCGCCGCCAGCCCGCTCCGCGCACTCCGCACCTCAGAATTTGACTTCAGCACTGCGCCTCCTCTGAGTGTCCGTATGCGTTTCTCTTTCCTCCTAGTTGTAGGACTTCCACTCAGCCAGCGTTCCTGTGGTTCTGGGTGATGTCCCTTCCGTTTTTTGGTTTCACTTTTGAAGTAGTTGTTCAAAGCAGCAAACTCCTGCGTTAACCTATGCCGCCATCTTGGTTCTCCAGATCATGTCAAAACTGTGATGTATTGAATGCATACAAGGTATAGGCATGACGCAGGCTCTGCAAATATTAACTTGTCTAACTTTCAAGGCAGCCTGCCAAAGGATCTAATATTATCCTTACTTTACAAATAGAGAACTCAAAATCAGAGAGTTTAAAAGACTTTCCCAGGGCCACACAGCTTATAAATGTCAGGCAGGAATTCAAACACAGGCAGACCACGCCAGAGCACTTGTTCTTAACCATTTCTATCCTACTTCTCAGCTTAGGTGCATAATAAATAGCATGTCTCCTAGTATAGGGTTGGAAATAACTTCACTAATGTGCACCCAAGCACTCTATGGCTGTGGTCGGCAAACTCATTAGTCAACAGAGCCAAATATCAACAGTACAACGATTGAAATTTCTTTTGAGAGCCAAATTTTTTAAACTTAAACTATATAGGTAGGTACATTGTTATTAACTTAATTAGGGTACTCCTAAGGCTTAGGAAGAGCCACACTCAAGGGGCCAAAGAGCTGCATGTGGCTCGCAAGCCGCAATTTGCCGACCACGGCTCTATGGGAAGGGAGGAAAAAATGTGGCTAGTATTTCTTTTGATCTTTTACTACCCTCAAGTCTCTGAAGGGGTTGAGCCTGCCCGGAATGTCCTTCTCCACTGGTTCACCCAATCCCGGGTATTTCTAAAGCTCCAGGTCAATTTCCTACTCACTTGTGATACAATCAAGTAAACTCCTTGTCAATGGGAGGCACTGACTGGACTTCTGTCAGAGGATACTGTTCTGAGGAGCTTCTCATCTACAAAATGGGGACACCACCACCCGCCTCACTGGGTTGTTATAACATACTACTTTTTCATTTTTTTAAAAGATCATATTCTAGGTTTTAGACACTAGACAGTGTACTATGTGGTTATATACATATGTGTATACACACATAAGTACATATGTGTGTATACACATAAGTAAAAGAATGATCTATTTATCAATATCTTTTAATCTTCATAGCAATCCTAGGAGGTAGATAATTATGTCCATTTTACAGATGAGGAAACTGAGGCTCAAAGAATTTAAACTTTCCAGGGGTCACCCAGCTAGAATGAAGGAGGCGGGTTAGTTCACATTACAACTCCAGAGCCCCTTTTTTGTCTATTACACTCTGGTGCCTTTCCCACTTGTGGAGATAAAGGGGAATAACACAGGTACAATTTTCTTGGAGTACAGAGCCTGGCGCATAGCTGCAACTCAGTAATTGGTAGCAATTATGATTCATTCATAAGCATTTATTGAGCAGCTACTATGAGTGCTCAAAGAAATTCCTAAAGGAATTTTTTAAGGAATTTGGAAAGCAAACATACAAGGAAATCACATCTTGTTCACAGTGCTTTCTGAGATATCCCTGGACTGCCCGCAGCCAGGTCCCTAGAAGGCACTAATCAGAGGGGATCCCAGGCCAGGCCAATGGGCAGGATGTGGGAAGCAGCTCTCACTGAGCTGGTGGGCTTTGCTGCTGGGTCTAGGTCCTGCTGAAAGGTGACTTCAGCCTCACAACCAGCCTGCAGGGGGCCAGGGCCTCTGTGCAGGTGTGAGAGGAGCCCCTGCAGAATGGAGCCCCCAGCAGGCGGGGACCTTTACATGCTGAGCACCTGCTGCTCTGGGTCACAGTCACTCTTCACAGCCACCCTCAGGGTGGGGACATGAGCTGTCCTGTGCCCAAAGCGGGTATTTGAACCTGGGACTGAGCTCATTGCACTAAACCATGCTGCCCTTGCCTTAGAAGCTCAGGTGTGGAAGAAAGGATGGCGACTGAATGAATGCTCTGATGGGAGTTGGAATTTACCTGGGAGCTGTGGATCCCATCCAGCCCTGCAGGAGGAGGAAGGGATCCCATAGGAATAAGGGGCCTCCCACCACGTACCTCCTTACTCTGTGCCAGCATCATGCTAGTCCTCTCCTTACACCTTCCCTGCATCCTCCCAAAGGGGTCTCACTGACCCCATGTGACTGATGAGGAAACTGCCTCAAAATGTGAAGTGTATCGAGCATTGGCCCCTATTTTCTCTACGTCCTTATGAGGTCATGTCATCATTTTGCTGAGTAACTGGACCTCCTAAGTACCTTAATTAGGGGGTTATCTTTGCTCTCTGCTTGTCAAAAATACTAGTTACCTGAGAAATGCATTCCATTGATATATCAATATGTTGATGTGCATGTGCGTGCGAGCATGTGTCTGCTGGGCTCCTCTCAGCTAATATTTTGGATGTGTGCCGAGGGGAGTGTGCTCAGGCTATTTCAAGTTTCTGTACTTAACGCTGAGCAGCTGTAATAAACTTCATTCCTTTAGGTAGTAGACTTAATATTTTAAGTATGGCTTTAATTACCATCCTCCTCATGCTGAAGGCCAAACCAGGAAAAGGGGGAAAAATCTAACCTATGAGTCTTGCCAGTGATTCCACTCTTAGAACGAAGGCCAGAATTCCAGAACACAGAGGCAGGGCTCGCTCTAAATTGTTGCTCCGGGCACGGGCACACAATGCTTACAGCGTTTCCAATCACACGGGGTCCTGGCATCCCAGCACAGGTTGTAAACATTTGTCTCTGGGCTTTCCCAGAAATGTGTCTTATGGAAGGGATTAGCTGTGTGCGCATTTAAACATCTGAAGGTGAACTCCTCTAACCTAACCCACATAATTAAAGTGGAAAATTTCTGGTGAAGAAAAAAAAAACATCAAGGAAAATACCATGTTTGGGAAGAGAGCTGTACTCCTACGGTCTCAAGAGATGGCCTTGCGTTCCTGGCACTTAATTATGACCCATTTTTCTGGGCACTGCAACTCCCGTCCGTTCCGTCTTATCTCTGTGTTGAGACGATAAGCAACATGAGGGTGTGATATTGGTGTGCCGCCTGTGGTTGTTTTCACAGTATAATTTTTAAACATTATATTCATTAACTTTAAAATATGAAGTATTTAAGGAAGAAAATAACAAAATAGCCCCGCGTGCATCAGTGGTTGAGTGTTGACCTATGAACCAGGAGGTCATGGTTTGATTCCCGGTCAGGGCACAGGCCCAGGTTGCGGGGCTTGGTCCCCGGTGTGGGGCGTGCAGGAGGCAGCGGATCAATGATTCACTCTCATCATTGATGTTTCTATCTCTCCCTCGCTCTCCCTTCTTCTCTGAAATAAATTTAGAAAAAGAAATACAAAATAAAACAATACTTTTGTTATTCAGATAAATCCTGTTGGTATAAAACAAAACCAACTTGCGGAGCCATCTTTGAAAATTCCAATAGCACAGAAAAGTACAAATAAAGAAATTAAACAGCCTGCTGTCCTCATCTGAGCTTAGTCCTTGCTCCACAAATACTAACACTGTTAGCATGTTCTTGTGATGCCTTCATTCAATTTAAAAAATATATTCATGGTATAATGTTAGCAGCTCTCATTACTATTTGTCCTCTTTGCTATAATGGCTGATATTTCACCATCATAGATTCCCTCCTTCCCATGTCAGTACTATATGTTCAAGCTATTTCTTTTATTCACATATATTCTTATTTTAAAATGCAAATGACAAGAAGCAATGTTAAATGTTTGTTACCCACACTCCCCACCCCCCCAACTGGAGCTTGTACTTGAACTGAGTGTTGGTTCTGGAGTTACACCACATAGGCCATTGCTGCCTCAATTTAACTTCCCTGTGCCTCAGTTTTGTCATATGTAAGGTGGGGTAATAATAGTACCTGCTTCACAGGGTTGTCATGAGAAATCAATGAGAGACTAGATGCATTGAGAACAATGCAATACGTAGCATTACAGAGTAGGTCTTGAAAATTGCTAGCTATTATAGCTACTGTAATTAATAACTAAACATAAATGAGTTTATGTACATGACTCACACAGTCTTCCTTATAGCTCCAAGGAGTAGGTTCTGGTAATAGCTCGTTCTGCAGAGTAAACTCAAAAAACATAATGTAACGCCCAAGGTCAGCAGCTAGGTCTCAAGGGCAAGGCGAGCTGCATGACCTTGGGTCTTTCCATGGGACCAGCTGAGACCAAGGCAGTTTCAAGCGGGGGAGGGGAAGCACACAGAGAGGTTTCTGGACCTGGAGATGGCAGTGACAGTGTGGGCTGACACAGTGTGAGGGCACGGGGCGGGACGGGCGCCTGGGGGCGTGGGGGAAGGCTGGAATGGGGCCAGTGCTGGATCTGATTTCCTTTGTGGTCTCCTGTGTTGCTGGGAGTTGCTGGAAGCCACAGGACTCGAGTCATGAGACCAGGAGTTCTGGATCCATCATGAGCTCCAGGACGGTGGCAGGTGGCACCACTTCGCCAGCACGTTGCCTCTTCTGTAGGACAGGGCTCCCAAATCTCCGCTCACTTCCCTGCCTCGTGGGGCTGTTGTGAGGCTCACGTTAGTCTGGGGACCGTTCGGTGTTTGGCTTACTGGAAAGCACTGCGCAGAGAGGCTGGATACTGTTATTGACGTGACGTACCTATGAGTTTCAGAGGCGGGTACACTTGGTCCTGTAAAACTTAGATTTAGAGAGGCCCTGCCTATGCCCCCAGGGGGGAGACATCCTGTTGCTGGGGATGATGGTACAGCCTGTGGTTAATTCAAGAACAGGCAGGGAGACGGGGAGCCCGGTGGATGCACACGGTCATTATTATCTAGGGGCCCTGACAGCAGGTTTGAGGAGCACGCTGTGGTCAGCACTCTCTTCTCTAACAGCTGTTTGGGGCGAGGTGGGGATGGGTGACATCCTCTCTGATGTGTTGGAAGTTGTCCTGATGGATGGTTGGGTCAACTGCAGTTCCACATATCACATGGAGATGCCAAGCAATCGACAGCATCCTGGCCATGCCTTCTCTTATGGGTACAGCATCTCGTGTCTAGGTTGTATTTCAGGCCAACTCTCGTGAAGGGAATCAATGCTTGAAGCACATAATGTAACGGGATTCTTCAAGAGTTTGATTAATTGTGTCACAGTCACAGCCTTGGTCCAGGTTCAATGTTTAAAAGTTTCCTTATTGTATAAAGTGATCCATCAGGAGGGGAGGAAAGACAAGTGCTCAGCTTTGGCCACATCTCTCACTCTTCTCTGTCAGCACGTTTCCCTCTCCTGGTCAGTCCGCCCGGATGGTGCCGGAGAAACGTGGGGTAGTGCGGATCTGTGGCAGAGCAGAATCTAGACTAAGAAGGAGGCACTCAGGTGCTCTTGGTGGGAGGTAGTCTGCTCCAACGCTGAACAACCTTGGTTTTTCATAGCACACATCTGGGAGCTCTAAGATGTTCGGAGGCCTGCATCCCACCTAGAGCGATTCTGATTTCATCGTCTCAGGTGTGATATGGGCAAGCTCAGGGTGTGTAGCTAAGGGTGATCTGGTTAGAGTAGCTCTCAGTAAAACCATTGGTGGCGAGTTTGGAACCTGCTCTCAGAGTGATCCCTGACAAGGTATTAGCTGGGAAAGATTTAAGGTTTTCGAACCGCCCCCCTCCCCGGAGAAGCACGTGCATTTTAATAAGTAAAGAAGACCTGGAGTAACCTAGCTATAATAGAGGGGTGTGGGCCCTCCTGAGAAGATGGCCAAGATGCATTTGGAGCTGATGGCTTTCCAATCATCACCACTGGAGTACTAGTCAATACATAGTCTGTGTCAAACACTGTTCTAAGTTTTCTCTCTTTACAGGTGTGTTCCATGCACTCACAACTGTAATCCTACTCTCACCCCACCCTGTATATTATCTTCACTCATTAAATCCCAACAGTTCTATGAGGTTGCTATGCTTACATGCGGAAACTGAGACACAAAAAGGTTAAGTAACATGTCCAAGGTGTCACAGAATGAAATGGTAGAGCCAGGATTTGAACTCAGAAAGTCTGACTGGAGGCAACGTGCTTTTAACTACTCATCACTCCAATTACTCATGGGTCCTACCAAGATCAGAAGGAAGCCTGAGACCTAGCTTTGATTCTCTAATAGGAGCGGTTAGGGAGCTTCACTGTTATTTTCCCTCTTAAAGTGCCCAAGCCAGTGCCCTCTGTGGGTGATTGTTTTCTTGTTCTTAAATATTGCCCTTCCCAGGGGGCGGGTAATACTTCTCCAGCCTCTTCGCCAGCACGCTTGGCCATGTGCCTGGTTTTAGCCACCAATAAAATGTGAGAGGAGGTGATGTATGGGATTTCTGAGCAGAAGCTTTAAAAGCCAACATGTGGTTCCTCTTCTCCCTTCTAGCATGGTATTGTTTCGAAGCCAGGGAGGAACTACTCCTTCAGCCCAGGGCTCAGATAAAGATGAAATGGAGCAAAGAAGCAACCATGTGATCATGTGCATGCAAACTATATCTTGGTTGTAAGTCACTAATACTTGAGGGTTTTTTGTTACTGCAGCATTACTTAGTAAAAACTGACTGATGTACCCTCTGAATGTCAATATTTTTAAAGCTGAAATGCAAGAAAGGCTACTAAGAAAATATCCTTATGTAACTAATAAACTGTATTATACTTCATCCAAGAAATCTTACAAACAGCCTCAAGACAGCTTTCATCTTCTATGAATACTTTCTATGCAGTGATCCACTCCCATCTCAGGCTAAGAAGCATACGCATTTGCCTAGCTCAGTATACCCTGAGTTCATCATTCACAGCCCAATACTTTATAAAGAGAATCATAAGGAAAGGATAAAGCAGATTAAAGGTCATGTTAGGTTTGAAGGCATTGATTGCGTGGAATGGGAGAGAAAAAAAGTATATATTTTCCTTTATAGATGGGAATTTGTACCAAAACTTGATAAAGACTCTCCCTTACCCGAGACAAAAAATGTAAGAACTCTAACATAAATGATCCAGTCCATGATTCAGAACCTGTTGCTATTGTTAGTTCCAAACTGCTTACTTCTGTCTTACACAATTTACAAACTTACTGCCCATGAGCTGAATGCAACATGTAGAATCATTCATTTGGTTGTGTTGGTTTTTGTATTACATTGATTGCCAACATTTAAAATTTGAGGTATTTCAAGTTAAAAAAAATCTATTTCCAGCTTCTACTGAAAAATTGAAAACGCTGGTTATACTGGGCCTGGGGAACATCAGCTGGAGTTGAGCAGCAGCTGCTCTAATATGGGCATGTTTTCCACAGTCCCCACCTTTCCCTACTGCCTTGCACCAGGCCCACTTCCCGTACTTACGGACTTTGCTTAGTCTGTGCAGACATTTGAGTTTGTCAGCCACTGAGTTATTCAACTTCTTTTCTCTTTGTTCTTATTCCTTCCACAGTAAAGGAGGAGCTCTCTGGGAGCCTGCTCTTTGCCTCTGAGGACACCACTCTGCCTTTTTTTCTGAACTCTGAGTGACCCAAAGTTGATGGTCTGGCTCCTTGGTTCCAAGAAGGAGTTACCCTAACTCATCTAAAACCATTCTGCGGGTGTGTGTGTGTGTGGGGGGGCGGTGGAGGGAATAGATGCTTCCCTCTGGAAATCCTGACCACGCTTGTTTAATGGATCCTGTAATATTTACTGGTTTGCATACTTGTACAGCTAGAAGGTCTTGGGGCAGCATGAACCTCCTGCCCACCAGATACTTCTGTTGCTTAACAAACCATAACCGCTCTGATTACATGGAGAATACTAGCAGTAAATGCTTTTTAAATGATTTTACTGTTTTCTGTTGTGGAAACTCACATGTAGGAACACTATGGAACTGTTTTGAAATTCCTTTAGCCTTCCAAATGTAAAATCACTAGACTTGGATATTTCACCAATTCTGCATTTACAGTATAGAGCTAAGGAGACTGGAATCTGCTTGACTGACACCGACACTGGAAAGAGCCCTCCAAAGCCACTTGTATGAAGTAGCCAGTAGTCATTTCTAAGCCCTAGCATGCCCTTTCCTTTTTCTGTTCAAAATTTGTTCCCAGACTGAGCTCTCAGGGACTGAAATTTCACTAAGGGCTCAAGGATTACACACCTCAGACCGGGACTATGCAGCTTGCAGTATGGAGCATGGGAATCAAGGCACACGCTGGCGTTCCCGAACTCAGCAATAAAATCATTCTGAGAGTTCTCACGCCAGCACTCAGCTAGCTGCAACCTTCTCCCGCTTGCCTTCTAAGGAGATTAAGACCAGACATTTTATTTTGTTTCCGTTTTAGTTTATTTGAAGGTTTTATGATGTCTTAGTTGAGTAGCTCATGGGACTTCCAAATAAACATGCTGCTTTTAAAAATGGCAACTTGTTTTTATTTATTTCTTTTAGGTGCCCAGTGACCTCTGGATATATTAGGCAGCTTTAAATTATAATTAAAATCATAACTGTGGTCCTAAAACAATAATAGATGTTGAATTATACAAACGCCAAATTAGGATGTCCAGAAAATGGTTTGAAGGAACGCAGAGTAAGTATGGCATTAAAAAAGTTATCTTCATGGCAGTGTGACCGAGGGGAACTTCTGACAGCTGTCTTATTATTATTTTTTGCTTTGTTTTGCCTTACTCAAATTTTTGTTTTTGTGTGTGTGTTTGCGGGGCTCAGTGTGTGTGTATGTGTGTGTGTGTGGGGGGGGGGCGGGGGCAGGTATCCAGTTCTTTAGCTGACCTTGCTAGGATTTTACAGGCAAGAGAAATGAAAGGAAATCTGCTTGTCATCTGAGAAAACCCCTTCATCTCAATAATTTCATGAACATTTCTCAAGTCCATGGACACAGGCAGTAGAAGCTGACATGCCAAATCCACCGAGTGCTCTGAGCCCCTCTCTCTCTCTCACACACACATCTGCATTCCTCCATCTGTCATCTTAGCTCATCTTCCTCTCCCAACTGCTCTTAAATTAAATGACTACATCTAATGGGAGATTTTCTCGGGAAAGCTTATGAGAATTTGTCCAAAGGCAAATTAAAACATTGCAATGTAATCATCCAACTCAACTCACTGCCTGGTTGGTCTCAGTGCCGACTCTTACCCAAAGGAGTTAATCAACCGTGGGGCCCCATATGGAGAAAAGCAACCAGGAAGAAACCCAGACAAGAGAAAATGGAACCCAGTGGCTGGTAGTCAGTGCTGGTGATGAAGGGTGCTGCAGAGGGGGCTGTATGCGGTGTGACGCATCCAAAGGCCAGGACAAGAAGAGTAGGAGGCGAGGAAGGAAAATAAAACAAGTGTGTAGCTCTAGAGCCTCATGGCATGATGCTGTTATCTCAGGGAGAAGAAAACGCACCCCTTCTCTCCTCCATTTCCCTGTAGATGAATGGATCAGGCTCACTAGGATTGATGGGCTTCTTCAATCATTGCACAGGATGTTCCTTACATATTGTTTATAATAATATTACTGCTCATCCATAGGGGATTAGTTAAATAACTGATGGCACATCCAACACTGGAATGCAATGCAGCCATTGGAGAGCATGGGGAATACGATACCACTGACATAAAATAAGACATATGTATGCATATGTCCACAGCAAAGACACTTTTTAGGATGTAGTCCAGGTTCACAGTGCTTGCTTCTGGGTGGTGGAATTTTGGGTGATTCCAATTTTCTTTATACTTTGATAAATTGCTTGCATTTCAAAAAAAGATTAAATATCTTTATAATCACACCAAAAGCTTCAAGCTACGTCCATCTTTGAAAGGAAAAAGAGAGCAGCCTTGGTTCATGGCATATGATTATGTGTGCTGCTCTGCTGGAGCCTCCAAACCCAGGAAAGTCCCAAGGACCCGAGTCCTGGGAAAGGGTCTGGCTGGGCCACCATGACGGGAAGAGGGGCCGTGGTCCCCGTGACGTCCTGACTTTATTCGCAGGCAGCTGCAGTCCAATCTGATAGTCCCTTCCATCGGGGCTTCATGCTCCCACTCAACGCTCCAGGTGCTTCCTCAGGGCTGGGCTTCCAGGTGATCCTCATGTCATCTCTGTGCGGCAGAGGTGGGCGGGGAAGTCACTGGTCTGGGACCTGTGCCATCGTTGGCCATGAATCTGGAGAGAAACCAGAAGCTGCTGAGATCAGCCTGCTGGTCCTCCATCTCTCCGTTCAGGGCTTCTTCCCCGCCTAAACCTTAGTGCTTCCCTTTATTTTTATTTATTTTTTAAATACTTTTTAAAATTTTTCAATTGCTGTGGATGTACAATAGTGCTTCCCTTTTGGAAATTAGAGGGAAAGGGGTTGAAAGGATATTTTTAACAATCCAGGAATTGGCACTGAAACCTTCTGTGTCTTGGTGCATTGGGATGTTCAAGCATTAGGTTACAATCTGGCTCTAAGGATGCTGACGGTTAGGGGAAATGCTTTTAGACCCCAATGGCCATCAATGGTCACAAGCCACCTGGATGTTGCCGAGAAGGCTCCCTCCCGGAAGTCTGGAAACTGGACAGCATCCTTAGACCTGCTGTGACCTGAAAACAAACTGCCTTCTTACTCTACAACACACAACTCATCATCCATTTTATTTATTTTTTAAGTATATTTTTTTTATTGATTTCAGAGAGGAAGGGAGAAAGAGAGAGAAACATCAATGATGAGAGAGAATCATTGATCGGCTGCCTCCTGCACGCCCCACAACTGGGGATCGAGCCTGCAATCGGGGCATGTGCCCTGACTGGAACTCAAACCATGACCTCCTGGTTCATAGGTCGATGCTCAACCACTGAGTCACACCGGTCAGGCTCCTTATCCATTTTCAATCTAGCTTTGGGTTTACACAGAGTTAGATTCTCCCAAGTGCTCCTTCAGCTAGCCGGCGTTCCGCTGGTAACACTGAACAAGGCCACAGTGGAGGCTCAGATGGGCTGCGTTTCGTCACCCGGCCTCCTGACAACATCAGTTCACCTTCGGAGTGTTCGCCCAAATGCGCCCCTTCTCTTTGTTTCTCAAATGTTCTCATTTTCTTTTACTTCCCTCTCAGTTTCCTCTTAACCAGATGAGTGACAGAAACTCAATGCTGACCACTTCATTAGCCAATGACCTTGTCCCTCTGGCCTCCTGCCCCGCTCGCTCTCCTGGGCAGGTTGCCTGACGTCATAAGTCCTTGTTAAAGGTCAGGACCTTGGAGCCATCAGCACGGGCATGTTGTTCTAATATATATCTAGAGAAATCAGGCCTGTCGGATCACATTAGGCCCTATTTGTAGACTGTGCGCCAATCCCCGCGGTGGAGATGAACTGTTACCTTTGAAATACAATCATGGCTAGTTACCCGTGAGCACAGAGGAGGGATTGTATTCCACCACCGAGGCCTTCTAATCGGTCTCTCCCCTCACTGGCAGGGCCGCCTTCTTCCTGAGCAGAGAAAATCCTCAACAGCCGTCATCTTGGAAAGGAGCGAGGCTGAGATACAGAGCCTTGCTTTCTTTCTTTTTTAAAATATATTTTTATTGATTTCAGAGAGGAAAGGAGAGGGAGAGAGAGATAGGAACATTGATGATGAGAGAGAATCATCGATCGGCTGCCTCCTACACGCCCTACGCTGGGTATCGAGCCTGCAACCCAGATATGTGCCCTGACCAGGAATTGAACTGTGACCTCCTGGTTCATAGGTGGACGGACGCTCAACCACTGAGCACACTGGCCGGGCTACAGTGTGTTTCTAAAACCAGATGTGTTAAGGAGCACTTGAGAGTCGGTATGGTCTATGACAACTTGATGCCAAGGCGGCTGTGGGCAACTGGCACATGGCCCCTGTTAGTTGGTGTGGTAGTAAAATGATTACGTTGACAGCCACCGTCTGCAGGCATAAGACTCAGCATTTTATATACATGAGCCCACTTGAAATGCGTAATAGCCCTGTGAGGTCACTATTACCATTAAACCCATTTCATGGATGGAAAAATTGATGTTTATGAAAGTGTAGTGATTTGCCCAAATTCACAAAGCAACTAAGTGACGGGGCTGGGAGTGATTCTGAAGCTGCTTGGAACCACAAGGCCACCGCAGTTCTGCTCTGATGCTCTTTGGGCGCTTCTTTGGGATGGGGTTTTAGATGGTGTTTCAAGAGAACCACATTGCAATTCCCCCTGAAGGGCGGGGCCCCAAATATCTTGCTGGACCCAAGAGAAGATTTGTTTAAAAGCGGAATCTGGGACTTAGCCAAGTCCTTTTCCCCTTTCTTCTTCGGGATTGGTTTTAAACTCATTGCTCCATCCCGTGGGAGTCTGGCTGGGCCGATCCCTTGACAGGGGATAGAAATAGCTCTCAGAGCCTATTTTTAAGGAAAATGTGATGTCAGAAGACGAGGCAGGAATGGACACTGGGAAGAGAAAAGCACACTCCAGGCTGCAGGACAACGCTTCTAGAGAGAGCTGAACCCGGAAACGCTGGGAGAGGGGGTGGGGTGCCCACAAAGAGACTAACGTTGGCTAAGACAGCCCGGGGTGGGTGGAACTGTGTTTTTGAAACCTGGACCGCGCATTTCTGCCACATTCCTTGCGCGTTGCCCACAGCAGCTCAGCCGGGGTAGGTAAGGGCTGCTGTCCCGCTGCACAGCCACTGCTCTGCCTGAGAAACGGAGCCTGACAAGGCGCGCCCACCACGTGCCCGCTCGCCTCTTCCCTGGCACCTCCAGGCACAATGCAGGGGTGTCGAGTAACACTGCCGTTTCCTTTGAACTGCTTGGTTTTGTTTGGCGCCCTTGTCTGGCAGGTTGGTCTCTTTGACTGCCTTCACTCACCTGGTATAACATTTTCTTTCATTGAGAAACAAGAAGGCTGGGACTCACCTCTCTGATTCCGGCAAAGCTGGACACCATCCAATTGCACTCGGCTAGACTCCTGGAGGCCGTAAATTATATCTTCTGCGCTAGGGAAGAGAAGAAAGAACAGAGACATTGTTGGGGAGGCGGTCGGGGGACCTTTGCAGGCCAAGTGGGTAATGAGGGAGACGAGGCTCGATTCCTCTCCACTGATGTCTCCTGGGCAAGATCGGTATCGAGGGTGAGGGCTTATTAGAGTCGACCCCACCTAGGCCAGTACCACAGCCTAACGACACGGCCACCTGCATTCACCCCCGTTGATAATGCCGTGGAAAAGCACTTTAACTGCAGAAGCAGCCTCTAAAATTCCAGCTTGGGGCGGCCAGCCTCCCGATAGCATCTGATCCTAATTAGAAATTATACAACGCGCTGAGCTGGGCCACAGAAATATGGGTCCAGGGATCAGGACGAGGGTGAGGGAAATTGAAAGTGAAATCCGGTGCTGATTGAAAGTGACGGTGGCCCCCGCATGGCTCCCCAGCCACTGCGTGTCTGCCTGTCCGTCCAGGGAAAGCCTTCCCGCGGTGTTAACTACTGAACACTCGCCTCACTCCGTTCCCCCTTCCCTGGGCAGCTGCGGTGAGCTGGCTGCCGAGATGGAGCCCTGAACCTATCCATCAAGTCCAGGGAAGAGAGAGTTAGAAAAGCAAACATTATCTGGGATCAATATCTTTACAAATCCAAAGGAAACCCCAGCTCCCGAAGGGTTAAGCTGGGGAAGGAAAAGCCATCAGGCTGTTTAGCGAGCTAATGTTTTTATTGATGGGGGAGGCCTTTAAGTCCCTAACAGGAAAAGTGGGGAAAGTGGCAGATTGTTTGGCTGGGGAGAAAGGAGACGGCAAGGATCATTATGTATACTTCATGCTCTCATTCCCCTTGCATTCCAACCCCTGGAGCCCAGGTAATGCAGAAGATGGCCCGTGACCTTGAATAGCATCCAACATGAGAGTTTCCCCGCTCTTATGCCCCTCCCAAAGTGGAATCCACCTTTTTCTCTAACCATTTTGCTGTAATGCACATCTCAGGCTAATGCCGGCACCGAAGAGCACATCTTAATTTAACAACTGTGTTAGAAAGCACATCTCCAGCTCACATTCCTAGGATAATCCATATTTCAACCTAACTACCCTGGCATAACACTGCAATCTAATTCCCCCACTGTAAAGTACATTGCAATCTAACACCCTCATATAATGTACATCTCAGCCCATTATTTTGTCTTTTGTAAGCCATATTTTGATATGTCTTTCCCATTAAGGAGCAGAACTGTCTGGAGACAACGGCCATCCTCGTGCTGAAAGCTTCCATAGCTCTTCCATGTCCTTCGGTGACAGGCTGCTGATGGATATGCCTCTGAACTTTCACCTTTGCCATCTCGGGTTGAACTCGGGCTTGGTTCTGTACTTCAAGCCTGAAGCCTCCTGTTGGGAGCAGGCGTGATCGGGGAGCCCTGCTTGGTCTCGACGGGCCCTCTCTCATGCTAACCAGCAGGGCGAGCCACCTCCAATGATCAGGGTCGACCTCGGGAGAGGGCTGCCTGGGGTCAATGTCAGGGTCACGGGTCAGGGCGTAGCTGCTGGCTAATAGAGTGTAAGCTAACACTGTTGTCAAATTGCTGGGCTAAACGACAATGCCTGCCTCCTGCTGATGACCTTGCCCTGAGGGAGGGGGCTATTGGCTTTATTGGAAACCTGCCAGTCTCGGAGGTGATGGAAGTGGCTGATCACAGCTAAAGACTGTTTGATTGTTGACGGAGAGCCAGTTCTGTGGTCGGGTCCCCCACCGGAAGGCCCGCGGAGCTGCTTATTGACGGCTGAGTTTTCCGCACGTGATGGATTTCTCCTCTGTTTCCCAGGCCGCCGGTTACTGTCCAGTCGTGGAGGCGGGCTGCTGTGGCCCATGGACACGGGTTTTTCTGGCACTGAGGAACGCAAGAGGCGATGCTCTCACTGACTGCCGGGTTGACACCACCTTCTTATTGCCAGCTGAATGGGCCTGACTTGTTCTTGAAAGGAAACCAATCCACAATGGATTGAAAATAGATGTAAGAGGTCCTCCGGTTCCAAGGCATTTTGGCGAGCACGAAAGAAGGCGACAAGTGTGTGTCCGGAAGAGATTAGTATGCTGGCCATCATTATCTCAGCCTCAAACGGCCAACCTCTCCCATGCAGGAAGAAGACATTAGATTTCTTTATTTGCCGGGAGCATATAACCAGCCTAGTAGTGCCATGAAATATTTGAAAGGAAGGTTACCGAAAACTTAGAATTCCCAAATTTCCCAGCATAGTCTGAATTCATAAGGGACAAGTCAAGGAGGTAAAGAACAAAGTAGAGAGATAGAAAGTGATCTTTATATAAAAAAAGTATGGATTGTGGAGGATTACCAGCTAATTAAACCTAATAGCCTGCTAAGGTAGACAATAAATGACCAAAGGCATAAATAGGAGAACAGCTTATTGAAACTATAAGGGTATTCTCCTCTTGTGTTACGCCTTGGGAAGACACGTATAGAAATGGTACCACTGGTCTTTAAGTCGCTAACTTAATAGAGATGGTGGAGCGTCTGTGGGGAGCTCTGCAAGTGAACTTGAAGGGTTTTTCCCAGGGAAGAATTGACTGAGGGTGATTTATCATTGACCTTCCAGTCTATTAGATGACAGGGTAAGTGATGTGTCTTTAAGCCATGTCAATATGGTGTGATGGCATTTAGTGAGATTTCGGCTTGGTTCCTGTTACTATTTCCACCTCTTTAAGCCTCAGTTTCCTTCTTTGTTAAACAGGATCATGCCATACATCTTGCATAGTTACCATGAAGATTGATTCAGGTGTAGAACTATGAGTAGAGTACTTGACACAAAGTTCACAGCAATACACATTAATTTCCTTTTCCTAAACTGTGGCATGAGCTTTCTGACAGGCATTAATAAATACGGGGTCTTAGACAATATACTTCCTCTTTGTGAGCAAATAAAATAATCACATATACAAAGTTCATGCAAACTCCACCTGGCCACAGGGGGATGACCTAGATCCGAGTTAGCAAACTAGAGCCCACCATCTACTTTTATAAATAAAGTTTTACTGGAACACATCCATGCTCATTCATTTACATTGTCCATGGCTGTTTCTGCGCTACAATAACAGAGTTGTGACAGAGACAGTGTGGCCCATAAAGCCTAAAATATTTACTCTCTGGCCCTTTCCAGAAATGTTTGTTGGCTCCTAACCTATTCCAATGGAACACGCTTTCTTTTGTTTAAAAACAAAATGTCATGTGGAAATCCAATATGCAAAGCAGGTTCAAGAAGCAAATATTTTCCAGGGACTGAACTTCCCTGTTTAGCACAAACACTTTATTGTTGGTAGAACTCTGAAGCGACTTTCGTGGTTCCATGGAGTGGTTGGAAAACTACGGACTGAATAATCTCTGGATATTTCTTTAAGGTCCTGGAAACTCAGTGATTTCTTAGGAGATTAGAAAATGGCATAGCAAATATGTCCATGCCTAGCAAATCCTGGGATCTTTCTTTTCCTTCCCTTCCGTCCCTTCCTTTCCTCCCTTCCTTCCTTCCTTCCTTCCTTCCTTCCTTCCTTCTTTCCACTACTAACTGTGTGATTTTTGGGCAGGTTGCTTAACTTTTCTGTGCCTCCATTTTCTCATTTTAAAAATGAGGATAATATTTGCCTTGCAATTTATTGCATGGGCTAAACAAAATAATATTTAAAGCACTTGACATCGGGCCTGGCTCATAGCCAGTGCTTAGAAAATGTTGATTACTGTTGTAATTGTTACTATTACTCTTTTGGGCCTTCATTTTCGCTGTGAAGATCATCTGCATAATGGCGTTTTCTGTTTGTTAGCAAATTCAGTTGGTCGCTCACTGAACATAGTTTGTAGGCCAGAGTAACAGTAAATGAACCGAAGCCGCTCAGTGCCGCGGCACACCCAGTCTCCTCTTCCTCAGTCACTTCCAGCAGTTCCCGTTGGTGTTTACTGCTCTGCATCTGACGCTGAGATTCAGACTGACACCACTGCTCAAAACAACTTCCTACCGCTCCATCCCCGACGGCTCCACCATTAATTTTTCAATGAGCAGTTTGGTGTAGATGCCTACAAAGTAATTAGACCTTAAAGTCTCTTTATCCTGATTTTATCCTGTCAGCGAATGTGAGAGAAACAATAATTATTATTTAATATTTATTGAGTGTCTTCGTTGTGACATGTAGACTCATGGAGGCACCCTACCTGCCTTCCTGTCGAAGCTGACAGCGCAGCACAGACAAGCGTGGCTCAGGAAAGTAGTCAAGCAGCGCTAGATACGTGTTCATATAGATCCTGCCACGTGTCATGCTGCTCATTTGGGGCATTGAGAGGGTCCTAATTTGTTATCTCTAAGTGCGTCTTCTAAAGTGTGATGCCAGCATGGCAAATTCCCCAAAAGACACCCAATGATTTCTTGTACCAAGCAGAGGGAGCTCTTTGGGGGATGTTTTCCATCATTGTCAAGAGAACAGTGGATTGGACACAACCACAAATGCCACGGGACTTTATCCTTCAGCCCAGAAACTAATTCAGGTTGCCCAGACCAAGACACAGCGCTGCCCACCAGAGTGGCAGGTAGACAATATTATCTCCTGGTTGCTGCACACAGATGGGGATGGTGTGGTTCTGCAAGTTGCTTTATCACCCTGAGCTTCAGTTTCCCCAACAACCAATGAAAAAAAAAAAACACAATAGCTGCCTCACAGGATTGTTTTGCAGACCAAATAAAATAAGTACACAGTATGTGGTGACTGCTGTAATTATCGGTAATATCATTATACTAGAAAAGAAACAGAACACATAGTTTCTGTTTTCAAGTGGCTTACCGAATAGCAGGATATAAACATAGGAAATAAACTTGAAAAACATTTACACATCTACATCCAAATAATGTCAAATAAAGATTACCTGAAAGTCAGAGGTATCAGAGTGACTCATGGACATGATTAGCTCTTATAATTTGATGTAAAGAGATTGTAGACTCCTGGATGACAGCCCTTCCTAGCAAACAATCCTTCGCATTTCAACAACTCAGTATGTGTCTGCTGAACTGAATTGAACTGAATTTCTTTGTCAATTCAGTAGAATCATACAAAACATAATCACTGGAATAATTAAAGGGTGCACAGGTGGGAGGTATGAGAGCCACTTAATTCAGTAAGATAGAGACATCAACATCACAAAACAAGAGTACTGGCATCATTATCAGAAAAATAAAACAAAACAGAAGCTTTTAAGAAGAATGGACAGATAGAATGGAATATTATTTAGCAATAAAAAGGAATGAAAGTATGCTAAAACATATGGATGAGCCTTGAAAAGGTGCTACTTGAAAGAAGCCAGTCACAGAGGACCACGTATCAAATGATCCCATGTATATGAAATGTCCACAACTTGAAAATTCATAGAGACAGGAAGCGGGTTAGTGGTTGACTGGGGCTAAAGGGGTTTGGGGGGAAACAGAAGTGACAGTGAGGCCCGTGGATACGGGATTTCTTTTGGGGGTGATGAAAATGTTTTTACAAGTGATTGTGATGATGTTTGAATATATCCCAAATCATTAAGTTGTACACTTTGGGTGAACTGTTTGGTATGTAAATTATATCTCAATAAAACCTTTAAGAAATTTTTAAAAGAATGGGCAAACATATTGTGATATCTTTGGCATAGTGGAAATGCAGGTAAATGCTCTATGATTGCATAATCTTATGTATGTATAATACATACATATAACCTATGTATAATTTATAGCTATATGACAGGCTTTCTGAGGTATAATTTATATACAAGAAATCATAAAATTCACCCACTTTAAGTGTATGTATATTTTTTAAAAAGTAAAACCCAGAACTATTTCATAAGAGGAGTAAGAAGCACAGACATGAATATATATACATATTCTAATGGAATTATAAGTTATTTTAATTTTCCACTTTTTGTATATCCATATTTTCTAAAATTTCTACAATTAATATATTACTTTGGAAAAAGATAAGCATTATTAAAATAAAATGTACAATAGAGACAAAAAGTGGTAAGAGACATAGCATGAAAGTGAGAGCCAGTTCATTGGGGCAGATGTCCTAGAGGGCAACGTGGGAGTGTGGCCATGAGAGCGGCGCCCTGGATGGGAAAGGAACGTCACATGTGGAGCAAGGCAAGGGGCTGGCGTGCAGGGGCTGGAGAGGAATGAGCCTGGTGAAGTGGGCAGAGCACGGGGGAGGAAGACCCTGAAGAGCTGTGAGAAGGCTCTGAGCCTGATCTAATTGGTTCTGAGAGGTATAGTGATTAGGAGAGTATCCAGCCACATTACACCCTGGCCCGAAGACTGAGGGATGATGGAAGGATATCCACAGGAGGCAGCTTTTCTGGGGCTCAGCAAAAGGAATGGGGTGGCTCCTTCAGAGCAAAGGTTTCTAATTGGTTTGGTTAAGTACTGGTCATTGCGGGGGCTACAGCAGTCAAAGGGATCATGTCCTTGGTCTTTATAGTCTTTCTAGAATGGTTCTTAATACCATGTCTCCATATTATCGAGAACAAGAGTAGGAGCCAGCAGCAGTGCACAAGATAGACTGAAGGGAAATGCTAAAACTCAGGAGATTGCTGGTGTTGCTAATTGGTTAGAGCATTTAATTATGTACTAAAGGGCTATAGGTTCGATTCCTGGTCAAGAACCTGTGCCTGGGTTGCGGGTTCAATCCAAAGCCCCTGTTGGGGCTTGTGAGGGAGGCAACCAATCGATGTCTCTCTCATCAATGTTTCTCTCTCTCTTTGCCCCCCTCCCCCGTGTCCCTCCTTTCCACTCTCTCTTTTTTTTATATATATTTTATTGATTATTTTACAGAGAGGAAGGGAGAGGGATAGAGAGTTAGAAACATCGATGAGAGAGAAACATCGATTAGTTGCCTCCTGCACACCCCCCACTGGGGATGTGCCCGCAACCAAGGTACATGCCCTTGACTGGAATCAAACCTGGGACTCTTAAGTCCGCAGGCCGACACTCCATCCACTGAGCCAAACCGGTTATGGCGTCCACTCTCTCTTAAAAAAATCAATGGAGAAATATTCTCTGGTGAGGATTAACAACAACAAAAACCCACAAAACAACAACAAAAACCCAGGAGATCAGTTGAGAGTCTCTGGGAGCAGTGCAGGGCCCAGCAGGAACCGAAAATATCTTTCAATGTATGTCCCCAATGAAGTGCACTGCAGGTGGCTCACAGGGCATTGTGTTGAGAAGATACAAAAAGCCACCTCCTGGCTCAGGGTGAAAGGAGGTTGTGATTGATTAATAATGTCTGCCGCGGGCACAGGCATGAGCAGTGATGGCACCCGTGCCGCATTATTTTCCAACCCGGGAAGAGGGGCATTTTTTGGATTCAGCCTAGCCTCATTCTGCAAGTCCCCAAGAAATCAAAACACTTTTAGGTCTGCCTCAAGTGCTGAGGTCTGACAAAGTAGACTTGGAGGTCTAATCTGAATTCCTTTAAATTCCCATGAAAATATTCCAATCCCCTTGAGCTGCTTGAGTCAAACCCAGGAAGAATTCCCTTGATAGCGCTGGCCTTGCCGGGGGGCCTGCCCAGAGAAATGTAAACTTTCTATTTCCAGCGCTGTTCAAATGAACAGACTCAAGAATGCAAAAACGGCGAGGATGGGTGGGAAGGGGGCTGGGCCCTCTTAGTTATGGAGAAGCCCCTTTGTGAGTGACGGATGCAGGCTGCTACCTTCTCTCTCCAAGGAAAGATATTTTTAGTTTATCCTGGGCACCAAATAACTATTCATACGTCCTGAGTGATGATGAATTCATTCAAACAACGAGTCAAGACCCTGGATATCACTCATCTCCAGTCAGTCATAGCAGCTGACAAATATAAAATACAACACACACCCTGTTAGTCTTGCTTTTCCTTCTCCTCAATATGCATACTCAAGAATCTCATCCCATTCCTGGCTGTCAAAGATGGGGACAGTTGTGGGGGATTCTAGTTTTATCAAAGGAGATTATTTTTTTTAACCCAAATTATTTTCCATTGTCAATGTTTAAATCCATATTAAGTCCAGATTAATGCAAGAAGCAGCTTCAAAGGATATCGACTGGGGGGTGGAGGAGATAATAATAAATGAAATTGTTAAGAATGGGACCCGTCTCTGGGAATATTTTCAGGACCAGAAAAGAAAGTTGTTTGGATTTAAAAGCTATCTAAAGAAAATATGTTTCCCAGTGATTGCTGGCCCCTTTCACGAACACCCAAACTTTGTATACAAACCAGGGCCTGAAGCACTTTCTTTTTTCCTGATTGGAATTAATAATGCAGATAGACGCTAAATAAATCTGGATTAGTGTTACCCGCATCTTGAGGTTTAGGATGCTATAGGAAAATAAAAAGAGAGAGAGAAAAAAAACTGGTTGCTTTAAAACACACACACACACACACACACACACACACACACACACACACAAACTTCCTAGGCGACTGGGTGAGGTGAAGGGGCTGGGGGAGGGGAGTAAGGAGGACCAGCTGAGCTGAGTAATCAAAGACCTTCTAATCGCCCCGCTCTGGAGATGTGTTCAAAGGCTCTGTCCTGACCACAGGCTGTGCAAGGTCACAAGTGAAATGCGGTTGCTGGCGGGGGAGGGGTGTCTGGGATTTTTGGATGGCTCTGCTCTCAGCTTTGTTGGGAGGAGGTCAGCTGGACGGTCAGATTTGAGCATCTCTTCAGGAAGCAGGTTCCCCGTTCTGGTTGTTAGGGAGCAATCAGTTCCCGGACCCTCACCACCCCACTTGCCCAGCCAGCAAAGAAAAGGAAAATCCACGTTTGGATATTCCCTCCAACCCTGAACAACCGTTACCACGACACCTTCTCTGAACTCGGGTGTATCATTTTTAGACAAATAATTGCAACTTGGGACGATTTTTAATGAAACCGTTTGGACTCTTTGATGTTTCTGCACTGGGGTCACGGACAACGACCCCAGCTCATTTATTCCAGAAGCGGCTCCCTGTTCTCCCTCACACTGAGCCCTGAAGGCTGCAGATGTGGAAAACTGAGTCCTTTTCCTCTGGCCCATCTTTTGGGCTTCATCTCAGCAAACATCTCTTAATTCTTAGCAAAGGAAGAAGTATTCTTCACCCCAAATCACATGATTGCAGAGATTTTAGCTGTCGCCGTGGAACTGGCATTGAGGCCGTCATTGCGAGAGTGGAAGCCTTCTCTTCGCCTCCCGCCCTGATGAACTCAGCGATGGCCTCGCTTTCTCACTTCCCTGTGGCCCTGCTGAGCTGTAGCCAGTTGGATGCAGTTGGATGTGTGTCCCTGTGACTGACCCCTGGCTGTGCCCGCTTCGGCTGGCCTCTCTCTGGTGAGGGCAGAGATCTCACTGTTGTCCTAATCTTCAAGCCACCAGGCTGGTTTGAGGTTTTTCAGAATTTGGGGAGTTTTGAGAGATCACATCTCCCATCTGTTTCCTGTTCTGTTTTTCGGCACTTCCTCTTCTCTCTCCCCCACCACTGGCCGGGCACATGCAGCCCTGGACAGTCTCTCCCTGCCTGAAAGATAACAAGAAGAGTCTGTCCTGACAACTTTATTAGCCTTGTAGGTTTGCCATTCAATCTCCCCCGAGATGGACTAAAATGGAAAGAAATTAATGACGGTGGTTCTTTTCTCAGCCCTGGATGTAATTCTTATGTAATCTTTGTGGCCATTTTTGGTGACTCTGCGTAGGTTAAGTACAGAAAAAGCAACATTTTAGGGCCCGTTGATAGTTGCCATGGCAATTTGAGATTTTGGTGGGTAGAAATATGCTCTGGGGAAAAAGTATAAGTCGGATACAAAACGCTCAACTTCAGAAAACTTCGTTTTACTGAAGATGGGTGAAGAACAGAGGAGATGTGTGAAAGAAGGCCACTTAGAAAACTAACTAAAAGGCAAGGCTGTGGAAATGAAGAAGCATGAACAGAATTCCACCATAAAAATATAGAGAGATTTTTTTTTTTTTTTTGCAGTCGGCATGCAAAGCATTAAAAACAGTCCCCCTTGCTCTGCAGCAGCACACGTTTAAGGGAAACCATTCCTTAGGACTTCAGGTTCCAGTTGTCAGGGATGCTGTTCCTCCACGAAACTGGGAGCACCTCCCAGACACAGGACTCATTTCCCAGAAGGAAGCTGAGTGAAAACGAGGTCCTTAACCCAGTCCCTCAACCTGCCCTGTAGACGGCACTGCCAGTGGTGACAAAATACAGCCTATTTCAAACAATGCTGATGATACAATGGCACGTTTTAGATCCATATCCTATATAATAATCCTATATAATAAAGAGGTAATATGCAAATTGACCATCACTCCAACATACAAGATGGCTGCCCCCATGTGGTCAAAGATGGCCAGCAGGGGAGGGCAGTTGTGGGCAATCAGGCCAGCAGGGGAGGGAAGTTGGAAGGGACCAGGCCTGCTAGGGAGGGCAGTTGGGGGAGATCAGGTCTGCAGGGGAGGGCAGTTAGGGGTGACTGGGCCAGCAGGGAGGGCAGTTGGGGGCAACCAGGCCAGCAGGGGAGGGCAGTTGGGGGATGACCAGGCTGGCAGGGGAGGGCAATCAGGCTGGCAGGGGAGGACAGTTAGGGGCGACCAGGCCTGCAGGGGAGGACAGTTAGTGGCAATCGGGCTGGCAGGGGAGCAGTTAGGCGTCGATCAGGCTGGCAGGGGAGTGGTTCGGGGGTGATCAGGCTGGCAGGCAGAAGCAGCTAGGGGCAATCAGGCAGGCAGGCAGGTGAGCGGTTGTGAGCCAGCAGTCCTGGATTGTGAGAGGGATGTCCGACTGCCCGATCCTGGGATCGGGCCTAAACGGGCAGTCGGACATCCCTCGAGGGGTCCCAGATTGGAGAGGGTGCAGGCTGGGCTGAGGGATACCCCCCCATGCACAAATTTTGTGCACCGGGCCTCTAGTCATTATATAAAATACACACACACATACACACACACACACACCCCATATCTACAGGGCGGGCAAAAGTAGGTTTACAGTTATGGGTCTGCAAAAACCATTTATTCTTGTATTATTACTTAGTTGTTACTTATTGTATTTATTATAATTATTAACCTATTTATGACTGCCCCTGTTTATACCACACCACACATACTTGTATATATGAACTTTGTTTCTGGTAATGCAAAAGTCAGGCTTGTTATAAGAGCTACTTGACAGGTAGGCAAGTAGTTCCCATTTAAAGAAGTGATTTTAAGACTAAAAGAAATGTGTGTGTTTTGTTCTTTTGAAAGATGATCATGGGAGACAATGGACTAGCTTGCAGAGCAAACTGAAAGGGATCTTCAGGCAGCACTGCCACGAACCCCCCATGGGTCATGGAGACAGGTCAGGCTGCTCTCAGCCCGGCCTTCTCAGCAGCCATGCACCTCAGCACGGCCAGGTGTGCCCTACTCCAGGCTTTCCCAGGAAGGAGGACCAGGCACGAGTGGAATCATTCAGAAGCCCAAGGTGCTGGCACCCCCCAACCTCAATTCCCTTTCCTCACCCAGCAGAGGGTGCAGAGTAGCTCCAAGTCTATTTGAGCTGGTGGTGACCACTAAGCCCAGCTTTTCCCTGACAGTTCTCACTTAGCATGCCCTTTGCCATTCTTGCTCAGTTTAACCCTCAGCATGGATTTCTGTGCTGGAAACTATGGTCTCTACAGTCAAATCACATGTCAGGGCCCGTCACAGGTTAATTTCATTCTTGGTTGGTGATAAATGTGGAGAAACTGACCTGGGATGTTTAATAAAGAAGTGTCCAGTTGACAATAGAACTTTTATTAGAAAGAGACAACAATTATGTCACTTTCCTGCTCCCCCTTAAAAAAGGAGTCAATTGGCTATCCCTCAGCAGTAGTTCATTATTTCCAATTGCACATAATTGAAAATGAGAAAGTTCTTTAAGTTTGAACAGTGGTAATTAAATGTGAATTGGATGGGATATTTGTAATTTTAAATGCTTGAATTCTAAGAGGAAAAAACTGTGTAATGTTGTTGGCTAAATGACCCTGGTCATTAAGATTCCTATGGCATTATTTAGTTATTGGCTTTTTATCACACCACGAGGTTCGCTGTGGGACACAGAGGAACACTGGCCTCGCAAGGAGGAGGCGTGTTTCAGAGAAGCTCTGAGCGAGGGAAGCAGCCTCTTACGTTTCTACTTAGAGTTTGCTTTAGCGTTTCTGGACGCCTTGAGATCACGGAGCTGAGACAAGTCGAGGAAAATGAGCAGAAATAACTATTTTCATGAGGCCAATGGAAACCACATTCAGATCCAGGAAAAGAAAAATGAGACAGGAAAGGGAGGGTCACATTTTTGAAGGAAATCATGTGGTATTTTGGTAATCCTTTGTTGATGAAAAAAATTAACAGCACATCAATTATGTCCTAGGAATGGGGCGTTGCTGGTCTGCATCTTCGGTCTTTCCAAGGCAGGGCCAGCAGCATAAGCACTGACCACTGTGTGGATGGAAACTCGGGCTTCTGTTCCCTGAAGGGGCTGGACATCCACCCCGAGCAGCTCTGCACAGGCTGAAATCTGACCACGTCAGAGTTCAGGAAAGAGGACGCTACTGTACAAGACAACTAATGACAATCAAAAAGCTTAGGATATCTGTAAGATTGGTAGTGTTCTGTCAACACAAAGTAATGAAAATTGGATATGCTAAGAAAGATATAATTCCCTTCCTCCTTCCCTCTCCTTCCTTCCTCCCCTTCTGCTCCTTTGTTCTCTTCCTTCCTCACTCCTTTTTTCCTCTCTCTACCTCTCCCACCGCATCTCCTCCTTTAAAAAACTGTATTATCAGTAATACAGATTTATGCATGTCTTTCACAATAGTTCAAATGTTCACATGTAGATGAGTACAGTGTTAGCCCAATATTGACCCTTATTCTTCCAGAGTCTTTAAGCAGAATTAAGTAGATCATCGTCACTTCCTTTAGAGTGCATGAATTATCTGACATCTATTGCTGTGGGAGTAACAATGGTCACACATACTATCTATGCCCTTGAGCAGTGCCTCCGAAGACTGTGGTCTGGCCGTGTGACTTCCTTTGGCCAACAGCACTATAGCAAATAGGACACAAGCACAGGTTTGAAAAATGCTTATGCATCGAGTCTGGTTCTCCTGCTGCCCTTGGAAAGCCCGAGGCCACCATGGGAAGAAGACCAGGCTAACCTATGAAGGGTGAGAGAATCACTTCAGCTGACAGTGGGGCTACTGGCAGCCACGGGAGTGAGGCCATTCTTGCTTATCTGTTTTTGTCAAGCCAACTCAGACCAGGTGCATTGTCCAGCCTACCCACAGAATCCTGAATAAGGATTTACTGTTTTAAGCTATTTGGTTTTGGGGTGGTTTGGTACATGGCAAAAGCTGTACCAAACTTCTTATTTTTCTCCTTTAAGCTCCAATACCAGGGACATTGTTCCTTAAATATAAGACACTGTTTGGATATATGATTATTATCTATTACACAATGACAACTCTCTTTCTGGTTGGTTAAGAAGAGTCTTATCAAGTTTTCCATAATAGTCATGTGATCTTTGTAAAGGTTTGCTTCTAATGTGTTTGTGGACCAATTTCAGGGGAAGCAACCAATGGTTCTCATTCTAGCTATTATGAGCAAAGTCCAAAGGAGGAGAACTCCAAGCTGGGCTTGGCAGATATAGTTTCCCATCCCCTTCTTTTCTTCACCTCATAGCCTTTTTTTATAATCTCTGGAGCTGGTTAAAAATAAATCCCTTTTTCTATCCTCATGTCCCGTATTACCACTATCATAATCTCACCCCTAACTGCCTCTTTCAAGTTGGCCTCTCTCTCATCATGAGCATAAGGAAGAAAGGATATCAGTACTGCTGCTCTTAACCAATATTCTACCTGAGCCTGGAGTATAATATTTCCACAGGTAAAAAATATTTATTTTCAGGTCAATCTAAATGGGAAACAATAGTGAAATCATTTTAAATTCAAGGATAATGATAAGAGTTGCCTCTAAAGAAGGAGAGTTGTCTGTGGATTCAGAGTTAAGACTATGTCCTTAGGAAAGAGTTGGGCTGGGCTACTCATGTTCCTGGTCTTGTATGGCATTATTCATACACAGAGCTCAGATTCCAGGAACATGTGGTCTTCAGGTGTTTTCCATAGCTTCTCCCCAGGATCTGACAGTGATCGGTGGGCAATGTTTCTCCTATACTTGGGTATTTGATGTGCAGATGGCCGTCTCTCATTCCACAGAGACAACACGCCTCTCTCCTCCGATTTAACTCTTCAGGGCATTCGGCACGGATCGGTTGCTTAAATTCATCTATTCACCGTAAATACACCATTTTCCCATAAGATAGTTTCATTTGACAAGTGTGTACTGAACCAGGTTCTTGGCTCAGGAAAAGAGGGGAATCTATGGCGACATCTGTCCTTGCCCGACTTTCGCTCTTTCCTGGAGTTGTTATGGAGGAATCAGACATGGACAGAATAAAATGGCAGACATGGGTCCGTGGAAAATGCAACCAGATGCTGTTAGAAAGAGGAATGTACCCACCTCTCTCAGAGTGGCCTGAGTCAGTTCATTAATTAAAGTCGCTGGACTAGACTCAAAGAGTAGCAATCCACAGGAGTCTTTTCTTCCCACCCCTCCTGACCAAACCAGGAGTCCAGCTCTGGGGCAGCGGCATGCATTTCATTCCCGGTCTTAGACAAATCTTATAAACTGGCCCCTCTGGAGAGTAAAGTTTAGGAATAAAAAGACCTACCTAAAATATATATTTAAAAAAAAAAGTGAAAGCCACTTAAGAGAACCAGACAATTCCCAACAATGACATGGATAGTAGAGTCGAAGGTAATTATATTTTGTACCAAATTGGGGGATAATACAGAAGAGCGCAGCACAGTTCAGAATGCCTGGAATACATTAAGGCGATGGGCCTAGTCACAGGCTTATGTAATTTAATGAGCAGAAATAGAAGTTATACAACTAGAAAGATAAACTAAGAAACAAGATTATTCCTGGCGGGCTTGGGATGGGCTTTTGAACCATGTGGCAGATAGACCCCCAATTACAGAGGATATAGAAGGTTGTCGTGAGCCTAAATAAATTATTCTCACCGCTGTGTAGCAAATTTCAAGGCTTTATCGCAACACTGTGCTCAGTTTGAGCCACCTATGATAACATGAAAGTGGGCATGCTGAAATGGCCAGACGCCTGCTGGAGGAGTGAGCGCAACATGGAGTTCGATGGGGCTTCCAACACCCATGTTAAGAGCAGCCTGGACTGTGGCCTCCAAAAGGCAAAGATTCAGAGTCCGGTTCATAGAAAGGGAGACCAATCAGAAGTAAGCCAGGCATGACTGCCAGGGAATTTTCCAGAATCATGCCCAAGTATGAAGAGCATGAGCCTGCCCTGGCTGGCGTGGCTCAGTGGTTGAGCATCAACCTATGAACCAGAAGATCACGGTTCGATTCCCGGTCAGGGCACGTGCCCGGGTTGCTGGCTCGATCTCCAGTGTGGGGCGTGCAGGAGGCAGCTGACTGAGTCTCTCTCACCATTGATGCTTCTATCTCTCTCTCCCTCTCCCTTCCTCTCTGAAATCAATAAAATTATTAGAAAAAGAAAAAGACTATGAGCCTGGCAGTCACTTGGATAACGCTTCTTGTTGCTTTCAGGAAGGTATGGCAGGACCAAGCCACCGAGAAGGCAGTCAACTCAGTGACACCAGTAAAAAGAAGAGCAACAAAGACCTGGGACTGGGGAGGAGGCTGGGAACAAATTCCCGGAGGGAAGCGGGAGGTGGCTGCTGCCTAACTGCCCTGGAGGGTTAATCTCCTCTGTGCTCCTCTGATTTGGGATTTGGGGGAAACTCAAGGAGGATGTTTTCTCTTTCAAACATTTGAAAAAGCTATTTTCAGCTGTTTTTAGGGAGGGAGGAACAAGAGCATTCCTCTCTCAAACCACAAGAAACCTTCATGAATATGGCTAGAAATGGAAAGCAAATTTGTTATTTGTTGCTTGGATGATTTGGGCCTTTTCAGAGTTACCTCAGGACCCTTCAGACGGGGGGAATCTGGACATGTTAAAAGCAGAACGAAGCGCCTCCGAATGCCATGTCCCTTAACATAGTTGAAAAAGCGACGGGTGGCACAGTGTCCTCCTCATGGGTTCAGCATTTCCAACGCGTCCCTGACTCGGATCCCTTGGAGAAGTTCGCGCCAAACCATAGCCACAGTCACTTGCCCATCAGAAGAGGTTCTAGCTGTTCGGTTCTCTGCCTTATAAAGACTTCACTAAGAGGTGTCTGGGGCTCTTGAATGGGTAACATTCTTTTGTTGATCTTGTTGCAAAATTGGGGGAAAGAATAACTGGTTTTGTAACTGCACTGGCCTTAAGACTTACCTGATAAACAACACTGAGTAATAAGATTGGAAATTCTCTTAAAAATTTTTTGCACATTATTTGGTTACAGTCTCCATATGGCAAGAAGGCGAGGGGAGAAAACCTTCCATTCCCTGTCTCCCACCCCCCACCCCCCACCCCAACCACATATTTAATCCATGCGCTTATGTCAAACTTAATTACAGGACTTTTGGCATAAAATAACAGTCCACATCCTCAGAGAAAAGAACTTAAGCAGTTAATATGTGCGATTGAGTGAAATTGCTTTGCTGAATGTTTATGAGTAACCCAAGACCGGTGAAATGTGCTGATATTTTAACCATTTCGGCGCTGACCTTGGGCCAAGATGCCGCAAAATAGGAAGAAAGTAAAATCATTGCCCCCGGTGTGCCGTGGATCACATTTCCTGAAACGGAGAGCGCTGGGCAAGACGATTTTATGGCCCTTTTCACAAATAGGTTTGCGGAGGGAAAACAATAAAGCCAGGACAATTATGGGCTTGTCACCATCTCATGGAACTGCCAGGATTCCACCAAAGAGCACTGAGTTCAAACCCACGTCCGGTTCTGCAGAAAACCCTCTGCAGCAGGAGCGCTCCCGCAGGGCGCAATTACTTTTGCCGTTGGGTTTTCCCTACCCCCGTGGACCTTCTCAGATATTTTCCTTTCCCATCCACCCCCAGTTTAATGTGGGTCGTTCCTAAAATGTAGAGGTTGCTGACCCTAATACGAGTCTACGCTTCTTTGATGAACTAAAACTCCTACCTCTGCTTAAGTTTTCTTTTGTCTAAATCGTTCACCGTTAAGATTTGCCTTTTAGACTAGAGGAACCTCTTAAAATATAAAATCACTTGCTTAGTTTCCTTCCTTACCCAATATCCTTTCTCAAACCAGTGAGATCCCGAGCTCCTTCTGAGTTCACACTTCCTCTCGTTACCTTTGTTTCAGAAAGCGGCCCTCTGGCCACCTTGTCCCATAAAGGCCAGGCTTTTCCACGACCATTTTGGAAGGTTCCCTGCACTTAAATGCTCCTCTGAGCTCAAATTCTCTCCTCTCCCCACTCTCCAACCCCTGTCCCCTCTCCAGAATTAGGGGAGTGTGTCCAGCACACTTGGCACAGGGACCACAGAATCCAGTTGCCTCATTTCCGTCTACACAACATTCGGCTGCTGTTGCAGGGGCTCGAACGCTTCTCTGGGTTTTAGCAACGCCGCCCAGCCCTCTCACCCCACTGTGAAGCCTCTTTCTCATCCTGTTTCTACTTCGGAGCATTTGTATCTTTTCCTTTCACAGGTGTGCATCTTCCCTCGCCATTTAAAAATACTCCTGAAAGTGCCTTTTCCAAACCCTTATCTGCTTCTCCAAACTTCACGAGGGTTATGGGTTGTAATTATTTTCAGAGCTATTGTTTAAGTCCGCCCATCAGAATCCCAGCCTTGAGAAAGGTGTGATAATGTCACGGTGATGAAATGAGGGGATATTTGGGAAAGTACCTGGCCCGGTGCCTGGTCCGTAGGAAATATCCTGTAACAGTTAGGTCATTTGTTCATGGACTCCTTCCTTCATTCAATGTACAGCGAACACTTAATACATAAAAGTACGGACACGGTAGCGATACTTTGAATTGTGTTAGGTGTTGGGAATTCAGATAAGAGACCCTACATTTGCTAAGACAGCTCCAGAGAGATGGATGCCATGTTCTGGGCACTTTCTGCATTCAAAGGACTGCACTAGGAGCATCACACACAATTAACAATCTAGAAATGAGGTATTATTACCCCCTTGTATTATTATTATTGCCTTCTAATCCTCACCTGAGGATATGTTTTTGACTGATTTTAGAGAGAGGGAGAGGGAGAGGGAGAGAGAGAAAGAGACATCAATGTGGGAGAGAGACATCAACCGGTTGCCTCCAGTACGCATCTCCACTGGGGATTGAACTGCAACCTAGGTCTGTGCCTGGACTAGGAATCAAGCCAGCAACCTTTCGGTGTACAGAAATATGCTCCAACCAACCGAGCCACACTGGCCGGCCCCCTTGTAATATTCTTGAAGCTGGTTATAAATTTGCAGGTTTGAAAGTCAGCTCTTCTGGTCTTGAAGGAAAAGATTTCTTCTGGACTCTTGATGTGAATGGATTTATTTGCCTACTTCCTATTTATCACTCAGATCCTAGATTACAGTCGTTTTATTAGGGCTTTCCCTGACTTGTCCAAATGGACGTCAGGTCCCTGTTGTACTCACTCGTACACTCTGTACTTTTCCTTTGTAGTACTTACTGCCACCTGTAGTTATATATTTATTGTGGGATTACCCCTTTAATGTCTGTGTGCCTCAGGACACTAAAAACTCTGAGATGGCAGGGGCCATGTCCATTTTGCTCAATACTCTACCTCTCATTTCTAGCACAGGGCCTGGGACGTAGGTGCTCAAGAACATTTGTTGAATGATTATTAATGTCATAATATTGATTACAAAAGTGTAGACAGTCCTTAAGCTGGTTATTTTTTTTACTTTGGAATCAACCGCATCACCGTTGAAGCATCTTGACCTCACTAGGTGCTTCTGTGTGGCTTGTTGTTGGTTTGGGGGTTCCATGGGCTGGATGATAAGAGGGGACAGAAGCAGTTGGTTGCTTTCGCCCCCAGGGCAGCTTTGCTGATGGGAATGGAAGCAAAAAGGCTGAGCTAGAAAAGTTCAGCTGGCAGACGAGCCTGGGAGGTGGGGAAGGCTCGGCATGGGAAGAGAGTGACCTCGGTGTCTTCCTGTCCTTACTTCCTGTCTCCCCAGGAAGTGTCAGTCAGAGATTTTCAGGAAAGAGTGCTGTCATGGTAACCTGTGTTGGCTCTTCCCTTCCCGGGGACAAGCGCCCTCATGTGCTCCAGCTGTCCCCGTGCTGGTGGAAGTGGGCAGTCCCTCAGGTTCAGACGCATCATGGAAAATTAAGAGCCAACAATGTCGGCGACGACAGAATCAACGGCAGCGCGTGGCAAGGAGTCAAGCCCAGAACAGTGGAGCCTGTTCTTGAACTAATTAAAATTTAATCTGCTAAAGCCATTTTCTTGATGGTTTGGGAACCCTTGTCTTGACTTTTGCAAGTTCCAAAGAGCCTCGAAAACAGAGGGTGCTATATTTTTGTACTTTTCTCTGTGTATTGGGTTTCATACCAAAAAAAGCATTCTTTAAAAAGGGACTCTGGATAGAGTAACCCTATAATTTATCATCCAAACTGGGGCACTTGGGAGAGTGAAGAGAAGCGCTATTAATAATTACCCAGGGACAATAGACATAAACGGGGCTGTCCCGGGCCAACTGGGATGTGCGGTCAGGACGGCTATAGGGTCCAGGGACAGATCAAATGCACTCCTGGGGCTGAGAGACCCAGAGGTCAGCCTGTGTCTGTTACCCCTACCTCCCACCGTGCTTGGTATCCAGTAGGCGCTCCAACTGACTGAGTAAATCCACAGTTGTCCTGGGGGTGCTTTCTGAGCAGAAACTGACAGAGGTCCAAGGAGACAGGGCGGCCGCGCAGACCCAGCAGCGACCTTCCCGGAAGTGGGCAGGTACGCATGCAGAGGTACATGTGTATTCTATGTGTCTCTGTGTTTACTCATCCCCACTGGTAGCAGTTCATTGCTGCTATCTGCTGACACACCCCGAAGGGAAGCGTGGAGCAGCTCTCAATGTTGCACACACATTCTCTGCTCACATAATTTGCTAACACATCATGGGCCCTATTTCCTAAAACCCACGTGACTGCACCCTGGTTTCATAACATATATGTACTGAATGTCACACTTTGGGGTCTGAGCGGTGAAAAAGGCCCCCTCCGGATTCCCTCCTGGGGCAGCTGGAGGTGCGGGGTGCAGCCGGGGCCTGCCCACCCTGCTAGCTCACGCTGGTTCCCAGCCTCCCTCCGCGGGCCCGCCCGCTCCTTCAGGAAGAGTCCAGTGGCCCACTGACCCCCGAGGAGCAAAAGGGCATGTTCAGCTTCTCTAGAGGCTATGGACGCGCTGAGTGCCACCAGGGCCCGGGCCTCTCACGTGGAGGCCGGGGGCAGGGCCCGGCTGCGTCTCCCCCACCCCCTTTCACCCTCGCCGGGAACTGACCAGGCCCCGTGCCCTCCTTCCTCCTGCCCGCCCAGTGCTCCGTCTTCTTCCCATGTCTTGGGAGAGATCCGTCTCTTCTGACAAAGTCAAGATTCCAGGCCGAACTTTCCCATGCCACCGTCCCTCAAAATAGCCCGGGCCGAGCTGTATTTATAGCCGTGTGAGACTCTAATGGGCCAATTTGTTTGAATTTCCACTGCTTTTGTGTTGAACGTACCCCTCACCCGTGGGCAGTCCGCTCGGACTTTATTGATGGGGTGTGTTAGGGTAGAGGGGCCCTGTTCAAGATGGTAGCTGTACAGACACGGGGGCTGCTTTGCATATTTACTGTTCTTCAGAGCCGGTTTTTTTTTTTTTTGAGAGAGAAAGAGACAGAGAAAGAGGTTTCTGTAAGTAGCTCGGACAATGAGAACAAGACCGGCTGTATGCCAAGCACGGGATCCCGGCCAAAACACATATCATTAGCTTGGACCAGCTATAAGCAAGGAAATGAGAAACATATGTTGGAGAGCAAGGTTAGGAGTGAGAGACTATGGGTCAGTGACAGTCACCCTAAAACTTTTCCCTTGTTCTTCAGCTGTGGCCTGGCGGTGTCAGATGTCATTCCGACTGCCTGGATTTCTCATGGTGGGGCTGCCTGTCTGTTTTTGGCTTTTTTTTTTTCTTCCTCCCCCTGCTGTTTCCTGATGGGAGTCTTCTTGGGGAGGGGAGAAGAGAGCAGGCGGGGAAGGGATTGTGCGGTGGTTTTTTATCAGTTCTGGGAAAACCACAACCTGGTTTCCCGTGATGCTCTCGGAAATTCCTCACTTTCCCTGAAATAACGGTGGTGTCTCCCCGGTCGGGATTTGGACTCGTTCGCGAGGGGAGGGAGAGGGGGGAGGCTCTGAAAGCACTCCTTGCTGCTTCTTTCTGGAATATAATTAGGCGCGCCTCATTACCTCACACTGGAGGACTTTTGGACTTTTTCTGAGCTGCGTTTCCTGAGACCTTCCACGGGCCATGGCTTGGCGTAGCCACTCGCATTTTATCACATTAGCGGTTATTTTTTCCCCGTGACAGGTTTGTCCCCTCTTCTGGGTCTCCCTGAGGTATCTGGACTTGATTTTCTTGTCCGAAGGCCACACCCAGGGAGCTGGCTTGGGCCTCCCGCCCCGAGAAGGGCCTGTGTGCCTTCAGCTCCTCCGGCCCCTGATCCACCACATTCGTTTTCCTTAGAGCTCTCCCCGGGCAGTTTGCTAACAAGGCTGTGCTCTCTTCCATCCCAGGTCAGGACCCTGCTCTCTATAAAAGCCAGATGAAGCACTGGATCGCATGAAACTCAGAGGCCGTCCCTGGAGAGCCCACTGTGGCTACTGTTCTGAGGCCGAGGGCAGTTCCAGACGCGGCTGGGAAAGCGCACCAGGCTCCGGCGCCCGGCTCTGGCCAAAGTCACCAAACAGCCACGGGCACAGCGGCTCCCGTCCAGGAGCCACCGTGGAACTGGGAGCGCTGGGCGGTGGCGAGCCAGGATGGCCGAGGGCTGAAGGAAAACCTTTTCCCATACGTCCTCCCTGACCCTCGTTCTTTTAAGATTTGGAGAATGGTGTTGGGGGTGGAAACCATCTCAAATAATTAAAACATTCGGTCCCTGTTTATCCTTTGCTTCCTTCTGCGGGCCTTGTTCAGAAAATAAACTGTGCTCTGCGTTTCCGGGCTCCGAAAGTTCCCGAGTGTGTGAGTGTCCTGAAGGCCTGGGGCAGGGTTAGTGACTGGCGTGAGGTCAGCTGGCCCTGCTGCCCCGCACTCTGTCTTCGTGTGTGTGTGTGTGTGTGTGTGTGTGTGTGTGTGTGTGTGTGTGTGTAACTGCATTTTCTGGTAGCAGGTCTGTCTCTCTTCCTTGCATGGCGACTTCCCTGGTCCCAGAAGGAAGACTTACTTGGCGACTGTTTCTAAGTGCTCAGTGGATAGGAGGGGTGTGTGTGTGGGTGTGTATCCATTTAACAAATAAACAAAAAAAAAAAACATGAGCAGAATTAGGGCAGCCACCCCACAACATCTAGGCAATGGGTATTTCATTCTTATATTGTCAGCGAGGCAGGATCCTGGTTAGGTGCCTGGAAATCTTCCAATTTCAAGATACCTATTTCTCAACTCTCCCTGCCTTCTCTTTCATAGAAGGCAGCCTGTGTCAGGTTTGAGTCCATGAGTTTTCCTTCTGTGCCCTCACTGTCTGGCTGCCTTTCAAATCTCAGTGCGGCCAAAACATGCCTTGAATCCACCATTTCCCGCCATCCTCTCTGCCACCTCCCTGGCCCATCTGCATCTACTCTTGCCTGGAGCCTGAAATGCCTTCTAAATGCCTTACCTCCCCTGCCGCCCCCCCCCCCCCCACACACACTTATCAATGAGTGGCCAGAGGGGGTCATTTAAAAACCCAACTTAGATCAACCCCATTCCCTGCTGAAACCCTCTGGTCCCTGCCCACTTCCTCAACTTGATACTGAGCTGTCTCTCCTTGGTCCTTTATGGCCCAGATATGCTAGCTCATTGCCCTCATCAGACAAGTGGGGTGCTAACAATGCCTGCTCACAGCTGGGGAGGAGTAAGGGCATTAACACCCAGTGGGCAAGGTCTCTAGACCAAGGTCTGACCATGACAGGTGCTCAATAAACGGAAGAGCCATTCATACTTTTTGAATCTATCAAGGACTCCCCTGCTCCAGGACCTTCACAAAAGCCTCTGTCACTCACCTTTTTCTCTTTGTGTGGCTGGTTCATTTTTACCTTTCAAGTTCGAGTTCACTGTTAACCCCTCAGAGATCTTCTCTGACCAGTCTATTCAAATAGATTCCCATCTCTTTAACCCCCAATCCCATGATTTTCTCCTGTAACACCCTATTTGTTTCCTTCTTAGCACTTTTTCTAACTTGTGACTTCCATATTATTTGTTTACCTGAGGGCAGGGCTATGTCTGAATAGCCTCATCTCATACAAGAAACATTTGTGGAATGAATGCAGAAATGAATGAATCTAACTCCTTACCTTTCCTCTTCTAACACCAGAGCCACCCCCAACCCACCTTGTCTCCTGGGCCACGTTCTTCTCTCCTAACACTGTGTTTATTTACTTATTTTCCTCTCATCTTCTTGCCAATACTGACCACTGCTTCTTGGCAGTGGAGATTCTCTGAATCCTCTAGGGACGACCCCACCCCTCTCCCACCCCGCTCCCACCACTCCACTCTTCTCTCGCTTGTGGGCCAGTTTCTCCTGTGAGAGGCTCACACTTTCATTTATATGTAAATAATAAATAATAGAATATGTAATGCCCAGAGTGAGTCTGATGGCTAATAACTCCACATCTGCCAAGTTAGAAGGGGTTGGGAATGGATTAACTCATCATCTATCATCAAGAGATCAATGGCTATGCAATTACTACATGAATATCCAAGATCAGGTGTTTCATTGCCCAACCTGAAAGCCCAAGGTGACAGCAGGACACCAGGTAGAGACGAAATCATAGTTCCCATTTTCGCTCCTTATCACCCATCACTAGGTGTGCATATTGTTATGGAGAAGTCCTGTAACACGAGCTAAGGAGGGGTAACTGACCTGTCCCCGTGAATCTCTCCCTCTCTCTCTCATAGCCAAGCACACTAAGATGGAAAATGCCTCGACTGAATTTTTTATTATTTATTGATTGATAGCCTGCCTCCCCCCCCCCCCCCCAGCCTCCCCATGCACTTTGCTAATTACTTCTCTGGAAATCATTTTATTTGACCATTCACCAGAATGCTGCCACCTTTGGGAAAGAATGTGGTAGTGTGATGGAATGTGGGCTTGATAAGAGCTAAGCTTCTAGAAAGGTCTTCTCACTGAAGTGCTGGCTCAGCCCCACCCTACAATCTCATGCAATATGAAGGCAGGGATGTAGCCATGAGAAAGAGCACAAGACTTGCATCCCAGCGATTCTTTTCCTCCAACAGGATAGGCACAAGGATGACTGCCTTCATCATTTCATTCTCGGCCCCACCTGGGTCTGCACCGTCAGCGTGACCAGGTCACGGAAGCAAGTCTACCAGCACGGTCTCCCATGACTGTGATCTGAAGGTGAAATCTGTGTGTCCCCTGGACTAAACTACTCAGTGAGTTGAGTGAGTTATTAGGAAAAGCCCAATTAGTTATTAGTTCCTTTAAGAAGAAAGTACAGATCTCTTCCATTACATGCAAAAGAGACTCCACTAGTTTATACATGTTTGGATGGGTAGCAGATAAATGGGTTTTATTAAAATGAGTTTTCTAGAATTTCATAGTGGGAACTTCGGGAACAAAAGAGAATGCTGAGGGAAAAGGGCAGGGAGAAATGTTTCTTCAATACATTATATATCATCTTACTGATACCTTACATTTAGAGATTACCCTTATTTGAAAGAATATGAGACATTATGCATATAGTACTGCAAACCTCAAGAATATAGGTACTCTTTACTATAAAAATGGAAAAAATGGTATCACAGATGAGATCTCCCCCAAATACAGAGACTTGAAGGACAGCCAACACTGATACATTGCCATTCCAGAGCTTCTGTTTCCTAAATCTCAGACTAGACCAAACGAATTTTTTTGGAATTAGTCTTGAATCTAAGAGGCAGCCAAGTTCTATTTAACTCGACAAAGTAAATGTTGCGTGTCTACTATGCATAAAAAACAAGACAGGCACAGGCCTTGTGCTCGAGGAATAAATAGCGACAGACACATACACTGAATTTAAGGTAAGCACTAGTAGACAGAGCGTTGAGAAAGGAACATTGACAATTAGTTGTGAAGGCATCCCAGTGGAGGAGCTGCTCTGGATAGGGGCTGCCTGTCCAGCCAGAAAGAGAAAGACCCATCAATAGAATCAGGCCACTTCCCTCCAGGCACCGGGGAGCCCTTCAAACTGGTAGAGATTGCTTCCTTGTTCTGGGCTGAAATCTGTCTCTCTGTAGCTTCTACCACGTGGTTCTAGCTTTATCTTCTGAAGTGACGTAAATTATTTTAATCCCTCTCGCGTGTACCTCCCTTCATAATTCTAAGTCTGGATGACACTTTTCTCCCTTTTCCCAATACTCCTTCCCCCCAGTGACTCATTTCCCTTCCCCTACTTCAGACTAGATATGTTAATCTCTTCAACTTGTTCACTTATAGCATGATTCCCCAATGCTTCACTATCTGGGCATTCTTCTCTGACATTCTACTTTAGTCCATCCTTAAACATGGACATGGCATTGAAAACCAAACAGTGGTCAGTGTGTCAGTTTCTTCCTTTGTTATCGATCTATCCACCGCCCCATCCCTCCATCCCTTCCTCCCTCCCTGCAAATGACACTTAAATAAGCTTCTGTGATGAGGAGGCACTATTCTAGTTATGATAGGGGCTAAAAAAAATTAAAAACTTCAATGAGAGTTGAGTCTAATGAGATGAATGGAGGGAACTACATTCATACCAACACAACTTAAGATTCCATTAGTATTTTTGGAAGCCAGGAGTCATGCCGTTAGCACCTACTGAGCTTGTGGACCCTTAACCTTCTACCATAGGCTCACAAAACATGCTTAAACAGATTGCCCTTGTTGGTGCCTTGACAATGGATTTTTGGAACCAAAGTTCAGAACTTTACATTGACTTTTAATGACCAGCCCATCATTTCAGTTCAATGAGATCTTCTGGGAATCTAGGCCCCTGTTCTCCACACTGAGCCTTTCCTTTTAGTTCCCACCTGTAAACACAAGGGGCTTCGCACAGGCGCATAAACAGACACATAAACTTGGAGCACATCAAGCCAGCTTTGTATCCACCCTGCTCTGTGACGCGCAAGTCCTCATTTCTCTATCTTGGCCATCAAGGACATCATTTTTAGTCAGATGTGATACTGAAGTCAGGATATTGTGTGCCCAAATAATTTTTTTTTTTTTTACCAATTTACTGGTATAAATACTAAATAAATAAATGCATTAATAAAAAGTAGAACTGAGTATCAGACCTGGTCCAACCCCCTGTTGACAGAAGGATCAATCTGCTAATGTGGAAATTGGCAGCTCCGGAAGGTTTGGGAAGGAGGATCTCCCTGTTCAACTGGGAGGTACTAAATCAGCGGATTAAGTCTCCACACCGTCTCTGGGGCAAGAGAGAAGAGCAGTGTTCTTTATAAGCATCTTGGATTTCTACTTTTAAAATGAAATCCACTGGGCCCTATCAGTCTGTGGTTTGTCTGCTCTGGTTTTAGCAAACTCTAGATGGGGCTGCATTGTGATTGGTTAGAACATTCTGCTCTTCGGAAGGGGGAACCCACTGACCCCTGACCACATCTGGTCATAGACAGAGTGTCAGAGGCGGACCAATTACCTAAGAGGACTGAGAAAAAAAAATCAAACAGAGGCCGGGCACAATGAGGGGAAAAAACACACAGCAGGCCCAGCTTCAGTTCCACTGCTTGAATTACCACTATGTCAATAGAAGGTGATAAATCAAGGGAGATATTTACTGATTAAAATTACAGACTCCTACGGGAAACTGTATAAACAGATTGAAGAACAAAGCCTTCAGGGACCGAGCCCAGCTGAATCCAGCCAGGCTTCGGCCAGTCATTTTTGTTTCTGGCCAACTCTTGGACCCAGGGGTCACCCAGAGAGCACGAGAGAGCACGTTGCTCCATGAAATCAGACTTGCTATGCATGGGTCCAGGTTGTAGAGAAAATTTAAAGCCATGTTGGGAAGAGACTCAGGGCTCAGACCCATCCACAAGGGATCTTGTTATTTCTCATTTATTTATTTAACTCTTACTCATATGTCTCGTCTAGATGCACTGGAAAGACCCAGAACACCTGGTCTGTGTGCACCGCCTGCCACTGAAGGTCCTGAGGTCACAGGTGCTGAAGGGAGGGCAACAGGAGACCTGAGTGAGCACGATTGGTCTCAGAGAGGTTAGAGGCTGGTACCTGTTGCCAATATCCTTCTATGCCAACCCACTTTGTTGGCCATTTTTGGTGTGATGGGTTGACGCTCCCCAGGGGCACCAAAGCTTTGCTCTGCCATCCTGGCATCTCCAGGGGGGTCACATGGTCAATATCATTCTGCTTCTTTATGTGGGGGTCTTCTGGAGTAAGAGACATGCCTTTGGGAGTGTCTGGGAGTGACTTATACAAGGAGGGCTTAAAGCATTGCTGCAGTCTACTTTTCTGAGCCCTTCCCCCTTTCTTTAAATCCTCACCAAGGATATTTTTTCCATTGATCTTTAGAGAGAGAGTGGAAGGGAGGGAGGAGGGAGAGGAAGGGGGGCAGAGAAAGAGAAAGAGAGAGAGAGAGAGAGAGAGAGAGAGAGAGAGAGAGAGAGAGATACATTGATGTGAGAGACACATTGATTGGTTGCTTTCCACATGCACCCGGACCTGGGCCAGGGGTCGAACTCTGAACACCAACCCAAGGTAGGTGCCCTCGACTGGGAGTCAAACCCATAGCCCTTTGGTCCATTAGCTGCTGCTCGAACCACTGAGAAAAGGGGCCAGGGCTCAGAGTGATCCTTCCCTTTTTCCAGCTCTACCTGTGGGAGTGAGACTATCACCCCAACCACTCTGTTCCGACGAGGGGCAGCATAGGTTTACGCCCGATGGATGGGGAAGCCTGCATAGGGCTCTTTAACATCACCACTGGCTCCATGACTTACAAGTGGTTTCAGGGTTACATTTTTCCCTCTGAACCCAAGTCCCATCCCTTTCCTTTTGTGCCCTTGGCTGGGAATCGGCATTCATTCAAAGGGAATTGGGCAACTCTGGGATACACAGGCTTTGATGACCTGGAGGAGGGAGATGATCATTTTTGGGCATTTTATGGGTCTCATAAAGGTGCCCGGCTGACACGAGCTGATGTTCTACCTGCCACGCTGCCATGCAGCGTGACCTGATGCAGGGTGGTATCCACCTGGAGGAACAGGTACCTTTTCTTCATGTGCAGGAGAAAGCATGTAATGGGTAGGCTTTTGTCTGCCCATTGGGGGCACCTTTTTCTAAACGGCACAAAGCTAGAGAACAGGTTGGACAAGGCCCCGATTCTCCTGGCCTTTTCCTCAGAGCTGGGAGGAAGAGGAGTGGAAGAAGGCCCCAGCTAGAAGTTCATACTTTGCCTTTTAAAAGGCAGCAGCGAATAATACAAAGTCTGTATAATGATCCTGGCTGGCTCTCCTGCTATTTCGCAACTAGGTTACGGGAAAGCCAGGTGAGTGTTCCTTTGCTTTTCCTCCCTGAAGGGAGGTGCCAAGTATCCCCTGCCGGGGTGAAGTCCTTGTCTGGGGTGTCCCTGAGCCCATCTCCCCAGGAGCCTCAGGGATGGTGGATGGTCCAGTTCGGGCGTCACACCCTGTCTTGAGTTCTAGAAAACTCGGAGACATCCCTTTACATATATTTTACAGCAACTTATGTTTACAGCTGCTGCGCTTGGCTGCTCTGCCCCTTGGAGCCTCCTTGGTTTCCAGCACAGGCGCCTATCTGGGAATGAAAGCCCATTTCGGAGATGGGGAGACATTCATTACAGTTTCATGAGCTAAGAAGGCGAAGTCAGCTGCTGCAAACCGTGGGGGCGCTGTGATCTTGTTCTTCTGCTCTGCCTGCCGAAAAATCTCCATGCCCTGGAATATCGTGGCCTGGAGGCCTTTAAATGAAAACCAGTTGTGAAACTGGCAGCAATTTAGAGCCTGTGCCAGTGCATGCATCTGTAACGAGCAGGGCCTCGGGGATGCAGGTCATGTGTCTGTAAGAGGCCTGTTTTGTATCCTTGCTTTTCAATAAGGCAAGCATGTGGCCCAGGGCTTGTCTCTCGCAGGGGGATGTCTGCTCTTGGGGGCTGCTTCCCACTCTCCCTGCTGACCTAACCTTCCCCCTGGTCCCACCTCCTGGGGTCCTAGAGTTTGCCACGTGCACAGTGGTGCCACCAGTGCCTGGGTGTTTCTCAGTATCTCCCAGGTCAGCAATGGAAGAGCCGGGGGGGGGGGGGGCGCGGAGGGGGGGGGGGACGGAGGGGTGGCCTGGGTGAGTTGAGTTAGGAGAACACAGGGCAGCCAAGGACAGAACGGCGAGGTGTGAGGAGACAGCGCAGCTGCATAGGAAGGCTCTGCACACAACGTGGATCCAAGCCCAAAAAACCCAACGTGGGTTTTATAGAAGATGCTTCTGTCCGTTTCAAGAGAAGGCAGCGGAAATGCCAGACAATAAAATAGTGAGTTGAGGATGGGCCAGTAAAATTCCTCCTTGGTGTTTATGGCCTGGCTACTTCTAAACCAGGAGGTGAGATGCTAACTCCCCACGTGGGCATTTATGGCGAGCGAGCTTGGTCAGAGGGAGGGGCCGGTGGCAAGCCTGAGGGCCAAAACCCAGATTCTTTTCCTGATACAGGTCTTCCTACTGACACTTTCTCTAACATTCTGGCCACTCAGTGTACTGTTCTTGCTTGGAAGGGTTCTAGAACATTTCAGTTATCTGGCATCTCTGACTAAAAAGTGAAATCTACATATAAGAATGAGGAGGCCCAAAGATTCCATATCAGTGAAATCCTATCTGGCAAGAAAATAATTCACACTTACCGAAGATGTAATTGTTTCCTTAATCAAATTCAGAGTTGGATTTGCCAAGTTATCCTTGCAAACACTGAAGGACTACCTCCTATGTGTGGAAGCAGGAAACAGGGCTGGCAAATTCGGCAGGGCCAGAACGCATAAAACATGCAAAGTTAAGGAAACTGCAAGGTCACTTGTAAGCAGTGGATTTTAAAAAAAATCTCTATATGTAAAAGGCTAATATGCAAATTGTCCTCTTGGGAGTTCGACTGGGAGCCTGGGAGTTCAGTTGCTCGCTATGATGTGCGCTGACCACCAGGGGTGGCGCGAGACGAAGGAAGGCCCCGGCCAGCAGCCGGAAGGCCCTGATCGCCGGCCAGGCCTAGGGACCCTACCCGTGCCTGAATTTATTTCGTGCACAGGGCCTCTAGTATATATATTTTAAATTTCAGAAAGGAAGGGAGAGGGAGAGAGAGATGTAATCAATGATGAGAGAGAATCGTTGATCAGCTGCCTCCTGCACACCCGCTAATCTGGGCATGTGCCCTGACTGAGAATTGAACCTTAACCTCCTGGTTGAGGTCGAAGCTCAAACACTGAGCCACTCCGGCCAGGCTGAGCAGAGGACGTTTTATTTATTTATTTATTTAGACCTGTGGACAAATTAAAGCAAGAGGATGGGCTGAGCAGAGCCATGCCTTGGAAGTGCTATAGAATGATTCTGAAGACACAGGAAGTAGTGAATACTTCCCAAACACCTATTATGTGCCAGGATCTGCATTATTTTATTACATGCGTGCACTTGTTAAATCTCCATGCAACCATATGAAGTAGGCACGACCCTTGTCCTCATTTTACAGATAGGCAGCCTGGGGCTCAGGGAGGTTGAGAAACTTGCCCAAGGTCACACAGCTTGCAAGTGGTGGAGCAAGGATTTGAACCCAAGTCAGAGGACTCAGGAGTTTACACTCTTCACTACTATAGATTGGACTTAGTGTACACAGGGCTTGTTTCATCCAGTGTCCAGAAAAACCCATTCCTTTTGTGTGGAGGACAGGGCAAATCTCTGGATTCGGGATCATGCAACCCAGGTGTTAGAGTTGCCACATGTAGCAAATAAAAATACAAAATGCCTTGTCAAATTTGAAAAATAGCTCTAATGATTTTTTGCAACTTATTAAAAATAGCTGTGTACAGGAAATTTAAGGTGCCTGGACAAAATGAATAAAGGTGCAGGGCATGTCCTTATACATGGGATGCTCAGTCACCCACCAGGTATGCACCTCAGGTCTGCTCCGTCATTTCTGTGTGACCTTGGGCAAGCCTACCCTCTCTCAGTCCCATTCTCCTCAACTGACACATGTGGATGACAATCTAATCTACCGCATGGAGTTGTTACAGAATTAACAAGTGATAGAAAATGCCCCCGGGAATGCAGGCATGGAGTAGGTGCTCAGTAAATGCTTTGCTGGTGACCTGGGCAACTCCCTAGTTTCCAGAAAAAAAGTTCTTGTTTTTTATTCCATTCAAAAGAATACTTAACTCCTGTCAAGTATTTTATTTGTCAAAGACTTGGCCTTTTCTTCATGAAAAGTATCTCTCTTAATGGGAGTCACTTCTTGATTTTTTTTTGTGTAGCCTGCATTTAAAACACCAGCCATATCCTTTAATAGTAAAAAGTTGCTACGTAAGTTAAAACACACACACACACACACACACACACACACACACACACACACACACACAAAACAGGGCAGCAGAAACAATGCCCACCATATTATCTCCAAGCCTTTATTATGTAGGTATTAAATCTGAACTCAGAGGTCGTCACACTTGGAAAGTGTTTCCATCTGCTGCAGGCCGCTCTCCCTTCTGTCTGTTCAATTAAGCCTGAGAATTTCAACGATCTCTCTAACTCTAAAAATATGTATAGATACTTCTGAAAGTGGAGACGCTTCCAGAGCTTAGGAGAAATTCGGTGGGAGTGAATGTGCTCACAGCTTTCAGGCCAGAAAGGCTGACCCTTGCAGACCTTTGAAAGGTTGTGGAAAGACCGTAAAAATCAAATCAAATCAAGTCAAAATAGACAGGCTTTTTTTTTTTTCTTTTTCTTCTTTCTCTCAAGAAGAGCATTTGGGAAAGAGGTGGAGGGATGGAAGAGCTGTGTGTGAAAATCACACATGCACGCAGTGGGGTGCATATTTGTCTAAAAACATGAAATTAAAAACTTCTTAAAGTGACAGCATTTCTTCCTCTCTTCCTCTCATTTCCAGTTCATTCTTATCAGAATTCTGTCAGCTCTCAAACTGACATTTTCCTGTTCTGATCTTTCCTCAGATAGTAAAGAGGGATTTTTTTTTTGGGGGGGGGGGGTTGATGCAAACAGCAGACCAGTCTACAGAGAAACGTCAAGGACGGTTTGGAGTCCTAAGCTCTGACCCTCCTGCCCTCTCCTAACTAGCTATTGACATTGAACTTAAAAAAGCTGCAATGTGGAGATGAGATAATGTTTTAGAGGAAAAGAGAAAAGGGCTGTGGGGAGGAGGGAGGGGGTGGGGGACTTCAGTAGTGGATGAGCTGCTGGCCTGGGAGGTAAACTTCAGGTTTTTAAAAGTTCAGTTTTGCTTAAAGTATCCAGTGAAGAAAATGGGCTTCATCCTCTAGACCAGATACAGAGTAAGGGAGTCTCTTTGGACCATCCGATTCCAGGAAATGTGAAGTGGTAACGTTGTCCATGATTTTTGACGTGGGAGAATAGTCACATAGTTTTTGCACTGGGCCCATGGATGAATGACTCACTTTTCACTTCGCCCATGTCACACAACAGAGCTAGTGCGTGGACTTGGCATTTTAAATGTGACTGTCTGCAGGGACTGTCTCCGTCATTTTGAAAATGCAGAAGTCCAAAGAACATTGCCTGCATGAGGTTTAGATCCCTTTGTTCTCTGGATCCTATTAGCTTTTGCTTCTCTCTACCCTCATTTACAGAGCCTTCCACCTGAGATTGTGAATTTGACTTGCTTCCTCTCCAGCTGGGAACAGAGATAAAAAGAAAAATGGTTTTTCTCAGAAAAACCCTGACTGTACTATTGTGAAGTCATCTGCCCTTATGTTCGTATTACTGGGTCCTGAATGTCCTAGAATAAACCCCTGGCGTCTCTGAAAATGTTTCCTCCATTTTGCCACCAGCTGGAAACATGGTTCAGTTGTCTGTTGATCGACGCAGAATAAAATGTGTGAGAAGGCTGGTTCCTTGGGGAAGAGGTTTGTTTTGTTTTAGAATGAGACCTGGTGAATCTGGACTCTTTCCTCTTCCTCGGTGACAATCTATTCGCCCAGAGGAGGGCCTCTGGATGCTTCTGGAAGGCAGGGTGCTCCTCCGCTTAAGCACAGAGAGGTGAAGAAAGTCTGGAAATGTCTTGACTTTCTAGAAGCTGCTGGTTTCTTCTGGGCCCAGCCCTGGGGAATGCAAACCCTTTCTGGTCATGCCAAAGGCCAGCCAGCAGCTCAGAGGACTCTAACCCCATGACCACTGCTCAGGGGGACGGGCGGACACCATGGTCTCTGGCTCCTGTGTGTCCATTGCTTGAGACACTTGAAATGAGGCCTGACATCGTGCTAACAAATGCACGACAGGGACCGAGCCTGCCCTGGGCCCTAGGGAATGATCTTGAAGACTTAAAACAGGTCTTTCTCATCTTTAATTTCCATGGTTCTAAATATGCTGGCTGCTTATAAAAGCGGCAGATTGGTTTTCGGGCAGGCTGGTTCGTTCTGAAAGCCCTGACTGAGAGGATTTGGCTTTATGTGGCCGCGCCCCTTGACCCTCTCCTGATAGGTGCCTGGCGTCTGAGAGCAGTCCTCGTGTTTCTCCTTCCACTTCCCTTTGGCAGAGAGCAAATGGGTATGGTGTGGACTTAGGCTCTCCCCCTGAGCTCGAGAGCCAGCTGCTATCATCTCCTTGTGCTGAGGACCATTTCTATCTGTCTGGCTATGATGGGTAGGAGCAAGCGGCTGGGGCATGGAGGCGATGTTAGCTTAACTCACCACTGTCTCACATCCCCTCGGAAATAATTCGGATTTGGCGGAGAGCCTTCCTAGGCAGGGATCTTCTGGTTTCTCCTGAAGATGTGCTGAATGCCATGATCATTCCTCATCCAAGGTCAAGGGAACTGGCCTCACCTTAAGGAACACACTTTTGAAAGCGGGGAGTTGCTGACATGTGCGGTGGTACGACTTGATATTAGCAGCTGGTGAATTCATTTTGGAAGTGGCTGTTTTGGGGGAAAGTTGCTATTTCTTTTCTTTTCTTCTTCTTCTTCTTTTTTTTTTTTTTGGTAATTGTTCCCATTGTCCCCCCCCCCCCCCCCCCCCGCCGCCTGCCTCCCAAACATGATGCAAGGAAGCAATTATAGGCAATAAAATAGACACAGCTAAGTTTAGAGAGAGGGAAGGGCTCTAAGAATTTCCAAATTTTCTTTAGCTTACAGTAGATTGCCTTTTTCTGGACATGAGGAATATGACCAATCTCAGTTTTTCCATCCATAAAACAGGGATCTTAATTACTGTCCACATCACGGACATGTTTTAAAGACTCAGCTAATGCTTTCACCCAGGTCTGGAGATAAACTCTGCGTGTGAAGTGCACAGGCTCTTCCGCGACAGTTCAAAGTCCTCTGAGGAAAGGGACCCAGGCAGCTGCTCCCTGGGCAGGCTCTGTTTCTGGGGTGAAGCACCCAGCAGGGAGAGCTACCTCAGTTGATGAAGTTCAGGGACTGCTATCCTGCATTGCACTATTTTACCTGAATTTGAGGAGCCAGTTCCCAATTATTCAAACTTCCAGGCCACTTACTGAACCAGTACTCCAGGGAGAGGAGGAGGAATGGGTGGGAGAGGAGAGGAGGTGTGAGGACCACAGGGCAGGGGAGGGGAAGGGAGAAAGAAAAAGACCAGAAGGGGGAAGAGCGCTTGGATGATTTTTCTTGTAAACTGTCTGAATTTGAAACAATCCTCGGTCAGCCTTGGTCGTGAAGAAATGTGCCAAGCCCTCGAGTCCCCTTTATCAGTTTGCCACCCCCTGAAAAAGGACATATCGTGCCTGGAACAGGTCCTGCCTCCCTCATGTCTGCTTGGTGGCTCTGCCTGGCCTGAATGTCCTGTTCAGTGGCCTGGTAGAGGCAGCATCGCCTCCTCCCCAAGCTGTTGCATCAGGATTCTGTAAGCTTTCTACGTAGCCTCCCTTAAAAATCTGAAAATGAAACAAGACATATTTCTGAGGTTGTCAGCAGGTAGATCCACTGGTTTGTGGTAAGTAATCTCTCTGGGAGGAAGTCTTGGCTCTGATGTCTGCCTTGAACATCCGTGGCTCCCCCCAGCTGCCCCTGCACAGGCCTGTTGGCTGGGCGAGGAGCGGGTGATGATATTGCTTCTAACAACCAGACTGAAGCGTAGCCTCAGGCTGTCTTGCAAAGCCCCCCTCCAAACAGCCTCTAATTAATTTTTATCCTGCCATCCCAATGAGTCCTGGGAGTGCGGCAGCCCAACAACAAAAAGCCCTCCATCAAGTCATTTGGAGGAAGCTTTGACGCAAAACTTGCAGATTTTAGATCTCCAAAAGGGACGCTGCTGCAGGAACCAAACCAAACCCCTCCCCTCCCACTCCCCACCCCACCCCCGGGCTCTCTCTCCAGCCCTTGCCTTTTCTGTTACAGTGGCCATAAGTCAGACCTTCCTTTGGCTCCCTCCTACCCATAGCTCTTTTGGCAAGAACCCTCAAAATAAATATATATATTTTTGCTGCTGGAGGAGAAGCCTAACTTCTCCGGGGCTGGGGCCAGGTACCTGTGCTGGGTTGTCCCGGGGATCCCAGCCGCCTCTGGGAGGGAGCCTGGTGGCCCCTCTGGCTGGCGGCCGCCTGGGGGCTGGGCCGCCTCCGTGCTGCGAAAACACTCTTTAGCAGACAGAGTGTTGGAAGCCGAGGGAAGGTTCCACAAAGAGGAATGTTACCCACTGAGCACATCAAAGATGTGGCATTCGGGCCTCTCCCTGTGGAAGCGCTGCTGGCGGGGGCTCAGTCGCCTTGGCCGGCCGTCTGCCGCTGGGGCTCATGAACACTCCTGCAGGCCCCTGTTCAGGCCGCGCGTCTGATTCCGAGGGGATCCGGGGACAGAGGCCCCTTCCGCCCTGGCACGTGGGCCTCACTGCTGCCTTCCCTCCAGCTCAGAGGCTCCCTCCCAAACACTTGATCCCCACGGCCTTTCAAAGCCCTCCCCGCCCCTCCGTGTCCATTCAGGATGCTTCTCTGGGGACCGCGGGATGAATGAACATGTAGGAAGAGCGGCCGCTTGAAATGGTGCATTCAGAGGCGCTGAAACCCAAACCCCCGCCGCCCGGGCTTCCTGGGTTTTTAGAACAAAAAGGTTGAGCGCCCGCTCCCTTCCTGAGGGCTCAGCACAAGAGCGCGACCCCGTGCCAGCGGCTCTGGTGTGAGTTTCAGGGTCCCCGGTGCCAAGGAACTTCGCTCAGGGCCCGCTTGCTTCGACACCCCTGAGAAACGGGGCCATTGTTGCCCACGAGCTTCAGCACCGGCTCCTTTAAGGGAGTTAATCCAGGAAGCCCAGGCCCAGAGAAGGCTTTTCCGCGGCTCCTGTGCCAGGTCCGAGGGAGGGAGAGCCGGCCCTATTTTTGAAGACCGTGCGGCCCCACTCCAGTGACTAATCGCTCATAACTGTCCTCTTTAATGTTAACCTCATGGGCTAGCGCGTGAGACAGATTTCCGTGGGCGCCGTCCTGGGAGAAGGTAGAAAGCATGGATCATCGCACACGCGGGCTGCTCACTTCCTCCTCCTCTGCTTTTTCCTCCTCCCGGATGGTGGCAGGGCCAGGGCTGGCGGTGAGGACAAACGCAGGGGAGTCGGCTGTGTCAGGGTCTGAAGTCCGGGTTTTGTAAGTTACTAGCTGTGCTCCGATGCCTCAGTTTCCCTGTCTGGGGAGTCGGGGAACTAATGGCCACCTCATTGGGTTGTTTGCGGATTTAATGAGAGAGCAGGAGCCATGCGTCTTGCACTGGTTCAGGGTAGGGCCACCTAGACGCCCACACAGGAAAGGATGCCCCCTGCAGTGGAGCCGGGTGCATGCGGATTCCCAGTGCCAGGTAACATCGATAGGCCAGGCAGCGAAGAGCAGTGGAAAGAGAACAGGACCAAGGGTCCAGAGTGCTGGGTCCTGGACTAGACACAGCTCTGCCCAAACCGAGTCCTGTTATCCTGGGGAAGGTGCATCTGCTCTGAGCCTCCGTTTGCTAGTCTGTGGAATAGTCTCCAGCCTGTCTTCCTTGCAGGGAGTAGGGAACATCAGAAAGGAGAGGTGGGACTGTGAATGTCAACTAGAAAGTGCTATTCAAATGGGAAATGCCAAGGGTCCTGCAGGGAGATGACTGACCTGCCCCCTTGGGCCCACAGACCCTGCCTGCTGCCCTGGGAGCCCTCTCGAGCACCAAGGAGCACCGCTGGCATTTTGCTGGTATTCCTCTGAGTTGCCAATATCCTGGACATGAGGAGTAGGGTGAGGCAAGTTAAGGGTTGTTTTCTCACTCCCTTGTTAGTGGTCACCGTTCTTTAGACCAGTGGTTCTCAACCTTCCTAATGCTGCGACCCTTTAATACAGTTCCTCATGTTGTGGTGATCCCCAACCATAAAATTATTTTCGCTGCTGCTTCATAACTGTAATTTTGCTACTGTTATGAATCGTCATGTAAATATCTGATATGCAGGATGTATTTTCATTGTTACAAATTGAACATAATTAAAGCATCGTGATTAATCACAAAAACAATATGTAATTATATATGTGTTTTCCGATGGTCTTAGGCGACCTCTGTGAAAGGGTCATTCGACCCCCAAAGGGGTCGTGACCCACAGGTTGAGAACCGCTGCCTTAGACTCTCAGTCTATTTTGTTTTAAAAGGAATGACCCTTGTCTGAGAGTACCCCTCAGTCAAGAGGCAGTATGGTATAGTGGTTAAGCTCTCAGTCAAGACCATGGACTATGGGGCCACACTCTGGTTGTGTCCTAACTCGGCCACTTTTCCACTCTGTGTCCTTGGGCAAGCTGCCTCCCTCTCTGGTTCAGCATCCTCAGCTATACAACGGTGATGATAGTGGTTTCTGCCTGGTAAGGATTCAATTACACATAATGTGCTTAGAACAGTGGCATGTACTCTGGCACATGATAAGCACTCAAGAAATATTAAGAGTATTATTCTCTTTAAAAAATATATATATATATATTTATTGAGTTCAGAGAGGAATGGAGATAGAGATAGATAGAAAGAGAGAGAGAGAGAGAGAGAGAGAGAGAGAGAGAGAGAGAGAGAGATCAATGATGAGAATCACCAATCAGCTGCCTCCTGCACGTCCCCTACTGGGGATTGAGCTTGCAACCTGGGCATGTGCCCTGACTGGGAATCGAACCATGACCTTCTGGTTCATAGATCAATGCTCAACACAGTCACGCTGGTCGGGCAAGAGTATTATTCTTATTGATCAGATTTTTCTAGTCAACACAGTGATGAAGCCGGACCAGGAGACTCCACTATGGAAGACCTCACTAAGGCAAAAGACTCAAGTCCATTCGGTTCATAAGCTGCTGGGGGGAGGGGGAGCATGGATTGTTTGAGGTAATAAATGTTATGGATTCTCTCTGAAGAAAAGTTAACATGTGCTAAAAATTTCCCACATATTTTTTTCAGGGTGTTTCAACCCATCCACGAAATCCCGGGGGTACACAGAACCTAGGTCAGGAAGCTCTGTTTTATTGTCTTCTCGTTTATTACACCATCAGGGGTATCTGGGTGCAGCTTTGAATGTAGTAAGGATAAGCATCTGCTTAGACAATTTCATTATGGTCACCATCAACTAATGGTCCCAAACGAACATGAAACGTCTGATATGACTGAACCTGAACTAGACTTCGCAGTCTCTTTCTCAAGTCCTATGCCTTTGACGCATGCCATTGCAATTTCTGTCCAAGCCCAATGCACCCAGCTCTGAGAGAGTCTATTTTCTAAAAGAAAATTCTCTTTCTCCTTCTATTCCCACTATTCAGCAACTGCAAATAGCCAAGGGCCAACTTTTTAAAGAAATCCCAATTCTGGAAAAACGGAACATCAAAGGTGTGAAGCTCTCAGTTAACAATGAAAGTTTCCTTATTTCAAGTAAGATAAAGAATTCTCCTGTGGGTGGTTTTTTATAGGCTAGGGTTTGAGAAAACTGAAATTAAAACACACACCAAATAATGGTAAATACACCCTTAGATATGATTATACCCTGGACAACTCCATTGTAATTTGGTAGGAATTAAGGGTTGGACCCACACGAGTTTAATTTTCAGGTTAGACAAAAGCATATTTCAAGTCTCCCAAAATACCTTCTCAACAAATACCACCTTTTGCTAGCTTTTGATTTATTTCTCTACTTCTGTACCATTGCCTTTGCAAAATTAATTTTGCTATATAGAAATATTTTGAATCACTGTCCCTCTAAACCATTGTTGTTCTACATTTTAGTTTCTTTACCATTATGTCCAGTTAAACAGGCTAGAGAGAGAAAAAGAGGAAGGGTGAATGAAGGCGAAAGGGAGTCCAGAACAGTAGGCGTGCAGGAGAAAGTAAGAGGATATGACTAAACAGGCTGGGAGAGAAGGGGTGGATGGAGAAAGAATATATTTGGGTCAGACAGTTGCATAAATGGTGAGGACAGGGAAGAGAAAACTGTAATCATTGGTTACCTTCTTTGCACATGTATATCTTTATATTATACTAGAGGCCCAATGCACGAAGATTCGTGCAAGAATGGGCCTTCCTTCCCCTGACTGCTGGCACCGCCTTCTCTCCAGCTGGAGCCACCTTTCCACCTTCATTCTGGCCCTGAGCCACCTTTCTGCCTTCCCACGCTGCCCAGAGGCCTGGAGCAGCTGGGGCAGAGCTGAACACCTACGTTGTCGCCATGGTGATGACACAAGTGTCCACCCTGCCCCCAGCAGCTTGGCACCTGTGTATCCAAATTAACCCACCATCTTTGTTGGGTTAATTTGCATACTCACTCCTGATTGGCTGGTGGGCATCATGAAGGTATGGTCAATTTGCATCTTTTCCTTTTATTAGTGTAGACTAGAGGCCTGGTGCATGAAAATTCATGAACTGGATGGGGGTCTCTCAGCTGGGCCTGCCCCCTCTCACAGTCTGGGAGCCCTCCGGGGGGGGGAGAGGCAACCAGGCGATCAGGGGAAGGTGACACCCCCATCACACCTCTGCTGCTGCCACTGTCGGCAGCACAAGTCTCGGCCAGCCCTGGTTACCTGAGCCTTGGGTGGCCCTGGGCAGCCACCATCCAAGGCTTGTCTGCACCTTGGGTCCGCCCTGGGCAGCTGACATCCAACATCCGAGGCTTGCCTGTGCCTGAGGGCGGGTCCGGCTGCACTGTGTGCCTGCCACCCCCCCGGCAAGGCTGCAAGGACTGGGGGACTCTGGTGGGGTTGAGGAGACTGGGCGCCGCCATCTTGTGGCTATGGGCGCCACCATCTTTGTGATGGTGTGATGGTCAATTTGAATATTCCCTCTTTATTAGATAGGACTAGAGCAGTGATGGTGAACCTATGACACGCGTGTTAGAGGTGATACACGAACTCATTTTTTTGGTTGATTTTCTTTGTTAAATGGCATTTAAATATATAAAATAAATATCAAAAATATAAGTCTTTGTTTTACTATGGTTGCAAATATCAAAAAATTTCTATATGTGACATGGCACCAGAGTTAAGTTAGGGTTTTTCAAAATGCTGACACGCTGAGCTCAAAAGGTTCTCCATCACTGGACTAGAGGCCTGGTGCACGAATTTGTGCACAGGTGGGGCCCAGATGGCCCATGCTGATTGGGCCGATAGGGGCCAGGCCAGCTGTGGGGGGAGCTGCGGTCATTCCAGTCATTCCAGTTGCTTGGCTTTTATATCTATAGATCCCCTCCATTGCCTAACACATGCCTCCACATATTAGATACTCAATAAATAGATGAAGGAGAAACAAAGAGAACATGTCAGAAAAACACAAAACCCAGGAGCTATGATGGGAATTTTGACTTAGAATTGCACTCTATCTAGGTTATGATCTTACCATTACTATCAATTGCTGTCTGTTTTCCTTGCAATACTGTTTTTTTTTTTTTCTTTTTACTGGTTTAAATGCTGTTCATAGATCTTCGACGGCTTTAATCCTAGCCTTTAGAAGCTCTATTCTGAATGATATAACTAGAGCTTCCTGCTTACGGTGGAGGGGTGGGTAAGGATTTTTCTTAAAACGGAAATAGGAATAAGCAGAATCATATCACTCTGAGGTGGGGGCCCCCCCCGGACTTGGGCCAACAATTTCTCATTCTGATGTTAGAGACTGTGGTGGAGCCTAGTGATAACATATCTGTAGATTACAGACAACTGCTTACATTCCTTCTTAGGAAAATAATTTCTGAGTTGAGGATTGAAAACATAAAGAGATGAGAAACAAAAGAAGAGAGGGACATTAACTTTTTAGTCAACAGACGCATCAATCCTGGCAAATAAAAAAGGGTTGAGAGACTCGGGCTTTAGCCGAACATCTGAATGGGAATACTGCACAGCTATTGAATGAAAATGCTCTATATTTGGTTAACTGGCCTGCACACCCTTTACCGTTACATCTAGCCCTAAATAATGGATTGATAACTCTTAGGTGGCCCTTAAAAAATGTCATTCACAAGAGAGAGCCTTAGAGAGGACTCTACCCCATTATTTCACTGGTGCTTGAGGTAACTGTAAATGGATACGCCATGAACGATAGGCACTGAGCAACATTCCTTGAATAAACAGGGAGCCAAGATCTGTGGGATGGTAGGCTCTCTGGACTGGAGGGCAATGGAGCCAGGACACTGGTATTAATATGGTGACCCCTAGTGTTTCATGGTGGTAGCACGACTTGGAATCACACCAGCACCCTGGCCTATGTAGGGCTTCTCCATGGTATTCTGAGGGAAGGAGTTATTGTACATCGTAATTGTTTACGTCTTTAAAACCATCATGTTAAACAAAACCATTTTCAACTTTAATGCATTTTCCTGCACAATATCCATTTCCAGCCCCTGCCGAATAGAGTTGTCTTGACCTTTTTTTTTCTTCTTCTTATAATGTGTGGTCTCCTGCCTAAGCATTTCAAAGATCAAGACATGTCAATTCATTACTGCGGTTGCAATGTCATAAACAATGGATAATGGCATCAATGGATGGACTGCTGGAGGAGGTGGGTATGTATTGCTATGTCCATGGTATGGGAGCATGACTAGCAGGTACTTACTAGGAGAACATGGAGCAGAGGGAAGACAAGCAAACTGGGTATGGTGAGTGGAACAAATACTTGTCTGTTGTCGGTTGGATTTCTCATCTTGGTACCCTCATCCAGATGTGGTAGCACATGATGGGGCCAAAGAAAGCAATTTGATTCTGTATGTTGATGCAAGAAGAAGAGGGAGGTAAAATGCCCAGATACCTCAGGCTACCTAAACCACTTCCTCATTAATTATTTATCTGGATATTTCAGAGAAAAGTGTTTTTCTGGGGCCTGAATCATAACTATTTTTGTGAAATGTAATAATGCCTTCATTTCCAAGGCTACAAAATATAGGTAGATGCAGACGGAGAATAGAAAATGATAATTAAGGCTAGTTCATTAGTTATCAGGAAACATACTCAACATATCATAAATGGGCTGTGAATGGGCCGGCCATTGGTTCACATCTCAATGCTTTTCACTTTATGGTTATTGCCCTGTTTTATCAGATATAAAAGATTCTGCTTGTCACCGATCCAAATGTACCTGGGTATCGTTAAAAGGAAAGGAAATAAGCAGAGTGTTTTATTTGGTGTTTTAAGACTCAAGTCACAATATCGCTAGGACTGTAAGTCTTTTAATTGAACAAACACCCATGGTTATTTTCTTGTCTTCCATGCTGGTATCACTTTTATTTTTTTTAAGTTTAAACCCCCATAGCTGGAGTGACACCAACTGACCCAGAATAGAGGTTGGGGGATAGTCTACAGTTTTCATTGTTCTGTTCATGAACAAAGGCCAGTAGCTATATATATGAAACAAAAAGCTACTATAATCCCATCGTTTCACTCAGTTCTTAGGTAATATCTTTCTGATTTCCTTTTTCTAGATCTAGATCCTGGATTCAGTTGGTGGCTGACTCCTACAGATAGCTTCACTTGTACAACAGATGGATGGATAAGGACCAAAGGCCACCTCTCACCATTGGGAAGGGCAGAGATGAAAGGGGCATCCACCCAGATGAAGGAGGGAAGCAGGTTCTCCCCAGCGGAGTTGACTGAATTGGATCCCTCTCCCCTACCTACTCTGTCTTATATTCAAACACTCCACAATCTTCTTTTTATAAAAATCTGTTCCATCATCTCAGAGAAAACAACCAATATCAAAGACATGAACAATGCACTTTCAAAAAAAGAAAACAGAAACCAGCAGATTTAAATATCAGCTCGGGGACCCTCAACCACAGAAGTGGACCATAGACTAGAGAATTTTAGCATCCGGGCTGATGTGTCTAGAGTTGTTTGTGAACGAGTGGGGACCCTTGGGAAATGGTGTCCAATTTCAACCACACCATCCCAGCCTCGGGGGGACATTGCTAACGCAGGATCAGAAAGGATGAAGATGGTTTGTGAAGGCATCTGGATGGTCCCTTAGAGAAGAGAAGAAATGGGGTACACTTGGGTAGCTAGGGTACAGAAAACCTGTGGTAGGGGCAGATATCAAAACTGATGAAGAAAATGCCATACTTATTGCTTGCCTGGAATAAAATGCACGGCTGTCTAAAATGAAACTGTTGCACCAAGAAGTCCACAGTTCGCCCTGCTTTGTGGGTATGCTGACGTGACTCCCTGCCACCTCTACCAATAGCCTCTCATTTCCAAGGAAGCCCGTTTTATAGAAACACATCAGAACATCTCCTTTTACCTTTTGACAAAATGAAACTGCATCCTTGGGAGTTTCCCACCCATTGCTCTCTTGGCTACTTCACTCCAGTACTATTTCATTACTTATTGATTTTTCAACGCCGCTCTGCATGGCTGTAATTTACACAAGTCCTTATAGCCTTCAGCGATTCTTAACACCTCAAGGTAAGATCACCGAGTCCACCAGAGGGATGGTGAATCTCATCGCTAAAACAAGTACCTTTGGGAGGCCATGGTGGAGGAAAATGCAGCCTCAGAACAGATCAGATGCTACAATGAGAGGATGAACAGTCTGACTCCCCAGTGAATGTTGTTGCATTCTTGATGAGCTGCTGAATTCCATACGGAAACAAAGTAAAGAGTGCTTTGCAGATTGGCAGTACTTAGCTTTTTTTTTTTTTTTTAAAAGACCTATGAAGTAACACTAAAGCTGATCAATCTGGATTTATTATGATCTTAAAAAAAATCACCACTCTTGTCAAATTTTATATATATATATATATATATATATATATATATATATATATATATATATATTTGCATTTGTTGTAATCAAGGTTCTCAATGAAAAACCATGGAAGTAAAAGAAAATGTGTGCATGATGAAATAAATAGACTAAAATGCCAAGTATCATCTGGAAAGTTTTGTTTGGGTAAAGCACATCAGTGTTATAAAGAGGGAAATAAACTAAAAATGATTATATTCAGGAAAGTATAATTTAAGTTCACAGTAATACATCAAATCAAATTAGAAGAATTTCTAGCCTCACATTTGCACTCATATTTTGCTTTTAAAAGTTAATAATTAAAACTTATTTAGCTACTTTATTATATGTTTCTAGGAAATACTTTTTATTTCTCCCATAACATTCTTTCATGAGTTTCTATTTTATATATTTAGAGTTATGGTGAAAATATAATTGTGAACTTTAAGGGAAAATGTAATATTATTAAATAATCATATAAAGATGACGTGATTTATTTTTACTCAAATATAAAGCTGAATTCTCCTTGTTTCTTCTACAAAATAATATTAAATAAAGAATTCCCTGAAGGAGTGTATCTTATATTGGCCTTGTGGGAAAGCCATAGTTGAAAAAAACGGGTAAAGTGTCAGACTGTTGACACAGTATCATGTAGTTTACCTAACTCTGTGACCTGAAAGTCACTTCTAGATGGTTCCAAAACAATGAACTAATCAGCTAACCAATTCATAGAATTACAGAATTATTTTTTTTAACTGAAAGTGAGTGTAGGAATCATCTGGGCCAATTATAGTTTAATTTGTTGAAATCAGTGAAAATAATGCAATCAAAGGAGTTACTTGGTATTTGAGGATTAAAATACCCCAAATTTTGATGATAGATCTTACTTTTTAATCACCTATTACCAATTACACGGTTATTGTTATTTTTTGGTTGTACATCCTTTATCTGACCTGTACCACTGGATTTTCCAGTGCATTCAGTTATAGAGGCAATTGTAATGGACAGTGTGGTTACTTCCCTCTCTTTGGGGACATGCACTCTAAATTTCTTGGCAGGGGAGGCACGTTACCCTGCCCTCAGTCTGTTTGGTTTAGGTGTGGCTGACACTACTACCCACTGGCTCTGGATTGACCCAAGTCTGGCCAGTTGGACACCACACCACTCTGCAGGGATGGGTCCACACGGAGACAATGAGAGCCCTAACCAGCACTCTGCTGGAGCCACGGCAAGGAGAGGCTCTCCGCCATGGGAGGGTGAAGCCTGGAGCAGGGACTTCCAAAGCAAATGGCCCACCTGGAAAGGCGGCCAACGCAAGCTAAGTGGGTGTGGGGAGAGTGGTGGGGTGAGACGGACCTGATTGTTTGAGCTGCTGAGTCAGGCTGGCCTGAAGCCCATACCCCAGCTATTTCAGTCCATGAAGAAATATATTCCCATTTTTACTTAGGCTGATGTGAGTTTGGTGTCAGTTAGTTTCAACCAAAAGAGCCTGCTCAATTAGGGCAATGCTGTCTGTGAAGGATGTGCATGTTTCAAATGGATTTTCTTTTGTTCTGAAACCAAACCTGGAGTGTTTAGGCAGGTTTCCTAAATTCAAAGGGGTTTAATGACTTTGTTACCCATCTGAGAAGAAAATGCTGCTAAAGCATCTTAGACTTGACCCTGCAACTACCCTAGCTCGAGAAAGGCTCTTGTAGACATGAAAAGAGATGGTGAAAATTCCTTAAAAAAATAAAGGAAAAGAAGATTTACTATTTTTGTTTTGTTTTGGATAATCCTGAATTATATGAAATCTCCTTAGGAAAGGCACTGTGTTTCTTTGGCATCTATAGTACCAAATAAAGAGCACAATAGGCATTTATTTGATGACATTTACGAGAAAATTGCTGTCCGTTATTAATGCTTACTTTCTATGAAGAAAATGAAAGATACGTGTGGCATGCCTGTGTTTCTGAGGAATTTAATGCAATCTAAAAATGATCAGACTGTTTTCTGAAGATTGACAAAATTCCCAGAAAACACCAAGAACATAAATCAGTAGGAAGAGCCTCTTTTTTTTTTTTTTTTTTGGCTCATATAATCACCTTCTACAAAAAGACATTTAAATGCAAAGACTTAGGCTCATTGTTACCCTGCAGTCGCTGCAGCCCAACACCCACTGCTTACCCCAGGACACGTGTAAGAATACCAACCTTGCTACAATTTGTAGATGTTGCTAAAATATGGGCTAGATCCAATATTTCTGAGCCCTTGAAATTCCCTAGAATTAAAAGAATGCCTTAATTTTGAACAAACTACCTTTTAGGAATTTATTTCCTAACCATCTTTTTCTAACACTAACTGTTGGCTGAAATATGAGGCCAATCAAAAGGCCATCAGTAGATGACTGGATAGAAAAGCTGTGGTATATTTACACAATGGAATACTACTTGGCAGTAAAAAAGAAGGAAAGCTTATTACTTCTCGTGAAAGTATGGATAGACCTGGAGAGTATTACGCTAAATGAAAGAAGCCAGAGAAAGACAAATGCCATATGATTTCAGTTATATGTGGAATCAAATAAACAAAACAAACTAACAAAGGAAACAGAAACAGACTCATGGATACAGAGGACAGACTGACAGAAGTCAGAAAGGAGGGGGATTAGGGATCAGGATAAAAAAGGTGAAGGGATTAATCAAAAACACCTCATAGATACAGAAAACAATATGGTGCTTACCAAAGGGAAAGAGAGGTGTGGGGAGAGAGGTAGAAGAGGGTAAAAGGGGGATAAATGGTGATGGCAGGAGACTTGACTTGGGGTGGTGAACCCACACTCCAATATACAGATGATGTATTATAGAATTTTACACCTGTAACCTATATAATCTTATTAACCAATAAATTCAATAAAAAACAAAGGAAAACAAAAGCCCCATGGAAGAGAAATCTGAAGCCCAAGGAGAATATTACCCAGGGCGAGTGGCTCAAAGAGTTTCTATGCTGAGGCAGTCCAGCCATATGGCCAATTTGGCCCAGAGTCAAAAGCAGAGCTGTAAAACCATCGCTATAGCAGGGGAAATGCGAGGGTGGCTGGAGTTAGAATGACTATACTGTACCGCCGAGAACTGGGCCAACTAGATGGTGCTGAGGGAGCCAGAAGGGAATTCCACAGGAGGAAGTCGGACTTTGCCCCATTTGACCTTTCCAGACTCATCTCTTCCAGCCTCACCACACCACTCATTGGCCTTCTTTCATGTAATTCGTTTGTTTTCATCACGTGCCTTTGATTATGCTGGTCCCTCTGTCTAGAATGCCTACCTCCTTTGCTCTCCACCCCATTGAAGTCCTAACCACCCTGCCAACCTTACTCTGCTTTCATTTCCAGCCCTCATGCTGGTTCTGAACTACCCGGCATGTCATAAAGCTCCCACCCTTTTATTGCCTCCATGCCTTGAGCTCACTTGTTCTTTCTTTTTCTTTTCCATCTTCTACATTCCTCTTGAGCTCCCCAAACTAGTCTTCTAAATTTGGCTCCTTCATCACCTCTTCTTGAAAGCCTTCTCTGATCTATCATTCCAATTTAGGAGGTTCTCATCTGTACTTCTATAGCCCTTCTGTGCCTACGTTATGAGGATCTACCCCACTGCCCAGTAGCCATCGATCTACACGTGTATCTCTTCCACATGACTAGAATGACCTTGACAGCTGAGATCATGCATCCACTAACTTTCCGCCCTATCACTTAATACCTTGCTTTCAGTAGGAAGGGTGAATAGATGTCCAAAGGAAGAAAGGAAGGAAGGAAGGAAGGAAGGAAGGAAGGAAGGAAGGAAGGAAGGAAGGAAGGAAGGAAGGAAGGAAGGAAGGAAGAAAGGGGAGAAGGAAGGAAGGAAAGAAGGGAGGGGAGAAGGACGGAAGGAAAGAAGGGAGGGAGGGAGGGAAGAAGGAAGTCTTAACCCTTCAAAGCTCTGCTGTCATGTCACTTCCTCTGAGAAGGTCTATAATCCCTCCTGTCCTGTTGCACTTTACATAGACACACTCTAAAAACACCGTTTGACTTGCATTATGGACAAGTCCTGCACCACTCCTTCAATACAGCGGGAGCTCTTTGGGGTCAAGGTTCAAGGCTTCTTCATTTTTCTGTCTCTGAGGATGCCCTGTGCACAGTGCATGCACATTTGTTTCTGTTCCATAGCATTTCAAGAAACTTATGTGGTATTGGTAAGCCATAAGAATGTGAAAGCCATCCATACCAAACTGGACAGTAGACTCTCCCTAGCTTTGGATATTAAAAGAGCTGATCCATCAAATATAGCTGATGGGATGGGATGAGGGGAGGGTAATGCTAGTCATAATAATATTAGTTAACATGCACTGAGCACTTACATGCAGTTCTAAGAGCTTCACATGCACAGACCACCATTCAATCATGCTCAGGGGTAGGTGAGCATAGCTTCTGCTTGAGGCAGTGACAATTGTACATTTATAACCCAGGAGAGAGTTGGATCTAGTGAGTTTCAGGCTTGTTTGTATACGAAAGCTGAGATTGTATGGATTTGCTCTGTGAGTTAGCAGAGAGCTTCATCAATGGCTCTCTGCCCACACAAGTATTTCAAGGCAAAATTATTTTAAACTCTGTTAACCTGTGTCTTTGCAACTTGAATTGAAAAGATGTTTCTCTGAATTCCAAAATGTGCTCAGCAAATAAACAGCAGGTTTTCAGACAGGAGAGAAAGACAGTTGAGATGTATTCTCCACCACATGGTATCATAATAAAGAGGATACGGTTTCCCGAGGGATGAGTGTGGATCCAGTATCAGGGACTCCACTCAAGATGCTCTCCACCGCCTACAAGGCTGTGGAGTGGATTAAACACAGTAAGAAGTACAAATAGCCTGGCCCAGAAAACCCTTCGACGGCGAGCTGTCATTACTTTACCCCTCAGAGTAACCCCATCATGGCAAGCATTATTTTCCTCACTTTAAAGAAGAGGACAGTGTTGCCAGAGAAGGTAGGCAATGTGCTCAGAGTCACACAGTAATAGCTGAGCCAGGATTTGAATCCAGATCTGGCTGAGTCCCTGTTAACCATTAACTTACAAGGAAGCTTAATGTCACTACCTCTAAATTGTTTTATGATCCTAGGAAAGTGATTTCCTCTCTGGGCTGCAGTGTTGATTGTGGGGGAAGAAATTAATAAGTGGAATAATGAATTTGGGCCAGGCAGAGATTCCGAGTTCTATGTTGCTGGGCGAGCCTGATCTGTGGTCAGGACCATCCTCCTGATTTGAGGGCTGGGTTGCAAAATGTAGGCATCGAATACCATGTTAGCAACCTCTCAAAAAAGGGCGTATCAGACCCACCTTGTGATCGCACATGGCTGTTACCAGGAATGACTAATAAAAATGCCTGAGACATGTCCAAGTGCCACAGTGACAGATGTGACTATACATAAATTAGTCTTGCAGAAAGCTACTTGCCTGGGGTCATCATAAATTTCTGATGGTGCAACACAAGACTGATTGTATTTACTTTCGCTCTCCATTGGGTAGAGGAGTGTGATAGGCCAGGAAAACGATTTAGTTGGATGGTAAATTATCTGCAAGATTGATTAAAAATAGGAAGCAAGCAATTGGCAAATTGTCAATGCACAGAAAAGAATACTCAATAACCAGATCCAGAGATTAAATTAATTTAACACAAGGGCACCATTCGAGGAGGATGTTTCATTGAACTCTTGTGATATTCTTTGGATTGAAATTACTGTGAGTGTGCGTGTGTGTGTATGTGTGTATGTGTGTGTGCATGAGGCAGAAATGTAACATGGTGCTCATCTTGGCTCTCAATTCAAGATTGGGAAAACAGTAAAGATAATACACGAGGGACAGCCGTCCTTAGTGCTCATCATTCTAAAAGAGATCATTTGGTGGAAATTAGAAAGAAAACATCAGCCACGTAATAAATTACTCTCAGTATCCCAAGAATTGGAAGCTGGCTGCTATTGTTCCCTCTTCTCATAAATGATGTGCCTAGATTATACCATCACTCTAACATGATTACGTATGCAAATGATGCAGACACTTATACAATTTACAATTTGGCTGAAATTGTTAAAGAACTGGCAAATGGACTTTGACAAATTGCAATTTGAGGTTTTAAAAATGAACTTTTATCACAGAGCATGCAAACAACTGATATTCAGCCGTGCTTATGTAAATTCCCTGAGTAACATACAATAGAGATGGGTACTCAACTACAACTACAATGTAATATCAATCCTTTTCTTGTGGTTGGGAAATAGATTATTCGAATATTGCTCTGGTGGAAACAAATATTGGATTAATAGGGAATCATCATATATACCACACATGGATTACCAATTTTAAAAGAATTAGATCACGACAAAATACGTTTAATTTAATATTTCTTTGATGAGTCAGAGGGCACTTCGAGATCTTGCTCTGCCCCCAGGTCATCATTATGAACCACTATTGATACTGGGGAGGCCTGGGAGATAGTTAATAAAGAGATCTGGTCACCAGAACACAGGAAAACAGGGAGTCTGCTGTTTTTAGACATTTATGTTAGGGTGTTTCCCTTTCAATTTGATCTCTTTATATCCCTAGGGAAGCGTACACTTCCTGTCTAGACCAAAGCTTGGTTACATTATAAGTAGGATTTCTCAAGGTTTTTCATTCAAGGATTCTTACTGTCTTCTGGAGTCTGCTCCTTTAATATCTTGTATTCAGTATTTTTTTTCAGTTAAATATATTTACAACAATTCTCCTCCCCACCCTCCTTTTTTCTCCCCACACATGGCCATTATCTCAATATACAACCAACCAAATGCTTACACAGCATCTCTGTGCAAAATTGTAAAAAAAAAAAAGAATTAGACACGGCCCATCTTTTAAGATTGACTAGCTCAAATATGTTGATGCTCGCCTGAGATCATTCAAGAACTTCAACCCAGAGGAAGGAGCCAGAGGAGACTGGGCTTCCCAGTTACATAGACCAGTTCCAAGTTTACTTTCCTGTGACTGCTCCTTTTTGAAATATAAGTTATTCACTTTCCTCTTAAATTATAGGGCCCCAAATTAGACTGTAGTGGGGTGTTGACCAGTGCAGGGTATAATTAGAAGGTTACTTGTGGTTGCAACGTTTTGTATTCCAGCCAGGGATATTTCTAACAGTGGGCTGGTTAGTCTATTTGGTTAGCAAATAGGTAATAATGAAGCCAAAAGAATGAGTGCAGTGCCCTGTGGGCTAGTTGGTTTCACTCATTTTATAACTACAGACTAGAGATACTAATTAAGGTTTGACTCCAGCACTAGTCAGCCACCTTGAAAATAAAAGTGACTCACTAGAGAGAGAGAGAGGCAAAATTAGTGGCCAGCAAATAATATTTGGGAAACAACTGCAACATCACTAAAGATCAAAGTCATGGAGACTAAAATAAGATAACATTTTTCCTATTAAGTTCCTTTGGGGAGGGGAGCGGAGGGGAAGAGAGAAGAGGAGAGAGGAGTAGGGGACACAGAGAAAACGCAGTCCTGGCATGGATAAGTAAGACAGGTTCTGGCTCTCTTACGGCAGTTGGAAATGGAAATTGGGACATTTTAGAAAACGATTTGGCAATAAAAGAGCCAAATGTATGTTCCTGCCCGTTGGCTCGGTAGTTCTACTTCTAGAAATCTACCTATAGAATGGGGGGAGCTGCCTTTTTCCTCTAGAACATTCTCTCCACTATCTCCGGTGTGTGACAATCCTTGGCGTGCTTGGGTGACTGACGCCTCTGCCCTGAAATGGGGTGACCCCACTTTTGAGAAACAAGGGAAACACCTTGAGTAGAGAATGAGATTTATGTCTGCCCAACGATGCTCACGTCAGCTTTCTTTATGTTTGTGAAAAAGTGCCAACAACATAAAAAATAGTGGGATAGTTAATAATAGTTACTCAGTTAGATCCTGTGTAAGCCAGGCATATGATAAAATTTATCCCATAAACAAACTGTCTATGACAAGTTTTCCACCAGCATGGAAGATGCTCCTCATTATGAAAAAATGGAGTCTAACACTGTATAAACAATATGACATCAAGAATGTAAAACAATATGTCTAAACAGAGAAAAATACACCCAAATAATAAGCATGGTTATTCTGGAGGGTGACACATAGAGTAATTTAATTCTTCATAATTTTCTATATTTTCAAAGGTTAGCAAAATTAGCATGTTAGTTTCTATAATCAGAGAAACATTAACGTATTTTTAATGAAGAGATTTAAGGAAAATGGGAAATGTTTTTGTAAAGGTATTAAATAACAAAAGTAGGATTTATGATGGAAAAATACAGTGTGCTCATATTTAGGCGAAATAGACCAAGAAAACGAAGTGAAAGTAATATATAGATAAGCATGCTCCATAGGAAGCTACCTCTGGATGATGGATTAGCGATGCCCCTTCTTGTTCTTGTCTGTGGTCCTCCTAAGTCATGTATTACTTTTATAACCAAAATTAATGAATAAAATACTTAGAAAAGAAACTGTTATTTAATAAATGGAGCCTAGATAAGTGTGTGAAGATAAAGCAGGGACACTCTACCAACATTGTCCAAGCAATTCTGAAATGCCAAGGTGACTATAACCCATCTGGCAGGTTAACAATATCATCTTTTTCATATTTACCAATGAAATGACAAATTTTGTAAGCAAATAATGGTGAAGCATTGACAATTCCACATGGCTCAACCTAATATATGAGAAGCAGCATGAACTCTATTTATAAAATTAATTATGGGACTGTCCATTGTTATTTTGACTCTGGCCTGTTAATGTTGATCAGAGAAAGCCTCCAAAACTCAAAAGCAGTGATTCTCAAACTTTTTGGTCTCAGGACCTGTTTAAAACCTTAAAAATCAGTAAGGGATGCCAAAGAGCTTTAATTTGTCTGCATTATAGATTATCTATGGATATATATTAGAGACCAAAAGAGAGAAATTAAAAAGATACTTATATATTCACTTAAAAATAAAGTAATAAACCATTACAGATTTACCCAAGTAGCATTTTTTTTTTCTGAAAATAATTTTATTTCCCAAACCAAAATAATGCAGTGAAAAGAGTGGCATTGTGTCACATCTTTATAAATCTTGTCTAGATTAAGAGAAGACAGCTGCATATTCTCAGATCTGCTTCTGCATTTGTTCTGAGGCAATATAATATGTCGTGTAGCCTCTGGAAACTCCTCTGTATCCTTGTGAGAGAATGAGAGTGAAAGGGGCAAAGAATGTCTGTGTATTAATATGTAAATCATTTGACCTCAGAGGCCACAGGAAACTCAGGAGTTCCCAGATCGCACTTTGAGAACTGCTGCTCTAGAGCTATGACTCATGGCCATTTCAGGGTCATGATTCCCCCAAGAACCAAGCATGTTCTCTCTTCTCCAAGAAAGAAGCATGTAAATGCATGTTCATAATGCACATAATATTTTGTAAATAACACCCCAAAATCTATGGATACCCCAGGTGAAGAATACTTGGCCTGGAAGAAAGGTAAGAATTATTCTGGTTATATTTGCTTTCTAAAAAATATATATTTTTATTGATTTCAGAGAAGAAGGGAAAGGGAGAAAGAAAGAGAGAGAGAGAAAGAGAGAGAGAGAGATATCAATGATGAGAGGGAACCACTGACTGGCTGCCTCCTGCATGCCCCCTACTGGGGATTGAGCCCACACAACCTGGGCATGTGCCCTGACCTGGAATCAAATCATGATCTCCTAGTTTATAGGTCAATGCTTATCCACTGAACCACACCGGCTGCACTATATTTGCTTTTTCCCCCAAAATATATTTTTGTTGATTTCAGAGGAAAAGGGAGAGGGAGAGAGAGATAGAAACATCAATGATGAGAGAGAATCATTGATTGATTGCCTCCTGCATGTCACCTACTGGGGATCAAGCCCACAACCCAGGCATGTGCCCTTGATCGGAATCGAACTCGGGACCCTTTGGTCCGCAGGCCAACGCTCTATCCATTGAGCCAAACCAGCTAGGGCTATATTTGTTTGTATAAAAATATTTATGAATTGATTTTATATAGAGAGAGGACGGGAGAGAGAGAGAGAGATTTGTTGTTCCACTTATTTATGCCTTCATTGGTTGATTCTTGTGTGTACCTTGACTGGGGATTGAACCTACAATACTGGTGTATCGGGACAGTGCTCTAACCAACTGAGTTACCCTTGAGGGCCACATTTGCTTTTTGACGTGCCCCAAGACCATTGCCCAGGTAAGGTGCTTAGTAAATACTGTTGCATGACAAAAACTAAAAAAAATTCTCGGCAAAATTAAGGGAATATCTAAAATCACCAAAAGACTTAATGGAATTAAATGGTAAATAGCTGTTGGATATGCCCAGTGATGCTCTAACACTGAATCAGCAAAATGCCTCCCCCGACAAGTGGGAAGGAATAAACCCAAGCTCCCCTTTCACTTTGCCCCACACTATTGTTGTCAAAGAACCTAACTGGCTTCAATTCAAAGACAGGTTGAAAAATATATAAATAAATATTTGGGGATAAAAAAATCCATTAAAATTTTTTATTGCATTGAGTTGCTTATCAAAGGTGTGTGAATAATGCCAGGAAAATATACTTTTCTAAAAATCAATAAGTTGAAAGTGCTGTTTTAGGGTTGCTGTAGTTGTTGGTCGTGCTTCAGAGTTATTCCTATTGACCTGAATTCAAAAACAAGGTATTGATTTATAAAGTACCTTCAGCAAATAAATGCACATTCTTTCGGCTAACCCTAATAACCTGTAGCGTTCAGAATAAGATTTTGACTCAGCTCAGTAGAATTGAGCTTAGAGTGTCACAATTAATCCGTTCTAAGAGTCACGAGGCTACTCGTATGTGGGGGAACAGAAGAGATGGCAGATAGGAAAAGCAGGAAAAGAGGAATGAGGTAGGAACATCTTCTTTTTTCCAGAAAGATTTTCTTCAAATATTATTTCAGTTTCCTGAATAGTCGGGATGCAAAGATAAACAAAACCATAATTGCTCAATGACCAAATGACCTACCCAATTCTTATACATTATGGACTTACTCAGCTTTCCTTTTGAGATTGTGAATGATGAATAAAAGCTGAAAGGTATCTATTTGGTTGACTAGTGGGTCCATGCTAGAGAAACAGAGGATGAGGTCAGTAGCTCCTGGCTTTAGATTCAAAGTTTGAATCAGGGCAGTGCTGTGGCTGGGTTCTGGTCTATCTCCTCTTCCCACAAATGTTGGTTGTTGGAAATCATATTGCATTAAAAAAAGAACCCAGAGTTCTTTAAAATAATTTTCTACCAACCACAATTGACTAGCCTCTTGAGGAGGCAAGTAAAAATGAAAGCAAGCTTAAACAAGGTCTGGAAAAGTAGAGTTTCTGGATACAGAGCTTCTTTCTGGATTCTTCTTGAGGTTCAGTGACACTTAAGGACAATACAGAAATGAGCAGAAATTAAGCAGAAGTAAAACTACAAAGCAGGGGAGGTTTACTTCATCTGTGACAAAGGCATCATGCTGATACAAGGAGGCTGCCACATGGATAAATCACCTGGTGGCCACTACTTGGTGTCCATAGAATAGGCTCTGGCAAAAGCTTATGCATTTAAATTTAAATCCCAAATAATTTCCTTTTTAACAATCAAGTTTTCTATTACTTCTCTCAGTTATTATAATTTGATTATTTAGATTTATTCCTTCAGAGCATGTTTTTTGGGCAACTCTGATTCTCCTGTAATGGTCCAGGGTAGGATTTTCTGAACCAGGCCCTTTAGAGATGGGGTGGTGGGGATTGGGGCGGTAAGTGGGGGGTGGGCCCGAGGCCTTACACCTGGCCTCAATCAGAGAAGTTCTATTTGATTTGTTTTTTTACCTAGTGAGGCTACAAGTAGGATTTTATTAGAAAAGGAATTCTGTTGCTAAACACAATCACAATGAAAGGTTGAAAGGCACTGGTCGGGGGAAACTAAACATAGTCAGACATGGGACCTGAACATTTAGTAATTCTTTGGTAGGAACTAAGCTGGTGACTTTTCTTCTTAAAAAAAGAAACACCAAAAATCTCTTTGAAGTTATCTATGTTCATTATAGAAAAAGGATAGAGAAAACAGATAAGAAAAAAAAAACACACACACACTTGTAACCCCATTATCCTGAGATCATAGCTACAAACATCTGGAGTCTCAGTCTTTCCCTCTCTCTCAAAATGAAAATGAGCTCAAACTTTACATACTGTTTTGGCACTTGCTTATTTTTACACTAGAGGCCCGGTGCATGAAATCCGTGCACTGGTGGGGTCTCTAGGCCTACCTGGCAAACAGGGCCGATTGAGGCCAGGCCAATCGAGGCCAGGTGGATCAGGGCCTTCCAGCTGGGGCAGGGAGGGACCGAGAGAGGTTGGCCGGTGTGCGTCATAATGACCGGTCGTTCCGGTTGTTCTGCCGTTCGGTCTGTTTGCATATTAGGGTTTTATATATATAGATGCTATGTCAAGAACATCTCTTCATGCCAACTGATGCACTTCTACATCAAATGTTATAAAGACTCCCCAGCATGTCAGCACAGGGGCTTTGTCCATTTCCATTCATCTAGGCAACCCACTGCCTTGTTGTAAGGCTTTTGTTTTGCTCTTCTAAGTAACCTGCTGGGAACATCTGGATAGCTGTACAGAGCAGCACTTCCTCACGACGCTGTGGCATACTGGTGGAGAGCAAGTGGGTTCCAGGGCGGGAGGTATGGGGCCACTCGGCCCACTTGCTGATCCGCCCTCACCCTTGTGCCTGGGACTGTCACCTCCTCCAGTGTTTACCTTGATATATCCTACAAATGGGCTTTTCCTTGTGGCCCATGACTCTTAAATTCTTGAAAAGTGCTGATTCAGAGTAGTTATAGATAAGCCCTCTCCAGCCAATCCCACTGGCTTTGAATCTCAGTGCCACCACTGACTAGCTGGGGGATCTTGAGGAAGTAGCTTTCTTTTTGTGTCCCTAAATTTTCTCACTTCTTAAGAGGACGCAATGATAATGTCTAGCTCATAGTTATTGTGATGTTTCAATAAGTTAATATATGTAAATAAATAATGTAAAATTCACGGGTACATGTATATGCATTGGTACACTTTTTGACTATTTCAAAACTGGGGTGGTTTCTGATTGCAAAGACAGAATGTTACATTGGGGTCTGGAAGCTCTGGTATCTCTGTATGCTCACAGATACAGCGTCCCAAACAGTGTGATGAGATGGTGATTATTTTTTAAAAAACTATTTTTATTGACTTTAGAGAGGAAGGGAGAGGGAGAGAGAGAGAAACATCAATGATGAGAGAGAATCATTGATCAGCTGCCTCCTGCACGCCCCACATGGGGATAGAGCCCACAACCTGGGCATGTGCCCAGCCGGGAATCAAACCATGATCTCCTGGTTCATAGGTCAAAAATCAACCACTGAGCCACGCCAGCTGGGGGAGATGGTGATTCTTTTGCCCTCAAGATGGCATGGCAATGCCTGAGGGGTCAGAGTTCCGGGGCTGACAGCACCCAGCCTTTGATTACTCCGGTCTGCTGAACAAATACAATCATTTTCATTCTGTGCAAAGACGTGTAAAAGGTTGGGAAGCATGGTCATAAGCTTCGTGTTTATTTCAGAATTCACTCTGACACCCTGCCCCTGCAAATTCTGCTTTCTCCCCCACCCCCCTTCCCTCTCAACTCTAAGCACCCATTATTGGGCAAACACTCACGCTTAAGCACACTCTTAGCCTGACCTATGTGTGCAAGAAGAAAGAGATCGGTTTTCAGTAGTAATTTTCTGATGTAACTTCAATAGCATATTGCAATAGAATATGATAATTACCACTTTTTAGCGAAAGAAAAACAAGTTAATAATCCTTTACCTACATATCATGTGGCTCTTTTGTTTTATAATACTTGGCTAGTTCCTGTAGTTTGCGGACATTAGAGGGTAAGTGTGTAATATTGAGAATCGTCTGTTGCTGAAACCTGAAGGTATATTTAAAACACTGGGGATATTTTGTGAGCCACCATTTTCCTGTCTTTAATTTTAAACACTTTTTCTCCTCGTCTTCAGGTCTCGAAGTTTATAGTCTTCTCCTCTGTGGGCCTGGGTCCCATTTTTGCTCTAGCTGAGTGCAGATACATGTATCAAATTCTGGCTGAAAATCAGCTGTCTTCTCAGTTTTCAGAAGATGGCTCTCTTATTCCTTCCATAAGCTCCTACAGTCTTTGTTCTTTGGTCCAATCTGTAAGCCATCTGCACCCTTTATTATTAAGAACATATTTACTGAGATTTCACAACTGTTTAATAGATGTGTATCTTATTACATGTTTGATACACCTCATTAAACATACGATTCAATTGGTATTTCTTTAACATTCGGTAAACACCGAGACCCCTCAGCACAGGTGGGGGCGGGGAAGGGAGGCCCCAGCTCGGCACGGCACCGGCACCAGCGCTTCCCTGTCCTGTAGGAGCGGCTCCCGCTGCAGTCCAGCTCTTCATCTTTAACCCTTCAACACTCCAGCCCAAACGGGTTCAGGCAAAGGATCAAAGTTGGGCCTGAAGCCTAAACTGCAGCTTCCAGCTCTAGCTTCCCTAGGGGCTACCAGACTGGATGCGGTCCACGCTCCCCGGTGCCATCTCAGCCACGCCACGATGCTAAGTGTGAGCTGGGGCATCCCGTCTTTCCGGATACACAAGTGTGACTGTGATTTTTTTAAGTGACTTGTGATGTGGCTATCAATACCACTCAACAGGAGGAAGATGCCAAAAGCCTCTCAGCTGCTCTCCCCAACCAGGCCAGCCGCACCGGGAGTGCTGTCAGGGAACTTGAAGACTATCGCGATGCTTCCGGAGTCCACCCGGCTCCTTTGTCCTTCACTTGTCCAATCTCCGCAGCCCTTGGTTCAGGACACTGACCTCTTCTTACAGATCCCAACTCACTTCTCCTCTGCTAATGTTTCCTTGGTTATTTCAGAAAAATAACGATACACCCGAGTCCTGCGTAGGGGCCGGCCACAGACAGGAAAGGTGACCAAACAGAAGAGTCTTCCTTTAACTGGAACTTTTCAGGCATCAGGCCCTCGTCCCTGCCAACTTCACTTTCTCCTAGAGCAGATGTTCAGAGAAACATCACTCCAGACTTTTCTTTTTCTCCTTCAGGGTTTCCAGGACTCAGCTATGAAGACATGCAAGGAGGCTGCAGTAACTCCGCTCCCCCTTGAAGATGGCCACATGTCTCAGCCAGGCCACTGATTGCAAACTGTGGGACTGAAATGCTTTCTGCGAGGGGGGCAGGAGGCAATTTAGTTCTTAGTTCTCTGCCATAAATAACGGATTAAAAAGCTTAGCTGATGCTATAAATTAAAAATGTGAAACTAATTATCCCCGTCCCTTTTATAAAAGCGAAACAATCAATTCATAAGGCACGGATGTGATGGGACAGCGTCTCCTGGGTTTGACAAGAGAAGCAGAGGGACCCAGTCACCCGACAGGAATCTGTCCTCCAGCCCAGAACCACAGGCCCTCTTCCCCGTTGCACAGCGAAACGGTAGTCGCTCTGTTGTTCTCTCTACCCATTTTTCATGACAAGTTTCATCTTCCTCTTCCCTTTCTCCACCCCTTCCATGCAGGCCCATTACTCAAAGGAAAGGCTCACCCATACCAACAAGCACAGCTGCAGTTCTGCCAATTCAAACCAGATGGGCCTGGAAGGCAGCTGCTGCCAAGGCTATAATTCAACCGGGAATTCCTAAATGCTTCAACCAACCATTTAATAATGTTCTAGCGGGCGTTTTCTCCCTGCTGCAAAGAGATGGGCGAGGCCAACGTGGTTGGACCATGCCGTTCTGGAAAAGTGCTCTGTGTTGACCAGTGGATTGTTTGCTTCTGTTTTACATGGACCTCCTCAACATATCACAGGCTGCCTATGCTTTCTCCACCCCCAGCCTGTCCTCCTCCCGGTGTAGTGGAATGACCCACTGTTCGCAACCCTTCATGCCCTCCGTGGATTGGGACTATATATCTGTAACTTTGCCTTGTGACTTTGTGGCTTTTTCCACTCAAACTGGAGTGTATTTCCTCATTGATTTGGTGTGTGGCTCACCCATGGAACCTGATTGAGTTAGTGGAGTGTGTGTGTGTGTGTGTGTGTGTGTGTGTGTGTGTGTACACACGAGTGTGCTAGCTCTGAATTGAGACCCGCAGAAGCACTGCATCTTTCTGTTTCCATCCTTATGCTCCGTTGATCTACCATGAGAATGATATGCCCTTGACAGCAACTGGCCTAAGAAGAATGACAAAACACTGGAGCTGACTTGGACCCAAATCACACCCTAGAGCCAAGCCCAGCTGATCCCAGAAAAGCACAGTAGAGCCAAAGCTGGCCTACAGACACACAAGGGAAAAGTGTTTGCCGTTTTAAGACACTACATTTTGGGAAGCTTTGTTACACAGCAATAATGTGGCAATAGCTGACTGAAGTACTTGCCGCCTGAGTTAGCTTTCCATAACTGCCTTGTGACTATGTTAGCACCTTGCTTCATAGCTCCCTGCCACTTACAGGGCAAGTCCAAACTCCTTACCATGGCATTCAGGGCCTCTCCCAATCCAGTTCTAGCCTAAATGTCAGTCTCTCTGCAAAACCTTCCTGAACTGAGTTTCTTCCCCTCCTTTGGATTTCCCATGATCTACTACAACAATACTTGTTATATTGGATGTCACCAGTATGATACTCATCTCCCTGGAAAGACTGCAAACTCCAGAGTCAAAAGTTAGCCCATCATCTTTGTAGTCTTAGAACTAGCCTATAGTAAACACAGTGAATTTGCTTAGCAATGATTAAAGCATGCCTGATTTTGATAGGAAACATTGGCAGACTCAAATGTTATCTGAATATTTAAAAAAACACACACGTAGACCCCCCAGTTTCCTAGTTCAGAGTCTAGGGTTTACACAGTGATCTGGGTTTCGGTAGGAGATAGAGAGTGGCACAAATGTCATCGGAGGTCATAAAGATATGTGCCGAAAGCAAGGCCATGACCCACTTAAGTCCTCCCTTGGGATTTTGGCCTGATCCTTGTTCTAATGTTGACCCACGGCCATTGCCCAAATAGAGGGGCTAAAAGAAGGCCAGAGTTTGATTTTCCCAGCTGATCTGGCCACAGTTTTGCCGGTAATAATGTTGCTGTTTTCCCTGGGCTGACTGCTGCAGACGTGTCAGATGGAGTGGCGCTATAGCCCTGGGATAGATCGATAGCATCGATCCTCAAGGCTCCGTGTCATTTCCAGAGGATTTGCTAGAGAAGCTACTTATGTTCCTTTCCCATTTTCACCAGCTCATTCCCATCTGCTGCCGCCTTTGTACGCCTCAGCCACACCTGGAGGAGTGGCACGTGACCGTCCTGGGGTTCAGACACCTTCCTTCAAAATTAAACACAGGGCAGCACGTGACCCACCAAACCCTGAGCAACATGAGGAAGTCAGGTCACACTGGTCCACAGGGTTTGGTTTGTTTTGTTTTAAAAAGGGCAGCCTGGCCCTACACTAAGCAATTGATCCCCGGGCTTAACTTTTAAATTAAGACCATTGTAAATTTGGGAACTTGAGAGGACATAGAGAGGACACCCATAATACTTTGCAAATGTCAAGTGCCTCTTGATGTTGGTTACTTTTCAAAGGTAGCTAGGTTACAATGTACTGTGGTAATGAAAAAACCCCGTCAGGCCCACTCGACGGGGTTTTAGTCAATATACATAATATTATTGGGCTTTGCAGGGATTAAAGGTTGTTTCTCTCACAGCCTCACAATAGGACTATTTCTTTCTACTAAAGGCACAAAGGAAACCCCCCTGTTTACAGAGGAGCCTGGGACATTTTGGGGCCCCAGGGTGGTCCCAACATCCCTTTGTATACTTCCCCCTGCTGGTGGCTTTGTAGTTAACCCAAAAATGTCTAATTTCTTACGGATGACAGGATTTATGAAAAAAAAAAATTATTGGTGATTTGTGTTGCCCATGAGTCATTTTCTAGAATACAGAAGTCCTGGCTGCCTCCAGTTTTATCCCGAGAGTGAGAGCTTTTATGTCACTGCATCCTCCCCGCAACCCTCAGGTCTCTTCAGTTTCTCCGTGTTTAGTGAGGTCTTGGAATCACTCGCCCCACCGAGTGGGGTGTCCAGCATGGAGCACAGCACAAAGTGTGGACTTACCGAGAGTCACACACATTAGGGGGCTGGAGGCAGCACACCAGGAAAGCTGCAATGTATCATAAACACGCCTGAATAAGAGGAAGGAAACTACTCCGTATACTTGGCCCAAAGCAATTAAAAGGACATCCCGGTTCCAAAATCTCACCGCAGAGATGCGGTGTTAACCTGTCTAATGAAACTGTTTGGAAGAGGATTGTGGAGAATAATCCTGGGCTGGCTCCAGGGAATGACCCAACTAATTCTTGTAAGCATCTCGACTGTGCCCAGAACTTTAGTAGAATTAGTGTGATTAAAAAAAAATTGTGGTGAAAACACATGACCCAAAATGTATCATTTTAACCATTCTAAAGTATAAAAGTCAATAGCATTAAGGCATTCACAATGTTGTACAACGATTACTACTATCCATTTCCAGAACGTTCTCATCACCCAAAATGGAAATCCTATTCTGGTTAGTGGTCACCCCTTATTTCCTCTTCTCCCCAGTTCCTGACACCACAAACCTGCTTTCTGTCTCTATGGATTTGCCTATTCCGATGTTTCATATAAATGGAATCACATGATATGTGGCCCTTGTGTCTGCCTTCTTCTACTTAACATAGTCTCTTCAAGGTTCCTTCGTATTGTAGTATAAGGAATTCTTTTATTTTCATGATTGAATAATAATATCCCATTGTAGAGAAAAAACCTCATTTTATTTATGTGTTCATCTATTGATGGTCATTTGGGTTCTTAGATATGATTTTTGCTTCTTTTCATGGTAACAGAAATTCATGTAAACAACACGCAGATCTAATGTTGTTGTGGTGGTTGTTTTTAGCAAGTCATGTTATTAACATGTTTTACTCTCAATAGTCCATCCGCATGTACTGGCACTTAGAGGCACTCAATCAATTTTGCTTGATGAGGTCTTGTCCTTGCCTTCAAGGGCTCAGGTTGGGTATACCAGAAATAAGGAAAATATTATATAAAATAATTAGGGATGGTGCAGGTGGGCCATGAGTATGTCACTCTGTGGAACAGGACCCTGTTAGGCCTGTGAGCTCTTTTCAGTTTTCTATCACTGTTTCTACAAATGGTTGATGCTAAGAGTCCCTGAAATCATGGGGATGGACCACAAGGCAGGGAGCAGAGCGCTGTGCTGGCTGGGCTGCCTCTGGATGGGCCCTGGTATCTAGGACCCCAAGCTGGTGAGAACTTGAAAGCTACCTTCTCCGGTCATGAAACGGGTTAAGATTTCCTTTGTAAAATACATTTGAGGAAAAGCTACGTGATATGCAAACCATTTTTTAAAAATTGGAATGATCTTCATTGACAAATAAGTCTGAGAAATGTGGTCGACATTTAAGTTAAGGGAAGTTAAATGGGTCTTGGTACCCAGGTCTTTTCAGAGCCTTTTAATATATCCATGTACATTCTAAAGCTCCAATACAACATGCAGAATTTTCTAAAGTTCTTTGACTATGACAACCCTCAATGCCACTGTGTTCATTGTGTAGTTTTTGTGCTGCACAAAGATATCTACGAAAGGGAGCTAGTGGGAGCTGAAATGTATGTGCCTTCCACTCCGCTTGCCAAATTAAAGGTCTATGGGGTGGCATTCTTGTATTTGTTCGTTTGCCTTCCCCAAATAGTCTCCATTCTCTAATTTTCACAAGGGTGCTCTGTTGGTAGCAGAGTCCCCCACACCTTTCTGGCGGAGCCGCGGGGGTGGATGTTTGTGTGTGTGAGGGAGGATGCATGCAGGGAAGGAGAGCGTTGGGCATATCTTCTATGGGGCAGGGCTGTAGCCTTGGGAAGGAGCACTGTCACCGAGAGCAAGGCAGCTACTATAGACTGAACGCGTGTGTCCCCCCAAGTTATATGTTGAAACCAATCCCCTCTGTGACGGTGGTGGGAGATGGGGCCTTTGGGAGGCCTTAGGTCATGAGAGTGGAGCCTTCAGGGATGGGATTAGTGCCCTTACAAATGAGACCTCAGAGAGCGCACGTCCCACTTTCTCCCCGTGACGACAGAATGAGATGGCGTGCTCTACGGACCAGGAAGTGGGCTCTGACCAAACACTGAATCTGCCGGCGCCTTTCTCTTAGGCTTCCCAGCTTCCAGAACTGTGAGAAAGAAATGTCTGTTGCTAATAAGCCACCCAATCCATGGGGTTTGTTACAGCAGCCTGAGTGCACTAAGACAGGAATGGAAAGATGTATCCTTGGGGCCTCTGCGGCTTGAGACTCATCAGGGACAAGGACGCTCAGGAGGACGGCAGGACATATTGTTGTAACGGGGCCACCAAACCTGAGGTCCTGGACTTGACTTAATCTGACCTCCCTGGAAGACTGAGGCTGAGGCTGTGCTTTCCTCCTTGGTCAGGATGGGGGCCTCGGGGAGTCCAGGATGGGGGCCTGGGACCCCAGAAGGAGCTTCTCTGCATAAGGAGCTGATAGAATGCTGAAGGATAAAAAAAAGCTTAAGGACTCAAAGCGGGAGCCATCAGCAGGGTGGACAGGCCAGACAGTCTGCAGGGAGAAGCTGAGCTGGGCACTGACTGGACACATCTATTAAACCTCTATGCTCTCCCCACAAAGACATCACCGATGTTCAAAATGAAAAGAATACTGAAGCACAAAGAGATTATGAGATTCCTTCTGAATCAACTCAGGGTGATTAAATTATTTTTGATATTGCTCAGTTTCACTTATTTATATTTGAATTCTCTGAAAACTGGTACTCCGTGTGGGATACTTCTGAGGGGATTCAACTAATCACAACATCCCAACCCATGGCCATGGTCATAATGGAAAACAGGGTTTACTGGATAAGCATGCTTCTACAATTACAAAATTGGCGGCATTGAAGCCAAATGGCTCATAAATGAAAGTAATTTTGTATGTCAGGTTGCTATCTATATTTTGTCTTGTAATAAATGCATGTATACATGTATTTCTATATCATGTGCTATTTCTTCCTGCTTATGTGACCATTGTAGAAAATGCAAAAAACACAAAGAAAAAAATGTAAAAAACACCATAATACCTCTGTTTACAGTCACAATTTTGGTGTATATATTTTATACACCTTTAAGTATGTCTTTTTATAGATTGTTTATAAATGGGTATATATTTTATTTAAAAAGTTGCATCTTTTTATAGATTTAAAAATAAATTTGGGATCTCCTCTATATGCTATTTTTAACTTTTTTAAAAAAAATCACTTAATGTGCTGTGTATACTTTCCGTGTCTTTAACTATCACTTCACGACACGACTGCATAGTATGTCACAGTCTGGACAAATTTTATTTTACTCAATATAACTTCCTATTAGACAGAACTCAGCGATGAGCCCTTCTTTTATTTCACATCCCTAATTGTTTCCCAGAAGCCTCTCACATCTTTTTCTCATACTCCTGTAACACCACAAACCCTGAAATTGTCACTGCTGGTTATAATTATTTTTTAAAGATGAACAAGATACTTACCAGGTGTGAATAATTTCTCCTCATCTGAGTGCCATATACCAAGATCAACAATGCAAAATGGCATGCTGAGAATACTTGGCTTTAAAGTATTACTTTCTCTTACAGCTCAAGAACATGCAAAGTAAAAAGTGGATTTAGCAGCGCAATATATCTATCAAAATACTCAGAAATGTTTCTTGTTCTGATCAGCCCTGTGCTGAGCTTCTAGATCGCTCCTCCATGGTTGTAATGATTTTCTTGTCATGGAACTTGCCACTGGCCAGTCATGAAGAGCAGGCTGAGCTCACCTAACAAGTCAAGTCACTGAGTCGGCAATATCCCTTGAGTGCAGTTTCTAAGTGCCCTGCACCACATGTCTAGGTGTGGCCTGTCAAGGACGAAGAGCTTTTGCAGGGCTGTGGCCAACATAGTCGTATTTATGGGAAAAGGGCTTCGTGCTGGCAGACTGATGAAAGGCTGCACCAGCCACCTGGGTTGTTTGCTAAGAAGAGGTGTCTTCTTTAAACATGGGCCTGTGAGCGGAAGCCCTAATGGACAAAGACAGCAAGGCACAGAAAGCTGCACAAAGTCAGGAAGGTAAGCTGCTTCTCATGAACACAGACTACCGATGACTTCCAGAACCTTCTGCTTAAAAAGTCTGAAGGGAACAGTGGCTGGACTGCAGAATACCTGAACTCGGGAATCTCTCTGAAAGCTTCAGCTGGCTTTCCCAAGCTTCAATTATGGGACTATGACCTCCAGGATTTTGTCTTATTCCTGTAGCGCCTTCATTGTGGTTTACTATCTTTCTTCCAGTGGACTCACAATTTTACTTAAATAGATTTAGCCTCATGCTACGAGAAAATACCCATCGAATCATGGTATTACATGCTGGTTATATTTTTATATATGCCTAAATGTTAAAAACGTATTTTTAAAAAAGTGTTAGTGTACCTCCAAACATGGCCTTTCACATTACTGTTTATATGCATTCCACACTTGAGGAAATATGGGTTTAAAAAAAGCTCTTTTAGGACAAATACAAAAATATGGCTGTCTACAATAAATAGAAAACATTTGAGATTTGTTCTTTTGAATATCTATATCAGCTATAAATAAAGCCAGGTTTAGGAAGACGTGAATAAATGTCCACAGGTAAGAGCCACAAAAAGCTGCTCAATTAGGGGTTTCCAAGATGGACTCATTAACACTGTGTTCTACATCGTGTAATCCCAGCACAGACGAAACATTGGCCCATGTGGATCTCTGTTCTAACCTAACAATGCATTTTTTTAAATCTCTGGGCTCGCCTTTCTGTTTGTGGAGCAGAAACTTCTTAAGCATCCATGTCAATAACTAACTGAACTAACAGTCACTCTCCATTCCCTGGGAAAGCCCTGATGGCTGATGCCACAGCACTCCATGGGGTCCCAGCTAATGGCCCACACCCTGGAGCACCTGAGCAGTCCTGGGCCCACAAGGTGAGATGTATCCTCCCTAAGAGTCAGTTATGTTTGTTCTCAAATTTCTTTATAAAACTTATTCTTGTTCATGTGATTCATAACTTCAATAAATACAAAGCAGAGATGTATAGGTACAAAAAGAGTTGTTTCTATGACAGCTGAACAAACTCTGTGGAAACACTCAGGCGAGTTGCTAAAAATTGCCAAGGGGGTAGAGCAACTATAACGGAAGGATTCTGCAGTTGATGGCCTCCTGGGTACCTTAAATTCTCCCTCCCCTTCAAAGACTGGACCACTAGATTGGCAACATGGCAGTAGCTCATGCAAAAAGATGTTGTTTTAAGTTTAAAATGCTTAATGTGGGTGGCATTGTGCATGTTTTTATGTGCCCCTTGCTTTAGCCAACTTCTAAAGTTAACTGACCAGCGACTGGTCCATCAGAGCTTCCCGTATAGACATGCATGGTAACTGCTCTCACTGCTGGGCCTGGAATACTGGCCGTCACATGTGTCTTGGCCTTGGCCTGTCTCATGAGCTGTGAGTTCCCAAAGCACAGGGCCTCGAACTAGCCATCTTTGCTGATTACACGGAGCTAAGGCCTTATAGCTCTGATCAATTTCCTTAGAATTGAAAGGCACTGTCTTTGTTCTTATTAATTTGAATTCCTTTAAATTGTCTGTACTTCCTACCCTGATCTTGAGTCGTTATTCCTTATGGCCAAATAACTGAGCGTGTCTGGGATGAAGAAATGCCCGTCACTGAGCTGTCTATTCTGCCAGGATTGGCTGGTAAGGGGAAAGCAGAGGAGGGGCCTCTGGCAGCCGGAGCATGATTGAGGTATGGCTCTGCCAATGAAGTACTCCATTCTAGAATATTCCACCAATGCTACAGGGTGGCGAAGTAATCCATCACATATATTTAAAGTTGAATTTACCGATATTTTATGGTATTGGATATTATTTCTATTAACATTTTATGCTGAAATTACAGAATGATTCGTGAGTACTGAATTTTTGATTGCTTTTACACTTGCTGGGACACTATTAAACTTGATTTACGTTAATAGCACTGTAAGAAGACATTAACAATGAAATTTCCAAAAGCACTTAGCATCTCATAATTGGAGTTAAATGACAAAAAAAATGAGGGGATAATAAAGGAAAGAGAGAAAAGGAAAGAGAAAGTTTTGACAATACTCTTTTTAACCTGTGGTTCTTAATAAGATTTTGCAAAATTGTTTTAGGTTAGAAAAGAATCAACTCTTCGATCAGGAGCGATGACACTGATTTATTAGAGGAGTTTTATATTATGGAATAAAGATCTAGCTCCAGGTACAGAGTGCAGAATTTCCTACTTCTAGGAGAGAAAATTTCTGATTTCCAGAGTTGGGAGGACACTTCCATTACCAACTTTTTTTCCCATCAATGCTAACTAGAATATAATTTAATTGTTTTAAATAAAAGTAATTGATTTAGTCATAACTGCTAGATTACAGAAAGGTAGACTTTTGAAGCAAAGACACCAAAGCTAAAACAAAAACAATGAATAACAACTATTATAACACATTTTGTTGAGCCTTCATTATGTGTAGGCTCCATGCGAAGCAATTTGTATCTATAATCGCATTTAATCATCACAGCATCCTTCTGCATTAGGTATTATTATTATCTCTTTTTACAACCAAGGAAAGTGAGATGCAGAGAAATTAAATGCCATTAGCAGTGGTGGCACTGGCATCTGAACACAGGTAATCTGGCTCCTTACCCACCATGCTTAACGACTAAATTATACGTGATCTGCTTGAACTCAGAACCACACTGTGCATGGCTTCCATTAGCCCTGGGTTTTTTTGCCTTCATGGGTCCCTTCCTCTCCCCAAATTATTCAAACTTCTGCTTTATGATTGCACTGACATGAAAATGAATATATTAATATCATATATCAAAACATGTATCATTTGACCTGAAAGTATAACCTTTCAATGATTTTAAAGGACGTTAAAGCACTTTCGTGGGCCTCTAAAACTTTTATGGGCCCCTACCACTACATCTGCTGTGCCTAATGGAGAAGGCGGCCCTGGTTGGCATGACAAAAAGTCCTAGACTAGAACATGCAATCACATAATCTCATTTCTGATTACAACCGGATCCAGAGAGCTCTGGGGATGGAAGGAATGGAAATGCCGTGAGAAGAGGAACGAGGTGGTTTCCTCTCCCTTGTAGTTTTGGAGGACGCATGGCTGAGGTCCTTGTCTGCTCTTTGGGGACTGCAACGCCAGAACTGATGAGGTATTTATGAGCTTAACCTTGATCAATATTCTTATGGTTAGTTTTTCTTTTTAAAAACTAACAGAATACTAGAGATGTCAGAGACAAGATCAGCTGCCTGATTAGGATTCTGACCTGACCTACTGTTTTCAATAAAGCACAGTGAAAATAAGCCCAGCCAAATTCTCCACTCCTCACACACAGCAGCAAACTATAGTTTCTATCCTAAAGAGAAATGAGATTCATCCATGAACATTTCTCCCCAACCCAATAACACTTTGTTGGGCTCAGTTTCTTTGGAGCTAATTCTGAGAGTTCACTCTGAGAAGGTGTTGAATCTTCAAGTTTTGGCCCAGACTTTAATATATTTTGGATAAAATTAATGTAAAAATATAACCTTTAGTTCTCAAACTGATATTGGATCCCCTGGGTACAGGGTAAGTCAAATATGTATAACCTCATTACCAAGTTAAGATTTAGTATCTGTTTTGCTTTATGGTAGAAGTAATCTCAAGTTAGCTCTGTGTAAATTGGACCACTTGTATAAAGGTCTCCCAATGGTCGATATAGGAGCTGAATGAGATTTACCAGTATATGCTACCCTTTTTTAAAGTCAGGGTTTAGGAGGAAGTAGAAATGCATAATTTTATTTGCAAGGAAAATGCTCCAGATATCCAGGATAAAATATTTTCCTTGTAGTTTGTAACTCAATGAAAATCATGTGATCTTACTGACTTCCTTTTTAAAAATATATTTTTTATTGATTTGAGAGAGGAAGGGAGAGGGAGAGATAGATAGAAACATCAATGATGAGAGAGAATCACTGATTGGCTGCCTCCTGCATGCCCCACACTGGGGATCAAGCCCACAGCCTGGGCATACGCCCTGAGCGGGAATTGAACTGTGACCTCCTGGTTCATAGGTCGATGTTCAATCACTCAGCCACACTGGCTGAACCCTTCTTCTTCCGTTTACAAGAGTTTTATACTGGAGAATAGATAACCAAGTATATAGCATTTACAGACTTCATTTGTAAATTGGGAATTATTTACCTTAAAAATGATTGAGAATGTCAATCTGGGATTCTGTTAAGAACATAGCTAACAAAAGGCACAAATTAAAAGGTAACTGATAAGCAAATGATAGATGATTGAATAGATACATAATGAATACAAAAACAGATAGATGAATAATACAGATGGATAGACAAGTAGATGATAGATAATAGGAAGATATTCATAGATCAATATATGGTTAGAAAATGGATATCTAGATGCACATGGATGAATAGATGACTGGGAAGCAGAATAAATAGTTGGTATATAAATGAATATAGCTAGATGAATGGAGAGATAGATGCTAGAGATTGATGCATGTAGGGACAAATTTGGAATGAAATTGCAGATAGATGAAAGGGTACAACAATATCGTGATTGTACCCAACTGGAATGGAATACCAATGAAGTTAATGACATTTCTCTTTGTGGAGCTATTTTAAATAGTTTAACTATAGTGGGAATGTACAGACTGGAAACAGGGAATTAGCCTTTAATAGCCCTGAAGTTTCATGATGTCTTAATGATTGGGAGAAAATACATGGGTGGGCCAAGATTTAGCCACTTCTGAATCCTCCGTAATGCTCAATTCTGGCCCACTTGGCCTCTTTGATACACGCTAGAAGAATGTGAGATGCAGAGTGAAGGATGCACAGGGCAGCCTTCAGGCATCCTTGGTGATAGACAAAAGTCATCCCATTTTGCCTTTTCTTAATTCTGATATTCATATATCGGGGCACTGGTAGGCCTGCTCAGGAAGGCGTGGTGCTGTAATGACTCCGTGTCACCGGAAAATGTATATTGGTGGAATTTACGCGTGGGTTGGAGTTGCTGTGCTGAGCAGGGGCACCTCAGCCCGTGTGATATAAATTCCTCTGCTAATTGGATTGCTGGAGCTAGTCAGAAGCCAGAAAGGGAATGAAAAAATCCATGTTCCCGCCGCCGCTGCTGCTGCTGATAAAGCGGACAGCTCCTTTCAAGGCAGAGGGCGCTGGGATTGAATCCTCACGCGGAGGTCTTACTCTAGATGCCTATCTGAAAGGCGACACATCCCTTCTGTCGCCAGGGCCAGGCCGGGAGGAGACAGATGGAGCAATGGGAGAAAAGAGTAGAGTGTCCCAAGGAGATTTTACTACCGAATTGCAAACACAGAGCGAGTGGGGGAGAGACAAAAGGATAGGAAATCAAAGGGAGGGGGACCATCCAATGGCCTGAGAGAGCTAGAAGCTTCTTGTGAAATGAGGTGCCACTCCCTGAGACTGGTGAGCGTGCCTGACATCCACTTGGGGGCATGGCCTCAGGGGGCCTCATCTCGGGAGCCAGGACTCAGAGCAGGCCAGAGAGAGTCACCCATGGCGTGTCATTGAACTCAGGACACTCCTGTGCTCCATGTCCTGAAGGTGAGGAAGCCAAGGGGAGGATGCAAATTCCACTCAATACGAGGGTGTGTGCAACCCCGGAAACTCAGCTGAACTGCTCTCGCTGTCCGGGAGGCTAGGAAAAAAGACCAAGGGGCAAAACTCCCTCCCTGGAAACCGCCGGTGGATAGCACTTGCCTTGGCTCCCACACTTCCTAGGTTTGGGATGAGGCAGAAAAAGCAAGTCTGTGTTCAGTGTCCTGCGTACCCTTCCTACCAAGGATACATAGTTCATTCCAGCGGAACGGAACGTGTGAAGTCTATGTGTACCCCAGGGCACGGATTGCACCTTGGTGGACTTTATCTCTTCTTTGCTTGTCCAAGGCCCTACCATTTCTCCACAGAGGAAAGTGTGTGCCTAATATTGGGTTCCACCAGGCTGAGTGCCCTGCAGTCCTCTTTAAATCCCTTTTTTTGTCTCTCCCGTGCCCTTTTCTCTCTGTGATTACCATTCCTTGCCCCTATTTCTTCCGAAGCCCTCTACATACGCTAAATCCTTAGTCATGATGAGTAGGCAGCAAGCCCCTCTTGTACACAACAAAGACTTCTATTTTTTTTCACCCCCCCTTCCTATCTTTTGGGCGACACGATAAAAAATAACCCTGTATTTATGCAAATTGCAAAGTAGCGTGTGATAATGAAAACAAAACAGTGCTGGCCCGCAGCCAAGACATGGCACTGACGGGGGCTCCCGACCATTTGGCTCCTGATTCTTCGGGGAAAGCAGCTGTGGAGAAAGGAGAATACACAACACCCTCGTCACACGCGCGCTCCCACGCGCACACCCTGGTTCGCACGCATTCCGGTACCGTCGCCTCGGAGCCAGCGAGACTCGGGATCCAAATGAAGTTCTGCTTGCGACCGCCGCCAGCCCTTCAGCGTCGTCCCCCACGAGCCTCCCTGCCCCCTGCTCCTGATCCCCTTTCAGGAATTTACAAACATTTTCCACAGATCAATATCTGTATTGATTATTCATTGTGAGTGAGTCGTGTGTCTTTGGTGATCCGGCTTGCAGAGGTTGCAGCCAAAGCCTGCTGCAGGGGAAAATAAAAAATAACAGAAGGCGAGAAGGACCCAAGCAAGCTGGGGTCTGAGGCTGTCGGCCACACAGAAAGGAAGAGAAAAAGAGGAACGCGCTGGAACACGAAGGAATGGATGAGGGTGGAGGAGAAAGAGGGAGCAATAGCAAGAAAAACGAGGCGCCGGCCGGCCATCTGGATCCAGGGATCTCGGTGGCTTGGAGGGAAGCCCCATCTTGGGTCTGCGGTTCGTGCACCGTTCCGCGGGCTCGCTCTGGGAGCGAGAGGTGACTCACAGTGTTGGCATCTCCCGCGTGAGAGCTTTGGGGGATCCCTTGGCTTGCTGACAAGGAGAGGAAGAAGGCAGCGGCGGAGGTAAAGCCCGATTCCTTCCGACAGCCTTGCGGAGGGCACGCAGTCGCTGGGTCCGCCTGGAACAGCTCGCAGCTCTGATGGCACGCGGAGGGGGAATAATTAAAAAGGCCGGCGTCCCTTCCTAAGTGAGTAAACACAAAGCCGTTCCGAACGTGCTCTCCAGCTAATGAGAAGCTGTAATTTCTAATACTTCAAGGCAAAACAAGACAGTGATAGGGCTCAGTGGAGTGTGTGTGTGTGTGTGCGCGGGGAGATGAATACGGGGGTGGGGGCTGCGGGGGGGGGGTGTGGAGATAAATCGACTAATTGTTGGCAATGTTTAAAAAAGGATTACTGGAAAAGACAGTGAAATGATGACAGGAAAACATCTTGGACCAGAGCCAAAAAAAAAAAATCAAAAAAAAATCGAGGCAAATCAAGTCTGTAGCTCAGAGAGAACACCCGTCGCTGCTGTCGGGGTTCCGATAGGAACTGCCCGGGGTTCCTCTACCGCGTGTGGATGCTGTGTGGGCACCTGGGGCAGGGCCAGGGGCCACCAGTGTCCGGAGGAGGGGGCCAGGGCATGCCAGGTTACACAGCGGTGTCAGACTTTGAGAAACAAAGCAAAACAAAATCATAAAAGCCAAGGTGCCCTTTCCTTTTAATTGGAGTTCCTGCTTGCTCAAATTTGCTTCATTCTATTAAAAGCAACCCCTACCTGTGCCTTCTGATAATAGGAGCTGCTGATTCTCAGTTTGCCGCCGGGAAGCTGCTGCAATGATACACAAATATGCTGGAGAAGGAGGTTGAGGAGGTGCAGTTTTCCCACCGCTGGGCTTCTGGCAAAATGTGCCAGGTGGCTGTCTCTGCCAGTTGGCCCGCCGCGCGGGCTGGTTTGGGATTCCTCTTCTCTTGTCACCCAGCTGTGGCACACGGGACTCTTTTAATACAGGGTTCCAAGCACACACAACACAGTGGGGCTCCCAGGAATAAAATGAACTGGATCTTCCTTCCTTTTGGGTGTTCAGTTAACTAACCTGGTCTCCTTTCACAGGAATGGAGTTGGGGCTTTAAAAATTTAAATTTTTTTTTTTTAAATTTCTGGGACTTAAAAGTCAATAGATAAGATATCTCCTTTTGACTAAGGTTTTACTCATCATGTTGCTTCCTTGTTTCGGACTCCCCAATACGTTGCAAGTTTCCCGAGCAGGAGAAATGTATCTTGCAGATGTGTGCCTGGGAGATCCAGAGGAGGAGGAATTAAGCCAGTTGTGGATGACTCTTGCATTGCACCTTACATTGCATTTCTTCAGCATTCATAGCCTTCTGTGTCTATGGTGTGTGTGTGTGTGTGTGTGTGTGTGTGTGTGCGTGCGTGTGTGTGTGTGTGATGGCATTATGTAAAGTGTATGCTTGCATGTGTGTGGCTCCATGTCTCTGTGTTTCTCCGAGAGGGTGGAAAGGAGAATGAAGTCAGAGCACACGGAATGTTTGGGCATTTATGTGATTCATGCAGAGAATGTTCAGTGCTGCAAGGCAGACAGCCACCCATCCCTGGACTGCGGCTCCGGAGGGCCTGCACAGACCTGATCTGAATGTTAAACGCAGGAGACGAAATTAGCATACTAACCAAGGATGGCAACCCCTCCTTGCAATCAGCAAATGGCCGGCTCCTCTCTTTAAAGCCAGCACCGCCATGCGCGCCAGCCACTTAACCATGTCCTCTGTCAGGTCCTTTCTTTTGTTTGTTTTTTTGTTTTTTGTTTTTTGATGAAAGGCTGGAAATCCATTAATGAGGAGGGAAGGAAGGGCTTCAAGGAGCTATAACGAAAACAAATGTTCCTCTTTAAGCCTCATGACGGCCAAAGCTGGGGGTGGGGGTGGTGGGGGCTGCTTTCTGTTCTGGGGCTGGAGAATAGGAAATTCCACAGACAACAGACCACTTGACAAGAGCCCAAGAATGTATTACTTGGGAATTTCTTCTATGGGGCAAAGACCGGCCATGGCCAGTGTGTCTGTGTTAATAAAACTTACAATGAGCTTTATCTTCCGAATTCAAAAGTGTGGTCCATATCAGATGTCTTTCCATCCCTGTCTCAGGTTATCAAAGTTTGTTGACCTTGTGAGGGTAGAAGAGTTTTTGGAACCTTTTGGCCAACTGCTGTGTCTTTGGAAGTGGTACACATTTTTTTCTTCTGGGCTATACATTAGGCTTCTCCCGAAGGAAGTGGCTGGTTTTATTGTAATCTCCATCAGACGCAGAAGCACACAGAGGAAACACATGGACGTCAGCTTCTGTAGGCCCGTCCTGAAGTGGACAGAAGGCTGTCGAGGAGCTAAAAATCCGGGACTCCGCCCCAGTCTTTGGAATGGGGAATGTTTGCTTCCCTTTTCTTTATTGGAGCCACCCTATCCGCAGAAACCAACTTCTCTCCCATTGCATTTTACTGTTTGGCTTTAAACCCGCGGCTTCACACTCTGAAATCTCTAGGGACCTGAGAGCCCAGCCCGAGGAGGCAATAGGGAGGACTGGGGCTTGGGGTGAACTGGGAACCGCCACTCACATTCACTCAGGGGAATAAAAGCTGTGCCTTGTGTTGTCTGATCTTCCGATGTTCCCAGAGGTGGGAGAAATTGCCATGTTTAAATACAAAATCTATAATAATAAAAGCATAACCTGCTAATGAGACCGAACGACCACACTATGACACCCACTGGCGCCAGGCCAGCCAAGGCGGGTGCGATGCGATTGGTCAGGGGCCTGGCCATCGCCCCATGATTGCCCCGCAGAGGGAGGCCCAGGCCACCGACCTGTGGGCTGTGACAGGTGGGCAGGGCCTCCCTCTGTGAGGGAAGCCCGGGTCCTGGGTGCCTGCTGGTGGCCGGAAGGAAGCCCCGCTCCAGGGTGCCAGAGGGAAGCCGGTGCCGACAGCCGGGGGAAGGAAGGCCTATAGGCTCTTGCATGAATTTTGTGCATCGGGCCTCTAGTATATGAATATTGAAATACTGGCTCAAAGTGTTTTTTTTTAAACATTCTATGGGTCAAATAAAACTTATTAGTGAGGATAATGTTGGCCCACAGCATGCCAGTTTGCAACCTTTGTTTTAGTCTAAAATACTAGCATGGGTGTTTTGTTGTTAGATTATTTTGTTCACTTTTAAAGCCCAGTCTTTCTGTGAAATATTTTACTTTGTGTTTTAATTTCTTTAAAATGCAGACATTAGCAACTGCATGGCAAACATCACGGGAGTGTGAGTTTTGCTGCCCCAAGAGGGAAGTGCTAGTTTAGAACAAGAAAGAAGGGAAGGAAATGGATGTCTGCATGGCCTCCTTGCCTGTGGTCACTGGCGTCTTAGCAGGGACGGTGCTGCAATGTCCTCTTCTCCCAGGGCCGTAGCTGGGAAGGTTAAATACCTAGAAATTGGTTTGCATATTTTTCCTGTGCATCTCCATCAATTTCTAAAATAATTACTGGTTAGCGCTATTTTAACATTAAACATTTTACTTTTTAAAACATTTTCTTCTTATTCATCCACAGCATGTCAAGTGGGTAGGAAACAAGGCCCTGGAGAGAGAGACCCTGCCTGTAGTTTGGAAGAGCGCTTTTCCATGGCCCCTGAAATAACTCTGACGAGAAAAGGCACCTCCCCAAACAGGGAAGGGCAGCAGGAAGGCCCCTCTTCTCGCACAACTGTCCCGAGCTGTCAGATGTCCAAGGTGCCCCTCACACATAGCATCTTGTTTCATTCCCACTGCAACCAGGCAAGATAGAGACTATTCAGCTTATTATACAGATTAGGATACTCAGGCTCAGAGAGGTGGCGAAATCACCTAAGGCTGAAAAGTAGTAAGAGGCATTCACGGGTCTTCTGAGTCTTAATCTGATGTCATTTCATAATTCTTCAAAGGTTCCCATAAAAAATATCCTCTTAGGGGAAGGCAGGAGAGGCTGGGCAGGCAGGGGTTGGGGGAGTGGGGGGGAAGAGATTGACCAAAGAACTTGTATGCATATAAGCATAACCAATGGACACAGACAATGCGGGGGCGGGGGGTGGTGAAGGCTGGGGATGGGGGGTGGGGGCAGGCTGGGAGAGGACAATGGAGTGGAAAAGGGGACATATGTAATGCTTTCAATAATAAAGAATTTTTAAAAACATCCTCTTTAGAACCCCTGGCCCAAGGCTTCCCTCTGCTCTTGATCCTCTCTTACCCCCTATCTCACTTCCTCACGACGACGAGGCTTTCATCTTGTTGTCTGTGTAATTTGTAGTCATGTGCAATTTGAAAATGCTCCCTGAATTCGGCCAGCAATTAGGAACCACTGCTAAGTTACAAATGGCCGTGGCAGACCTCCTCCTTAGCTTTCCTTTCCCCACGGTTTGCTCCTGTCTCCCTCCTTCCCTTGAAAGTCAGATTTACCTACAGGCTGGTCTACCTTTGCCCTGTCTCTACTTCCTCACCCCCTTTTGCATCTCTGCACACAGCACTCTGCTTCCATTTCTACTTTCCCACGAAAACTGCTCCAGGTCACGAATGACCAATGAAATTATACCTTCTTCCCTTGCATGGTTAGATTCCATTGACCACACCCCCTTTCATTCATGGCTCTTTCTTCTCAGGCTTCATCTCAGTCTTGTTTTTCTTTTTTTAATCCCTTAAATATTAGTGTTCCTGCAAGAGGGTGTCTATGGCTATCTTCTATTTTCAACTTGTACATATTTTGCTTTGTGTGGACATAAACCCTTGACTTCAGCCGTCATCTGTCAACTGATCAGCCAAACTCCTGGATGGAGCCTTGGGGATCTGGCTGCCTCTCCTCGGAATGGTCCAAGGCACCCCCACTTGATACACCCCAGACTGGACTCATCACCATTCACAAAGCTGCCCCTCCTTCCACATCCCTTCTCTCTCTTCCCTCTAACTGCCAACTGCTCTTTAAGATCTTTCAATTCTACTTTCTCAATTCCTCTCTAGCCACTCTCTCACTATATTCCTGATGCTTTGCTCCTGGCTTATTTCCTCGGTGGCTTTTCTCACAGTCCAGCTGTTCTCTTCACTCTCAGATGTGCCCAGCCCACGATGCACTCTCTGCACTACTTCTGAGTGATCTATAGAACCTGCCAATGTGGTTGTTGTGCAACCTCTGTGAAATCCTGCAGTGAACTCCACCTTCCCAACTTGGCCTTCAGAGCTCCTCGTGGTCCAGGTCTCGCCTCTCCCCAGCCTTCTCTTTGGAGACTCTTCCATTTCCCACCCTGTGCTGCAGGTCATAGAACACCCCATAGTCTTTCATTCCTCTAAGGTTCCCTACTATGTTCCTGCCTCCTGGAATGTTCAACTCTACTTTCTTCATTTGGCCAATTCCTTCTCCACCTTCAAGGTTCTGTTCTAGTAGGAAGCATTACGCACTCCCCAAGCCCCCTTTGGGTTATGTGCTGCCACGGGCCCCCTCCCGCTGCTTCCCTCTCTCACATATTCACCTCCCTTCTACAATGATCAAGTTCTCCAATTTCATTGTGAGACACTTCAAGGCAGAGAGAGGCTGTGAGTTTTATCCCTATATTCCCAGCACCAAGAACAGGTCCTGGTGCATGTTGGGTACTTAATAAATTAATATTACTATTTTTATTATAAGTATCAGAAATACTGTATTTTTTTTAAACTTGAAGATTACAGGCCCCCCAAATAATGAAACTGAGGGAAAATATAGCAACCATTTCCCGTAGTGCGAAAAAGGATTTCCTATGGTACAGTTCTCACTTACATCAGTTTTTTTTACTTCTGTCAGGTGAGAAATGAACACTGGGGTGGTCTGTAGGTGTTTGCTGATGTGGTAGGAACTTTGGAGTTAATTAGAAGCTCTGGCTAAAGCTGAACTTCCTCTGCAGAGTTCCTGGGAGGAAACACTAAATTAACAGTTCAAGGTTACTATTAGAAAAATAGCCTGTTTCCCTTAGGTTACGCCTTGGGGAGCCTGTTCGCCCTGCCATTCCTGGCTACCTCTGCCACAGTAACCTGGTCTTTCCAACAAAGGTGACATCTCTCGAGCTCAGAGACTGCTAAATGTGTCTTTTGCATATCTCCCTGCAGCAGTGGGTTCTGGAGCGCTCAGTCATTGCTGGTTGCATGGAGGAGAAAAGCTGCCCACCATAGAAGGAATAAGGACACTCTTGTAAGTTTCCATCTTTCATGAAGGAGAACATGGATTGAGATCACTGGTACAGGACATCCTCATTAAGGAATTCCTAAATGTGTGAATACAGTTGGTCCTCATTATTCATGGCAGATTGCTCTATAGAGTCACCACAGGCTCTGGTGTAGCAAGTACTGAGCTATTGTTCTTGGAAGAATTCCAGGGTTAGGTCCCCTCATGCCTCTGGTGACAATATGTTTGTCAACTGATTAATACAAAGCCTTGTTGTTTTATGTGTTTTTCTGTTTAAAGACCTTATTTAATATATACTGTTAATTTACTAGCATTTAACTGACAACCAACAGCACTGGAAGTCATGCCTGATCGAAACTTCTCTAATGCACATGTTTCTCCACACAGAACTTAAAAGAACACCAGGCAAACAGCTCTGGAGCACTATACTTGGGAGGTATTTTAAACAGTGAATCAAAATCACAAAATGTGGAAAACATGTCACTAAATAGACAGTGAACAGAAAGAGCACTTGTTTACAGCATGAGAGTTTAAACAAGAGGGAGAGCGTTATCTCCTTCAATCTCCGCTGGGAATGTTTACATTGGATGACTCAAAACTGTAGCCTCCCTGTACAAGTCCACGAATGACCACGCATTGCAAGTGCTGGGGTTGCACATACCTGTGAGGAGGTGAACTTGCAGGTATGGAATCTGCGAATAATGATGTCTGACTGCGCTCTTAGAATAGAAATGAAACAGTAGAGCTTTTGCTTACTTCCAAAATGTAGACTGTGATGACCTGGTGCAGAAATCTGACTCTGTAGTCCATTTTATTTGTACAAAACTTCTACTTTCTGGCAAAGGATCACTTTCACTTGCTTAGGCCTATCACAGAAGTAATTGCCACTCAGAAGTTGCTGGGTGGTTGGGTGTGGGGTGGTGCATTTTAAAGAAACAAGGCTGGTTTGCTGGGATGAGATGCAAAGGCTGGGTGACCAGCTAGACCCCATTGCCAGCTGGGAGAAGTGTCCCACAGCTGGCCCTCCATGGTTTATGACTCAAAGGTGGCTTCAGCAAAATGACAGATGATACGTTAGGCATCTTCGCCCCTATGGAGAGGATTTTACATGATAATCTTAAAAGGTTAATTCTTCTGAGCTAAACCTTGCCCTCTGTGGGTCATATCTTCACTTATATTTCCTATTGCAAGTGGCTGCTCAGAAATTCATTTTTGCTCTTCTCTTACTGATTCCCATCTTGGGACAAAGACTGAATGGATGCAGAATTCTAGATCACTATTGTTTCCTCACAAGCCAAAGGCACAGACACACGTGTATTACAGGAGTCAGGAAAGGGGGTCAGTCAGGCATTGAGAATGTACACGAAGGAGGAGCTCTGGCATGATTTCAGACAACGAGAGGAAGGAGAAGCAGTGTGAGTGAATCACTATGCGTGAGTGTAGAGGCGGTCCCAGCAAGACAGGAACCACTGCTCGGGATTTGTCCATATTGTGAGCCTAACCAATTGGGAAACTTCTCTGACAACTGTCCCCTCTTCTGTGAAATGGGGACCATGAAACCAACCTCCAGGAGTGACTAGGGATTAAATGAGATGATGTATGCAAAGTGCTGAGGGCCACATCTGGTGGAAAAGACTGGGAATGGAAGTTGGTAATTGTTGCTTTTGTTCGGGTAATAGCCTAGATCCCTAACTAGCTAGCCTCTCCCATCATGTCTGCGTCATGCGTAGTCATGGGAACATAGAAGATTACAGTTGAAGGACCTGTTCTAGGTTGACTTCCTCGTAGAGGAGAAAACTGAGTGAGGGGGATTCAAACTGCTCCGCATCACGTAGGTAGTTAGGGCAGAATCAGGAGAAACCAACTCTCTGAGGCCCGGATTTCCCTTCTAGATTCATCTTCCACAGCCATGGACCTATCTCCCATCCCTCCTCCTGCACCCCAACAGCCTAGTAACCATTGCTCTGTAGGTTACTATCTTCTTTGGAAGAAAGATTTGGTGATAATGGTATTATTCAAGTAGAATGTTTTAGATCAGGAACCACAGAGCAAGATTTCTTCATGTTTTTCTTTTTTACTATAAATATAAATAACAAGGGCATATAATATTCACAGCATAATAATGTAAGACAAAGCAAAAACAGGAGCTATAGAAACAATGCTCTTTGAAAAAGGATCAACTATTTCTGCAGTTCTCTGTAGTAATTCGCATGACACTCCCTTGGAAATGCCGCAGGACACATAAACCCCAAAGCTTGTAACAGATCAAAACAAGTGAGAGGACAGTAGAGCTGTGTTGGAGAAACCGGATGGGGCTTCTTAATTCCCACCACACCTGAGAACTGTCCTTAAAGCGGGCTGTTCAGAAGCCAGCAACACTCCCATCAGTGTGGAGGTGTGGGCTGGGAGGTGAGACAAGGTGGTCCCGGCGGAGCCCTTGCGAGGACTGGGTGGTGCCATAGAATCATGGATTATGTGGCATTCAAGCAAAAAGTCCTATCCAGCAGGACATTGGCCATAGCAAGACAATCTATGATGTGCACGTGAGTCCTGAAGGTGGAGCTGAGGTCAGAGTCTGGAGTGTGTGGTCACATGAGAGGGGATTGCACTACTGTGGGCTTCAGCTAAGGGAGCTGGGAGCCCAAAGGGCTGCATAGGCACCAGGTGGAGACAGCATCCTAGCTCACCAGTTAAGTAGGGTTGCAGAAGCTGGCACCGAGATTAGGAAGTGACTAGGCAGGCCTGGTGGGATTGGGGGACCCTGACCTATTTCATCACCTGAGAGAGAAATGTTTGCCATACATTGCTCATATTTATCGTTGAGCAAATCACAACATTTCTCAGTCAGTATTGGAAGGCCTGAGAGATAGATCCTCCTGTTTCTCCATGGCTGTGACCCATTCGCTCTTATTCCTGACCCATTTTTGTCCTCCTTCTACTCATATCCAATTGAACTGATGAACCACAAAAGCCGATATAAGATGTAACTTCATTAGAATATTCTCCTTGCAAAAGATCTGGAACTGTATTTAATCTGCCAAGGTAATAGGTTTAAGTGAAACACAGCTGACACCTCCAGGCCACTGAGCTATTATATTTGCATTTTATATTGAATACGCCTGTAAAACTCTCTTTTTGGTAGATGGAACTGACATTTCCGTATGATGGCAAGTGCTAAATTGCGAATAGCTTTAATCGGAGTTTTGCTTCAGCAATCCCATCACTCTGCAGCCACAGAAAAGATCACAACGAATGCCTATAAGCACCCAACACAATATGCTTTTTTGGTACAATCTGTTTAGTAGCTTAATTTGGATGTATGCTACCTCTCACTTACCCAGAAGTCAACTATTTAGCATCTACCTTACTTATCTGGAATTAATTTTAAAAGAAAAGCTCTCTAAAAGCCAGAAAAACTGTCACTGAAGGGACATGCATGGGCGTTCAGGGATCTTAGACTCTCAACCATCAGTCTCAGTGGCATGTGATGCCCCTTTCAAGGACCAGGTTCCAGTGCTGAGCTGCTGGCAGGGGCTCTTGGAGGGAACCACTATGCAAGGCTGCCCTCCCTTGAACGAAAAAGGTTGTGGACACAGGATATGGGATTTCTTTGAGTGTGGGAGCTTCATGAAGGCTACACTGGGCACGTTGGTCCCTGTGGGAAATGGGAAGTAGCACCATTGGTCCAATAAATTTGTTGCTTCTACATCTGAAATTCATCTTGGTTTCTGGGGACTCTGCCTTTTTCAGCTGCCACTTCTTTAGAGGGTACGTGAGAATATATGAGTTGAGAAGTGAAGAATAAAGTGCTAAAGGGACCCAAAGAATTCCAGGAAACACTGCCTGTCATACCAGCAAAGCTCTAAAAACTCTAACAGCAGCCTCCATAGGGATTTCTGCACCCTGGGCCCTCCTGGGAGCTGCGAACAGCTCCGCTGGGAGTAGTTTTGAATAGTCGATGGAGACATCTTCCAGAAAATATTTGTACTGAGGGGATTGTCAGGCGTATGAACTAGACCAGGGGTCGCCAGCCAGTGGTCCGTGAGGTTCGGAAGGTTGGCGACCCTGAACTAGACTAAAGAAGAGCAAGGGCATGGTAATCAAAGGCGTGACCCTCCCCTCCTCCCTCCTCCCGGCAAAGCCCGGCACACAGGCCTGAGTTCTGGGGACAAGCGAATGTGAAGACTAGAGAGCCAGTTCCCTGTGGAGCCTCTGAGTGATGAGGCATGGCAGCCAGGAGCACGCAGGGACCAAGGCAAGTGAGTGCAAAATACAAGTCTAGAAGATTCTTCCCCAGCAGAGAAGCGTCCAGGTGGTGGCGGCCAGAAGGGGTGAGGATGGGAAGGTAGAACTGTGGAGAGTTTAACTCGAAGCAGACACTGCCCTCATGGCTGCATCAGTCCAGCTTCAGCAGCCCCCTCAGTGGCTGGCATAGTGATGTGGCAGCAGGAGAAGCTAGCAGACGGCGATGCCAGCAGCATTGGGAATGAATACACCAGCGCCCTCACAGCAGCTGTGATGGAGTGAGACGAGGCACATGCACAGAGGCTGGTGTGTGGCAGAGGACTCAGCGATCTGGGGGGCTGAGAGGACTTATGTGAGCTCACGTGATGTCCCCTCTGTGGGCTACTTCCCAGGAGACCCAGGGAGATTCTGAGAATGAAGCGCCTACTGTTGCAGGTGGAGGTCAATGCTGCCACATCCACATGAGCCTTCCTCCACCCGGGTGTGACCTGGAGAAACTGGGGGTCTTAGCAACCTAGACCTGGAAGCCCCATGAGGAAACGGGGTGTCAGGAAGACAGCAGTGCTGGTGGCCACCTCCCCTCGCATGGGCTTGGGAACTGAATCAGAAGCTTCCATGTCCACACCCCCAAAGCCAATCGTAGTGACCGCAGTGCTCTCTAATTGTGGATTCACTTATCCGCTGCCTCTCCTGAGCGGTAAGCTCTGTGAGGAAAGGGACTATGTTTAGTTCATCTTTAGATCCCTACTTCTTGACACCGCACTAGGCAAACAGCAGAACCTCACCAATGTTTGCTGGATGAAAGATAAATAAATCAAGAGATGCCATAAATGAGACCGGCATCTGAGATGAGCTTATGTAAATCAATAAGGACTGTGTCCAGGTTCCAGAAAGAAGTGGCAGCCCCACACCCCAAATCCTTTAAGGACCAGATGATTGAAAAGTGAAAGGGTAAGAAGAAGAAGGTCCTGCCAGGTGAGAAGGAATGACAGATCAACTTGTGCTGCCTCTTAGGTCTGTGAACTCAAGAGGCCTGGATCCTTGGGCTTAGACCATGATGGGATATACGCCCACGCCACAGCCTGAGGCCGCTCCTACCTCCTCCTCTGAGAACGAGCTGAGAAGTTCACTCCTGTGAGCAGTCCCCGGCTTCCCGGCCCAGCGTCACTGATGACAGTCCTGGTAAGGGCGGACCTTGGCCAGGTGCGCTTCACTGGCTGACAGGTGGCCACTGGCCTCTGGGTTCCAAGCCCCAGAGTGATGACACTCTAGGAGAGAGCTGGTCCACGAGTGCCCATGGAGGCCCAGAAGTAAAGCATCCTGAATACCAGGCCCTGCTGGCATTTGGTGATCACTGGGATCTGGCTCCTTCCTCATGGCCAGGTGCTTGAAGGAATAGGGTTTGGGCAAAGAAGGGCTCCTACGTCACAGATGTATGGGTCTGTGCTCCCAGGCAAGACCTCTCACCTGGGTTGGGAGCTGTGGGTACAGGGCTCAGGACCAGATGGATGGAGGGAGGGAAATGGACTGGGAATTCAGAATCTGAGCCGACTGTGTCCCTGTGTGACCAGCGGGGTGACTTACCCACTGAGCCTTGAGCTGTTGGGGTCCAGGCTTGGGAAGCAGTTTTATTAAACCTCAATGGAAGGGAAGGTCTTCCCCAGCTGAATGAATCTCTTGATTGATTCCATCTCACTGTTAATTCCATCTTATTCTCTTGAGAAAGGGGGGGATGTGTGGAAAAACACGTTTTCCTTCTAAGCGCATATATTGTTTAAAAGAAAATATATTATTATTGACTTCAGAGAGGAAGGGAGAAGGAGAGAGAACTAGAAACATCTATTATGACAGAGAATCATTGACCAGCTGACTCCTGCATGCCCCCTCCTGGGGATCGAGCCTGCAACCCAGGCATGTGCCCTGACCAGGAATCGAACCTCAACTGACCACCTGTTCATAGGTTGATGCTTAACTCCTGAGCCATGCTGGCCGGGCAAAGTTCTTACATTTTAAAGCAAGTCTCTATATTCTTTAGATATGACATTTTTAAAAAAATGCAGCAATTTGAGGAACACTCTTGCACTCTTAAAATTTGAAACTGACTTCCATTCCAGAAAAAATAGAGTTTTTACACAAACTGATAATTCTAAAATGGTTCCTTCGTTCTCAATTGGTTGAGAAACTGAGGGCTATAGATGTCTTCATGCTATAATATTTAATATTTTCAGAAAGGAAGATGCATCCCTTTATATTAAATTAATGTATGTATATGTATATTTGCCTCAAGTTTTTCAGGCACAAAGTGTGAGTGTGTGTGCATGGATACGTGTGCATGAGTGTGCACATGTGTATGTATGTAAACTCTGCATATAATGTGTTTGTGTGTAAATCTGTATGCACGGTGTGTGTGGGGTGTGTGTTGTGGGTGGTGGGAGGCTATAAAAGGTGTCTTTGCTACATGTTGACTATGCAAGAAGTGTGCGTTTTTCTGAACCACCGAAGATCAAAGATGTTGCAGTCCATCCTTATTCTGTTTAAAAATTTTTTTATTGAAAACCACAGTTTTATTCCAAAGGACTGAGTAGGATGGTACTTTAAAAATAATTCTAGGCATTTAAGTTTAAGAGCCTGAAAGAAGTCCCATCCATGGTCCAAATCTATTCCCTGGCCCAGAGCCCAAAGTGTTTTCATTAGATTGAGAATTGGATACAATTTCATTCACTTGAAGCTTTTGCTGCTCAGAATTTTGTCCTTCAGAGACAATCTAACAAGTGTCGATGGCCATGTTGGCCTCCATAATCGGCCTCCTCTCCATGAAGGATCTATTTCAGTTGCATTATTACCATTTAAAGATGGCCTTGGGCTTACAGACACATTTTCAGTGAATGTATGAAGAATGCTGATGTTTCCTTTACATGGTTCTACTTCTACAGTTAGTAACTTGTTTGGAGAAAGTCCTTCATTTATTTTCTATGAAGCCATTTGCAAAAGAAAGGCCATCTAAAGAATTCTCTTGTGTAGCTTAATCCTGCCGCTACTGAAGAAGATTTTGTCCAAGCATACCAAGATGCCTTTAAGTTTTAAAAATTAATCAAGGAGGATTTTACTGTGGTGTTTTCAGCAAATAGTGGTGAAATAATGGTAAGAAAAAAGACAGATAACCCACAGAAAAATGGGCAGAAGACTGGAATAGGCAACACACACACACACACACACAAAAACCCCACACAAATTCAAATGGCCAATTAGTGCTCACATTCATTGGAATTAAGGAAATGTAAATTAAAAGGTGACGGAATTAAGGTGTACTAATTCGTAGTTACAAAGTAGGCATGGGCATATAAGGTAATATGGTCAACAACATTAGAATAACTGTCTATGGTGCCAGGTGGGCACTTGAATTACTGAAGGAAACACTATGTAAACTATATGAATGTCTACCTGCTATTTCGTACATCTGAAACTAATACAAAATAGTGCTGAATGCAAACCATATTCGAAAAATAAAATTTAAGTCCTGGCTGGAGTTTCTAAGTGGTCAGAGCATTGGATTACGCACCAAAGGGTTGCAGGTTCAATCCCAGTCAAGGGCACAAACCTAGGCAGTAGGTTCGCTCCCCACCCCTGGTCAGGTCATGTGCTAGAGGCAACCAATCGATGTGTCTCTCTCACATCGATGTGTCTCTCTCACATCGATGTTTCTCTCTCTTTTCCCCTTCCTTCCTCTCCTCCACTCTCTGTGAAAAGCAATGGAAAAAATATCCTCAGGTGAGGATTAAAAAAAAAAGAAAAGTTAAAAAAAAGACACAATGAGAGACAACTTCCATACTCACTGCCTTGGCAAAAATTGAAGTCTGACAATAATAAATGCTGGCGTAGGTGTAATAGAACAATGGGACACCCATACACTGTTGCAGGATTGTGAAGACACTACTTAGGAAAATGGTTTTGCATTACTTTGTACAGCTGAAAAGATGCATGCCCCTGACCCAGCAAATCCCTTCCTGGAACAAAGCAGTTCTCAAAGTATGGTCCCCACGCCTGGCTGCAGCATCAGCATCAGTTGGGAACCTGTTAGAAATATAACCTCTCTGATCCCACTGCATCAGACACTCTGGGGGTAGGACCCTGCCATCTGTGAACCTGCTGGGTGACGGCAAAGAACTCTAAACTAGGGGAAGCACCCCCGGAAAGAAATCTGTGAGCATGTGCACAAGACACATGATAAGAAGGTTCCCAGCAGCAACTACATCTCCATCAACAAGAACACTCTCTCTTAGCAAGTGGAATATTACACTGCAATGAAAATGAATGTATTCCATGAATGAGTCTTATAGTCATTATGTTGAGGGAAAGAAGCAAGATGCAAAGGGAAAAAAAAACCTCTTAAGAAAATCAAGGAAATGATTACCATAAGATCCAGGAAAATGGTTATATCTATTAGAAAAGGAGGTTATGGTTTAGAACGAACTCACAGTGTGTCTGGGGTTTCTGAGGGACGGACAATGGTCCATCCTTTGACATTAAAGGCGATTAATACTCTTTTGCTTTATGACTATACTTTAAATTGTATATGTGCACTCTTTCAAATATGCATTGCATTTTACAATAAAAATAAACTATTTTATCTACCAAAGCTTTCCAATGTTGCTACCCAAATCAATCAAATATAACCACCTGCCTTCACAAGTTGCCCACGATGAGAAGCTGTCTGTTCTGTTACATCACCACTTTTGTTATTACTCTTTTTCCCCTCTCTCCTAACTTCGAAAGACAGTTAGAAATAGACTCTAAGATGATGATTTCTATCAGCCAGAGGCACTGTCCCTTCCTCTCCCCAAAGCAACTGGGCAGTTGCACACATTCTCCGTGTGTGCGTGAGCTTGATGCCGCCCGGGGCTCTGCTGCCACCTGCAAGTGACTTTGTTCATTTGCAACCTTCTTTGGGGATTGTTGTTAGACTGGACCAAGGCCAAGTCAGAGCGGGGAAAACAACATATTGGTCCTTTGAGTACAACAGTGACAATATAGGAGCTAGTTGGCTCATACCTCAGTCGTCTATGTTTAAAGCGGAAGGTACTTTTCAAAGAATGTTGAAGCCAGGTTCTTATTTTACTTTTCTTTCAATTAAGACAGGTGTACTTTGCTCACAGGTCTATGATGATTTCATTGACAGACATTTATCTGGTCACGTATGACATCATTCTTTTGTCCACAGGAATCAACACTTTAGTACTAATACATACGTAATACCGCTACATATTATGGCACATTGTACCAATGTACATAGTCTACACTGTGCTCAGTGAACATTGAGCTGACATGCTTTCTGTCATAGAAAATATTCTGAAATAAAAATATTATTATGAGTTACTATATAGCTTAGCTGTCCAGTTTTTTGTGTGTGTGTGTGTTTACATTTATAACATTAAAAAAATTGATTTTAGAGAGGGAGGAAAGGAGAGAGAGAGGAAATATCTATATGAGAAAGAAACATTGACCAGTTGCCTCGCTTACACACTCTGACCAGGGATGGAACCTGAAATCTAGGAATGTGCCCTGACTGGGAATTGAACCCATGAACTTTCGCTGCATGGATGACGCTCCAACTGAGACACCGACCAGGACGGCATTTATTACATTTTTAATGTATGAAAATGTGCCATTTAAACCATTTTAAGAGCACAACTAAGTGGCATCAATTATATTCACAGTGTTGTGCCATCTGTCTGTCCAAGTTTAACCCTCATATTAAAGTCTTTATTTGTTAGAATCTTTCATATTTCAAATTGCTTTTTTCTAAACTTCCTCTAATCTAGCCTCCTTCCTCCACTTTGTGTTTTGCCATCTTTGCCAGGTCCTTGGTCTCGCTTACAATCTGAGTCCATGTTTGCTATCTCGTGTGTAGGGGACCGGAGACTTCAGGGTCCACAGGACTTGCTTTTCTTTTTCAGTTCAGCTCACAGTTGTCCAGTAGTGGAGGCTGCTACATTAAACTAAAGAGAGTTAAAACTAAAAAAAAGTCCATTCTTACCAGGAAAAATGTAGACTCTTGCATTCGGGATCCTCTGGGACCCATCATGGGTTATCTAAAGTACCCCAAATTATTAGCCTGATGTGTTAGTGGAAGTACTCAGGATATTAATTCACCAGTTGTGCACAATTCCCAAGTTAGTCTCTTGTGCCAAACAGTGAATAATTAAGCAGTGGATAATGTCATGCAGCCAGCCTGATAAAACAATAACGATGATAACAATAGCCAACACAGAACGTTGTGGGGGCCCAGCACGGCTCCAAGCCTGCTATGTGCATTATTTTATTTAGTTATCACAATGATCCTGAGGCATACATATAATTATCAGCCTATTTTATAGATGATGAAATCAAGGCTCAGAGAGGTTAATTATATGTCCAAGGCTACAGGAGGTAATCCCAGGGAGAAGGATCACAGAGCCCTGCTCATAGTCACCCCTCTGTGACCCCTGGTTTAAGTATAGAACCCAACAGAATGTTCTGCTTTCACATCTTTAATGGAAGAAGAAAACATCAGGAATAGTTTAGGAAAAAGAATAACACACAGAAGCCCGGGCTGGGGGTGGGCTCAGTTGGTTGGAGTATTGTCCCTTATGCCGAAAGGCTGTGGGTTTGGTTCCCAATCAGGGCACAAAACTAGGCTGAGGGTTCGATCCCCAGTGTGGGTGTGTACGGGAAACAACCCACCCACATTTCTCTCTCGCATCAATGTTTTTTTCTTTCTCTATCTTTCTCCCCCGCCCCCAAAATCAATAAAAATATATCCTTGGGTGAAGATTTAAAAAAAAAAACACACACACACACACACCCCTTTATTCCTTTGGGGGTCAGTGAGGGGTGAGGAAGGGAGCTGGGAGAATTAGCCAGTTAGCAATCAGTTAGCAATAAGCGCCAAAAGAAAGACATTTAGAAAAAATATGATGGCAGTTTAGTTGGGAGGAGATTATTTTTAGCTGCGAGGCAGGAAGGAGTTGAGTACACAATGTAGAGCCATCAAAAGCTTTTCAGCACAGAAGGGACATAATGAAAGCTATGCTTTTAGGAAAATAAAACTGCCATCGGTGACGATTATGGCCTGGAAGGAGAAAAGCCTCAAGGTGGAAAGGCCGATTCAGAGGCGTCTATAGAAACCCACGGGGCAGGTGGTGAGGCTGGAGCGAGGGCAGTGCCCATGGGCGCGGAGAGCCCGGGAGAGACTGCAGCGGGAGCCTGGACAGAGCAGTGGGTAGGAAGGGTGGGCTGAGTGTGAGGTTCCGCCCTGAATGAGGGAGGGATGGGCTCTCATGCACTGAGAGTCAGGAAAGTCCCCAGGACTAGAGGGTGTGGGAGGCAAGCGCAGGCACTGAGCTGGAAGCTTTGGCAGGACCACAGGGCTGGCGGAGGAGGTTCAGTGTGAGAGGGCGGCTGGGGTTGGGACGTGGAGCTTCTGCTGAGCAGGGAGAGTCTAAATCATGAAGATGGATGGGAGTGTGAAGGGAGAGAATGGAGAGTCACACCGAGGCTGAGGAAGACCGAGGCCTGGGGAACATTTACGTATAGAGGTGATGAGGAACGAAGTCAGAAAAGATAAGGCCAGAAAGTCAGGAAGAGAGTGAGAGCAGCCTAGACGCCAAGGGAGGAGAAAATGTGGAGGGTGAGGGGTGACAGTCAGATAAGACAATGGGTGACAGAAGTGGGGACCCAAGGCGAGGCATTGGTTACAGAATAGAGACCGGAGAGGAAGAGCTGCAGCTGAATGTTGGGGGGAGTTGGGGGTGAGGGGAGGAGCGTCGGGTAAGAGGGGGAAGGTGCAGCCAAGTGTAGAAATGTCTCGGCGGTTTGGTGATGAGGAAAGGCGAGGTACACGAGGACAGGTCAAAGGGATAGAAGGTTCAGGGAAAAGTTTAGGATGAAGGAGCCAATGTTCACGGACCAAGGGGAAGAATCCCCGCGGAGCAGAGAGGAGGAAAATGCATGAGAGATATGGGTGACTGACACAGCCACAGTATAGGGTGGAAAGCAAGTGGGGTCCAAAGGTGTTGGAAAGAAGTGTCTTTCTCTCCAAGCTGTAGATGTGGAGGGGGAGGGGAAGCACCTGGGAGCTTACACGGGAGGCCACCCAGAAATCAGGGAGGCATGCGCAGCACAGAAGAACCTGGTGACAGTAAAAGGGGGTTGCAGTGCAGTGAGAAACGTGACACAGAATCAACAGGACAGGGAAGGGTCACTGAGGCGGTGTGAGGGTCACCTGATGTTGGGTGACACACACGAGGCAGGTCACTTGGCTTAGTTCCATGGCTTTCTTTAAACTGCACTGGGTAGGCAGGGAGGAAATAATATACAAGAAGCAGAGGGTGGAATGCACCCTGGTTTGGGAGTTAGAATATGAGTCTCACAGGGGGACAAGGGGTCAAGGTCACTTGAGGGCTGGCTAGGAAGGCGAGAGGGCTGCGAGAAAAGAAAACCAGTGCCTGGTCTGGAGGCCTTGGAGGTGCTGTTCAGCTCTCCCTGTAAGAACACCTGCTCTGGGAGCACAGCGGACTGACACCGGCAGTGACCTTTGCACCTTTGGGCTCCCCCTGCGCTCGCTCCAGGCCAGGCTGCTCGCTGGCTGCTCTGGTGACGCCTGAGCATGGAGGAGGCCAGGAGGCAGGCCGTTTCCCCCACGCAGGGCCCCTCCCACAGGAGAGCTTAGCCCAGGGACTCCTCATGGCCCGGCTCAGATTTTTCTCTGCTTTGGGTGTTGTCGGAGGCTCTTCCTGCCCAATCCTCCTCCCCTCCGTTCACAGATGTTAGAACTGCCTGGCACTTGGAAGACGCCCCACTTCCTCCTCCCTCTCACTTTATGCTTCCCAGACGTTCCCCCAACAAATCCGTGGCCTGTCTAATTCTGATGTGGCTTTTGCTCTTTTGGAAGTCCTGAACCGACGCACTTGGACTTGCTACTCTTAGAGGAGGGCCTAGGGACTGGAAGATGGAGGTGACTGCAAAGGTATGGAGGCTGAAGTTCCTGTGATACTTCTTTGAAGTTATCATAAATTAGCAGGAAGCTACAAACATAGCAGAGGCTTTCCCTATACCCTTCACCTCGCTTCCACCAATTAGAATTCCTCATTATATAATTTAAACCAAGAAACTGACATTGATATAATATTAACAAGTTCACATGATTCTGTGTAATCAGTTTCTCATTATGTTTCTGTCCACCCCGCAGATATATGGATCTCATCTTCGCTGAGATGAGAGTAACAGTTCTCTTCCAAGTCAGCCAGCTCTATGACCACAAGGTTGGTAAGATGCCTACACAAAACTGTGGGGGGGAGGGCAAATAGGAAATGGCAGATGTCCACTGAGACGAGAGGTCTTTATCTATCCATCCATCCAATCATCCATCTATTCACCCACCCATTCCCGTTAGCTAAGCTTTTCCTAAGTGTCAGGAACTATGCACTGAGTCTATGGCATTAGGATACTGACATCAAAATGGTAACAGCAGCTACCACACCTCTGTTTGGGCTCAGATGCAATGAGGATATATAATTGTTTAGGGGGCAAAGGATACCCACATCTGTCCCGTGTTCACATCCACACAGGTAGTAATTCAATCAGCAGCCACCTTATGCTCAATGGCCAGGATCATGCCTTTTTATGAGTCATTGTAAAGCTCCAAGTGCATTGACATATACTTCATAAATGCTAAATAATAACCAGCCAGTGAACCTAAAAGTATTGGATTCTGTATCCGAGACATTAAATCCAAGTTATGCTGTTCTAGAAGCAAGGCAAACAAATAAATCAACCCCAAATCAAATAAAGCCCACATCCATCCCGGCCAGCAGGGGTGTTGTCCGGAACGCTCTTTATGGGTGAGCGGTTCTCGCATGACGAGGCACTTGTTAGTGTTTCACCTGACGCATCACACACAGCGCCTTGCCTGTGATTGGGGAGGAGAGTTTTACATCTGACCCACAGCAGACAACAGTGACACCAGATCCTTAAAACACTGATTCTCTCTATCTGATGCCAGAGGATAAAATCTGCTGAAGCTCTGGAGACGAGGGACAGTCGCTCCACAGAACAATTAGACTGACCCCCGCAGGGAGTCTCTGCTGCCAATACTGGGAGTCCCTGTTTGTATTTCAAAGCTAGGATTTCGTGTCGCTTTAAGATGTAAGTCACTTCGGGGTACCTGTGATCCCTTGAGAGTTTTGGTACAAAACCTAGAAAGCCTGGAATGCCCCGTCCTGTACTGGCCACTGACTTGGCCCATAGCACTGTCTGGATGCTTTCCTGATCCCCAGTCCAGGCTCCCGAGCGCAGTCTGGTGCCGGGTGACCGGGGGTCTCTAGGCACGGCCCCTTCTCCCCAGGAGTCTGCCATCTTGGTTCCACAGACCTGGTTTATCTCCATCTGCATCACTTTAGTCACTTCAAGGTGATGACACCCTTGGGAGCAAAGCCCAACCCTCCAGAGCAGAAGACTGACAGCAAAGCCGATTGCACATGAGGAGGCGATGACGGGGACGTCTCCGGGAGCCACACAGACTGACAAGGTCACATTCAGAACAGAGTGTACGGGAGAGTCTATCCTTCGATGGGTTTTTCCAAAAGGATTTCACTCTCATTCAGTGGCAGCCAAGGGGAAGCGCGCCAAGGAGCCCAGGCCAGGCACCTAGATCTGGCCAAGGAAGTGTGGAGTGGAGGACGGAGCCAAAGGGGAAGGTACGAAGCCAAGAAATGGAAGGTAAAACAGCCACCGGCGTTAAATTTTCTGTGAATACAAGTGATTCTGGCCAATGTTTGCCTGGCCCAGACTGAGCTCCTCACAACTCACAGTCCCTGTGAACAGAAGGATGCTACTGAGGCTTAGGGGGTGGTTCTCAGATAGTACAGCATATCCAGCTCACCAGGGGAACGTGTTAAAAACGGCCAATTTCTGCTCCTCAAACGCAGATTCTGACTAGGCAGTTCTGGGCAGGGGCTTGGGAAGGCACATTTTAGCAAGCACTGCCCATCATTCTGTGGAAGGCATATTGCTCTAAATCAATATTTTTCCATCTTTATGTGAGTGCAATATTAAAGAGTTTGGGGAAACACCTTCAAAATAATCCAGTGCAAATTTCTCCTTTTGCAGATGAAGGAACTGAGGAGTTAAGTCACTCGGCCAGTTACTAGCAGAAAGTCAGGCCTAGGAGCAGAATGCAGTCATAGTGCCATTTATTTCACTATACTATTTGGTTAGGTGACTCTCTTCCCCTTCAAGTCCTGTTGGACATATATGCACTTACGTAGAAACTGGAACCCGTCTGGATCATTTCAGTAATTTTTAAATCCTTTGCAACAATTGGCAAGAGCTTCAATGTTGCCAAAGCAAACGCTAGAAAAAATGAGCTCAGAAAGAAATGGTACTCACCCTCTCTGAAAATCAGTGGTGAAGAAGGAGATAGCAGGGACTCAAAGTTGTTCTCCAAAAAGACCCACAATGTCTGGGTTCCCCAAATCAGTGCCTAGGATAAAGCAAAAAGTAAACAGTTGCAAGAAATTGTATGTATTCCTGATGCTGCATTAAAAAAGTAAGAAATACTTTTCACAAGCCGTGCTAGAACCAAATCAGATAATTATGTCGTAATTATGCTCATCACCTTTAGGTCAATTCCTCACTTTGCTTTGTATGGCCACAGTCAGTCAGTTTACTCAAAAAGTTCTGTGTCTCAGCAAATTCCAGAGGTGTCCTGACAAAGGCCATTGGAAGATCAGCCCATAGTTGTTAGAGGACCCCCCCTGACATGGGCTCTGAGAACCTCTGACTCACTTGTTTTTTTGGTTCTTCTCTTTACATAAGAAAGTGAAAACCGAGTAGGCCCTCATTTGAAATGAATGGGAAATCAGAGAAGAAATGCAAAGAATAGTGGCTAGATCTGCATGTTTAAGTGGGCTCGTCCTCATTGATTGACTAATCCATTTGTTCAAGAAATATTTATGAAGACCTTCTATATTCCAGGCAGCTGTTCTGCTCAATAACATATTTGGTTTTACCAAATGTGAACCTGATTGGCTAGAAGGAGGCTATCCATCCACCATGGGTTACCCTCATCATTTAGCAGGAAGTCCATAGTCGAAGAGCCTTGTGTGCTGTATAGGCAGAACAATCAACTGGGAGTCAGGAGGCCAGGTTCAAGTTCTAGGTGACTTTCGGCTAAAGCAGGTTTTCTCAACCTCACCACTTTTGAGATTCGGGGCTAAATAATTCTCTGTTGTGGGAGCGGGAGGCACTAACCAGTATATTGTAGGATGTTTAATAGCATCCCTGGTCTCTACCCAGTAGATGCCATTAGCATCTCCCACTCCCATATTTGTGTCAACCACACATGTCTCCAGACATTGCCAAATGTCCACTGTATGGTGGGGGTGGGGGGCAAAAAGTCCCCAGTTGAGAATGACTGGATTAGAGGAATAACTACTATTTTGAGGATCCATTAGGGCACTGTGCTGGGGTGCCCTATTTCTCCAGGACATACATCATCACATTCAATCTTGACATCAGTTTTCCAAAGTCAGCACCATCATTCCCACTTTACAGATGAAGAAATTGAGGTCCACAGAGGTTAAGAAAAACACCTCAGCCCTGACCGGTTTGGCTCAGTGGATAGAGCGTCGGCCTATGGACTCAAGGGTCCCAGGTTCGATTCTGGTCAAGGGCATGTACCTTGGTTGCGGGCACATCCCCAGTAGGGGGTGTGCAGGAGGCAGCTGATTGATGTTTCTCTCTCATCAATGTTTCTAACTTTCTATCCCTCTCCCTTCCTCTCTGTGAAAAATCAATAAAATATATTTTTAAAAAAAGAAAAGAAAAACACCCCATATTACACAACTGGTAAGTGTTAGAGGAGGTTTAAACCCAGAATTGTTGAACCTCGAGACTCAAGTTCATTGTTTCCCCCCTTTTTTTCTTTTGCTATGAGGTATTTTAAGCATTCACAAAAGTACAGAGAGTAATCTAATAAAGACCCATGTACTTAGCACCCCAATTTGAAAATGCTAATATTTTTGCCATATTTGCTTTATATTGTTGGCAATAAAATGTTGCAAATACAGATGACTCTCCTTTTAATACTTTTCCACTTCTGTTCCTCTCACTTTCTTCTCCCCAATAACCATTTTTTCTATTGAAGCTCCTGCCTGGGAAAAAATGTGCACTTGTCTTTCATGCATGTATGTCCACAAACAACATGTAACACTCTGAAAAATGCACAAAGGGGTACAACATGCTTCTGCAGTTTGCATTTTTCACTCAATATTATGTCAGCTTTTCTATTTTGAAACCATAGTTTTAATTCTTTTATTTTAATGACTGTATTGTAATAAACCATTCTCCTTTTGGTGGACATTTAGTTTGCCTCCCGTTTTCACTATCACAAGTCACCTGCTGGGAACATGGCTGTGTGCATGTCTATACACACGTGTGTGGGCATTTCTCCAGGACATACAGCTGGAGGTGGGGCTGCTGGTTGCAGGATGTGCATGGCTTCAGCCTTATTAAATATTGCTGACTCATTCTCCAAAACGATTGCACTAAATTATACTCCCTCCAACAGATTATAAGAGTTTTCATTTCTTCACATCCCCACCAACGCTTGGTATTTTCAAACTTTATAATGTTTTCCAGTCTGATTGGGTTGAAATAGCATATAATTATTGTTTCAAAATCCTGTGTTCTTAACCGCTAGCTTACTGTCTACACACCTGGAAGCTTTGGTTATGTAAAATGAAGGAAATGTCTTTGCCTATTTCTTGGAGTAGCAATAAATCCTCCTAGTATAATGTGTGCATGTAGTTCGTAAATATCAAGTGCCACTTTTGTACATTGCTGGTGGTGGAAGAGTATATTTCTATAGTTTCTACAGCAGACAATTTGACAAAATCTATCAAAATTTCAAATGCACATATATTTTCTTTTAACTTAAAAATAATCTCAAAATTCTGAAAAAGTTACCAAAATAGTGAAAAGTATCCCTATAACCCATTGTGAGAATGTTACTACTGTGTCACATTTGCATCACATTTCTCAGTCTCTCTTCCCTCCCCCTGTCTCTGTGTGTATGTATATATATATATATTTTTTTTCCCAATGACTTTACTTCTTTTATTTAACCATACAAAAGGTGTCAAAGTCAAGAAATTAACACCAACATAATATTATTATCTAATCTACACATCTTATTAAAATGTATCCACAGTCCAACTAATGTTCTTCATTCTAGGAAAAAATTTTTCTTCACCTTCTAGGATGCAATCTAAAATTATTTGTTGCCCCTAGTTGCCATGCCTCTAAGTCCTTTAGCATGTTGTGTCTGTTAGGACCTTGATATTTTTGGAGAGTACTGGCCAGTTAATTATTTGTAGAATATCCCTAATTTTTGGGTTGTCTGCTCTTTCCTCATGATTAGATACAGGGTGTACATTTTTGGCAAAAACACCGCAGAAGCGATGCTGTTTCCTTCTCAGCGCATCACGTAAGTACACGCTTCATGTCGCACCCTGTATTGGTGGTGGTGTTTTGATCACTAAGTTAGGTGGTGTCTGCCAGGTTCCTATTTTGCGTTGGTAATTAACAAGCCTCCTTTGGGGAGATAATGAAGACTATGGGAACATCCTATTTCTATCAGTCTAGACCAGCCGTGGGCAAACTACGGCCCGCGGGCCGGATCTGGCCCGTTTGAAATGAATAAAACTAAAAAAAAAAAAAAAAAAAGACCGTACCCTTTTATGTAATGATGTTTACTTTGAATTTATATTAGTTCACACAAACACTCCATCCATGCTTTTGTTCCGGCCCTCCGGTCCAGTTTAAGAACCCATTGTGGCCCTCGAGTCAAAAAGTTTGCCCACCCCTGGGCTAGACTCAACTCCTCATTCCCCTCCTCCATAGCCCCTGACAACCACCCTTATTCTCTGCTTTTATGAGTTTGACTCTTAAGATTCCTCACATGAGTGGAAACATGCAGCATTGTCCTTCTGTGACTGGCTTATTACACTGAGCATCATGTTCATCTCACATATGGCAGGGTTTTCTTCTTTCGAAAGGCCCAATAATATCCCACTGTATGTATTTACCATATTTTCTCTATCCACCCATCTGTCAACAGATATATAAGTTGTTTTCACATCTTGACTATTGGGAATAGTGCTTCAATGAACATGGGAATGCTAATATATTTCCAAAATCCTGAATTCAATTCTTTTGGATAATTATACCTAGAAGTAGGATTTCTAGATCATATATGGCAGTTACATTTTTACATTTTTGAGGAACCTCTATACTGCTTTCCATAGGGACTGCACCATTCTGCATTCCCACCAACCATGCACAAGGCTTCCAGTTTCTCCACATCTTCCCAAAGCCTGTCAAGCTATAATTCTGATCATCACCAAATTTTAGAGCTAGAAGGGTCCTCAAGAGATGACCTAATCCACGTCTCTCTCTTGCTCTCCCTCTCTTTTTTTTTTAATGACCATAGAGATCAAGATGTCACTCAAGACAACGTGGTGGCCCAAGATGGCATAGTCAACCAGAGCAAATTTCACCCTAGAACCTCGGGGGCGAGATTGAGGTAGATTATAAATGACCAGAAATTTTCCGTAGTTTCTCCCATCACAAGGATGACTCTATCTCCTCATTCCCTGAAGGCCATGGAAGTGAGGTCACGTGAGAGCTGAGTCTTGGCCTCAAGGAGCTCTGCAGCTTTGGCTTCTTCCCTCTTGGGTGCGGCTGCCACGTGAAAAGGCTTGGACGGGCCTGTGGGAGGATGAGAGACCACATGGAGTGGAGACGGGAAGTCCCAGTGGAGGCCTCCGAGATTAACCTGTCAGCCAACTGCAGGACACGTGACGTGAGTGATGCACCTCTTCCCAGATCATCCAGTTCCAGCCACGTCACCAGCAGACCACAGAACTCAATGGAGTTGGTCCAGAGTAGAAGAGCCGCCCTAGCTGTCCAGTGCCTCCATGGACCCATGAGCTAAATAACACGTGCCGGATGTTTTAAGTCTCTATGGTGCTTTATATGGCAAAAACTAATTGATAACAAACCCAGTGAAGGCCTCTCTTCAATGAGACCACATCTATGATCCATCTCTAGAAAGTCTGGGGTGACCAATTCCCCATCTACGTTCACTATCTCTCTCCACCCATGTGTAGCTGATCTATGTCCCTCTGCTCCAAGGAACGCCCCTGCCTATCAGGGGGAGAGATCCGTGTCCTCCGGAGTCAGACCACAGTTCTGCAGCAACAGCAGGAGAGACAGGCCCAGGGCCCAGGGAACTGCGGGCTGCAGAGCCGCCTGGTCCCACCTCTTCCTCCACAGACTCTAGACCCCTGTTACTGGCTACTGTTCAATTATTTCTGTAAAAATAAAAGGGAGGGGCCTTAGCTGGCACTGGCTGGGAGGGGCTGAGCAAAAGGGGAAGGACATCCGATAAAAATGAGAGCCAGGGAATGACTTTCTTAAGTCATATGATCTTGTTTCCACCCACCAATCTCCTTTCCCCCCTCATTTCCCTTTTACATGATTTTCATTAATAGCATTTCGCCCCCCGCCCCCCACTTATTCCCTCAAGGTACCCACTTCCATTTCCAGAAATAAATTAAGGGTTTCTTGGTTCTCATTAAATTTTATGCCTCATCCTCCACTCCTTCCCCAGCCTTTTAACTTTAGGCATCTTTTCCTTTTTTTTTTCTTTTACAGTTTCCCTAACTGCCCTCATACAGGTGATTCTAGAAATACGAGGCTCCTGACGGAAGTCCCATGGTTCTCCAAATCAGAATCTTCGAAAGTTCTGGCACCTCTTTTACTAGGAGGCCAAGTGCACGTGGAGAAGGAAGCATCTGCTTTGGAGACAAAGTAGAATCAGTGGAGGAACCAGACATCACGAGGGAGGAGAAGCTGAGGGGACAAAATGAGCTGGCTCAGCGTGGCCTCTGCCCCCTCCTCACCGGGGCTAGTTCCCTGGCTCCTCTCGTGGTGCCCGGCACAGCTTTCAGAATTCCATCCCCGGACCACACAGTGGTTTTCTGTGATGGTTTTCTGTATCTTCACGGGACCACGGGAATAAATGCAGGTGGTCTGACCGTGCAGGTTGGAGGAAAGCGGTTTTGGCTAGTCCCACCAGCCTGTGGGGTATTTGGTACTTTTGGGAGGTTCTTTAGAAGACAGATAAGGAAATCTCTGTGTTATCACCCTGGAAGTCTGGTTTGTGACCTCATCAGCGCTCTGGAATTTCCCTGTTGGTGGTCTGTCCCGCATGTAGAGCATCCACTTTAACTGAAGTTTCTGGGCACTTGGACAGACGTGGCTGCAGTGACTTGAAGCAGAAGGGATGGTTCTGGTTCTGGTCCGCCTGGGAGTTGGTGCTTACAGGCCAAAGCACTCGGGGCCCGACAGGAAAGGGAGAGTTCCCAAGGACAGCAAGGAAAATGCAAACAGCCGCTGGGTGTGGGTGTGTGTCACATGGGCCAAATCTCTCCCCGCAGGAATTTCCCAAACCTGCCTACTGTCTCATTGCGAACAGGGTGGAGGAAGCATGGCCACCCAGCAGTCAATTTTGAAAATAAACCGCTCGCTCTATCGAGCGAAGAGACGGATGTTTTTCAAGAGAAACACGTCGCATTTATCAAAATGTGACAGGGCAGTGATTACAAATGCAAATGCAACCTTTAGGTGCTACAAGCCAAGACCATGCTCACAGCTGAGCTTGTCTGCCTGTGGCCAGCCCGCACCCAGTAGGCAGCTCAGGCTGGGTTCTGTTCTGAATCCCGTGTGTTTATGAGCCTGTGAAAAATTCTGCATTTTTGTTTTTTTCGGTTCAGGGAAAATGTAACTACTATCCATGTTAAAGAATGGCTGTATCTTTCCTTTTCTGAAGCAAGCTTACATGTGTGGTACTATCTCCAGTTTCCTCTTTGTGATTCAAGAAATATATGAAGAACTACAAGGTGCCAGGCATCACGAGCGGGTGATTACCTAGAAAATTTCACCATGCTTCTGTGAAGGAGACTATTCATCCGTGTGTCCCCATTTAACGGATGCAAAACAGGCTCCAAGCACTGAAGGGGCTTGGCCGTGATGACTTGGTTATTGAGACTCGAACCCACGTATCTAGAGTACGGCCCTAGGATATGTCCAGGACACCTTTGCAGTCGAGTGCATAGTAATAAAAGAACAAAAACATGGTTTGTGGCTTGACTGCATTGCTTTGTGAGAGACGTAGAAGCCTGGTGGAGTCGGAGAGAGAAAAATATCGATGGCAGAGAAGCTAATTGGGAACAGGGGGAAGGAGGGAAGGAAGGAAGGAGAAGGGGGTTCTGGTCCATTTCCCACTGTATCAAGAAAACATTTATTTAATTACCATCTCTCTCCCTTCCATTTCTTGTGAAACACTCATTCCCTTCTGCCAGTAGCTGGAGAGTGTCACCTTGGGTCCAGGGGCACAGAGGACAAAGGGTCATCTTGCTTAATCAGGAAACAACAGGCTTCACCGCGACCACCCCAAACTCGGGTGGGTTTCATGGAGAATGATTCGGACCAGGTTTGGGAGAAGTGGGGTTTGGGCCTACGGAGTAGTCCTTGGTGATGACTAACCAGGCTCAGGTCCACATTTATCTAGGATACCAGCCTGGAAAATGGGACGTTCACGAAAACGTGGAGCTTTCTCACAGACAGTGGACAGGCCTGGATGACATGGGAAGGCAGCCTCACTGCTATGGGGGGCTGCTGTTCCCTCCTGAGCCCTGGCCACCTGCCACGAAACCTTCTCATTTGGCATCCTTCTGCTCGACAAAAAGATCTGTCAGAAGGTGTGACAAGGGGGCTTGAAGGGCGGTTGGGCTAGACCAGGGGTCCTCAAACTACTGCCCGCGGGCCACATGCAAATACAAATATTGTATTTGTTCCTGTTTTGTTTTTTTACTTCAAAATAAGATATGTGCAGTGTGCATAGCAATTTGTTCATAGTTTTTTTTTAAACTATAGTCCGGCCCTCCAACGGTCTGAGGGACAGTGAACTGGCCCCCTGTTTAAAAAGTTTGAGGACCCCTGGGCTAGACCCTTAGGAGCAGACCCATGTCGCCCCCAGTAGATTCTGAAAGACCCGGCATTGCTGTTTCCATTTATCTTTAAACAATTTTCATCAAGTGGAGTTTTTCCTCATTTTATTTCTGCCTGAGCTTTATTTTTCACTATAGATGTAATTAAGAACCACAAGGAAGGATATTTAGAGTTTCAATTCATGAAGTCCCCTCAACATCACCTCTGAGGGTATCTGTTGATAAAGATGGACAGAAATATTGGCTCTGTTATTGACCTCCACCACTACACTTGGGAGATTTCAGAAGACTTGGCTCATTGGATATTTTTATCTCCTTATGTCTACGGTGATCGTTAGGAAGACAAGAAGAAACAGGTTGTGCACAAGTTATTTTCCACAATAAATGACACGGGAATCTGTCATTTTCCCAAGACTTGCATTTTTAAAGAAGTCCGGTGTGTGAATGAAACTTGGCCTACAGTTGGCTTTGCTTGAGCACAGTCATTCCCTTAGAGAGGAAGTTCCAGGCACTGCAGAGTTTTGGATGCTTAGAACACGCCCATCATTTCCCTGTCTGATCCTTCATGAGTATAAAGAACAGGACTGAACGCAATGCTGAATGTATTGCAGGGTAGAAGGGTGTGTGGTTGCCCAGTTACCCAATCAGAATCACTTCCCCACACCCTTCCCACAGGAGACTGACATTTAGACAAACGCGTTCTCAGCCACCAGCGCAGCGCCTGGCGCAGGGCGCAGCTCTGAAAGGCTTTGGCATCTGTTTTGTCTTGCCTCATGCCCACATACTGGGGCTGCTTGTTTTCATCCAATAGCAATTAGCACCGTGCAAATGCCTTGTGCCCTGTGCTAATTCAGAAGAATAAGCATGTCACACTCTGCCAGGAATTACAGCTAATCACAGAGGGCTCGTGGCACACCTGCCCTTTGATTAGGCTTTTGTTTTAAAATGAGGGGTTGGTGCAACCCGAAACACCGCATTCTCCCCTGGCTTAGGGATAACCATGGAGACTCAGGGGAGGCCCAGAGTGTGGCCTGGTTGCCAGCCATGAAGATACAAACAAGGACAGATTGAGGCAGAGAACCCAGATTGAGGCAGCCACTGCCGGTGGGGTGACTGCAAGCAGGGTGGGCCCAGGGAGTTCTCCAAGAATGTGCAGAAGCAGGGCTGTGAGCAGTGCCCGGCCCTGGAGACTGTTTAGAAGGTACTGCAAACACAACGTGTGGGAGTGAAGACCTGGGTGGCTCTACTTTTGGGGTGAAAAGCTCTTTTGTCATTTTTTCCCCCAAAATTATTAGCCAGGTGATCCATACTATTCATTAATAATTAGTGTATCATTTTCATTCATTTCAGAGAGGGAGAGAGAGAAAGAAACATCAATGATGAAAAAGAATCATTGATTGGCTGCCTCCTGCACACCTCCTACTGGGGATGGAGCCCACAATCGAGGCATGTGTCCTGACCAGGAATCGAACCATGACCTCTTGATTCATACACAGGTTGATGCTCAACCACTGAGCCATACCAGCTGGGCAATAATTAGCCTATTCTTTACTGGCCTCATATACTATCCTTATTTCATGTTCTTGGTCTCTTTCTGGATTAAACCTAGATTCTATCCATCTGTCTATTTCTTTAGCTATACCAAAATATCTTAATTATTGCTGCTTCTTAATGTTTTTGATAATCTGATTGGGATAATTCACTCCATTGCTATTCTTACCCCCTTCCCTGAAATATCCTAGCCAGTATGTATGTATGTTTATGAAATGTTTCCACAATAATTACTAGTATCACTTTCTTAATTTTCTCTACACTCCTCAAATAAAATGAATCAAATGGAATACTGATAAATATGATCTTTGCTGAGTATTTTTGATAGATACCTTTTATTGAGTTAAGAAACTGATTATGTCTAGGTTGCTAAGAATTTCTATAGTGAATATGAATTTAATTGAATAATTTTTCTCTATCATTTAAAATGTTCATATGGTGTTATTCCTTTTATCTGTTAACATGGTAGTTCATATCACTTTATTTTCTGAGTTGGAATCATTCTGCACTTCTAAAATAAAACTTTTTTATTAATATGAATTTTTATATTTCATATACTACTTAAGTGAGTGATTAGGCCTCACATTTTTTGGTTTGTTTTTCTAAAAAAAAAACCACCCCAAAAAACAACAACTTGCTAAGGGCTTACAGACACTTAAGCTGACTTAGGAAACACCTTTGGTACAATCTCAGCATTTTAATCATGATGAATCTAAGGGCTGACGAACTGCATGTTGATGTCCTTGTTTTCTGTCTAATGAAAATATTTAATTTTCAGAATGAACTGCAAGTCACCCAAGATTTACTTAACACCAACCTTGCTGGGGATGATGAATCATTCTCAAGGGCAGCACTGTGGCTTGAGTCCCTGAGGAAAGCCACTCTGTGCCCTTCAGCTCTAGGCGGCATCCTATTTGTCTTTCGTACTGGGTACATGAAATCTTTAGTAAGATCCAAAAGTATGATAATGTTCTCCTTATACTTATAGAAAAAAATAAGTCCCCAAATTGTAGGATGAATGAAATTTTCACAACTTCCTTCACTCTGTACTTGTCACCCCATGAAAGCATTTCGGTCTGGAGGTCACCTATGTGCCTAATAGAAGCTGGGGAAACAATCATGCAAGATTTTCTGATTCGTCCTATTTCAAATTCATCTTCTGTGATTTGATTTTGGGTGGTGGGCACACAGTGCAATCAATATACACATCTTGTGACATAGAAATCTACATCTGAAACCAGTATGATCCTATTAACCAATGCCACCCCAATAAATTTAATAAAAAAGTTCATCTTCCGTGCTTATACAGAAATAGAGATGTGTCCTTCAATTTTTGTGTCCAAAAGGAAGCATCATGGTTGATTTATTCTTTTCCATTGATTTGATAAATGATCATTTAAACCCAAGGAAGGTGTTTCTCACTCTGAATCATGATAAAGGTATACATCTTAACATTCTACTTAGTTAGAATAAAGTGTTTGTTCTTGGAAATCTCCTATGGAACAACTTGGTCATTATTGTGTTGTAATTATAGTCTCAGACAGTCAAAATAGTGAGTCAATCCCTGCATGCTTGCTTTTGGCAAAGTGTTCAGATTGATGGAGGAAGAAAGATGTGATTGCTCGCTCAGACAGCAGCTGCAAAGAATTTTCATCTTCCTTTTATTCTTTCCTACTGCTAAATGGGGGGGGGGCAAACCCACACATCTCAGTTGATTATAACACAGCTTTCTTTGCTGTCTTGACTCTCCTGTCTATACATCCCAGTCATAATCATTACAAATTAGGATGCTAGCCATCTTACCTTACAGATTTCTTTGCCCACCTTAGAGTTAATATATTTTGCACAAATTTTAAACTAGGCCAGAAGTTGTAATCCCAATGAATCCGTCAAAGGTATTGGTTTTTCCCTTCAAGGAGTTTTCAGAGAACTGAGTTCCACAGAGTAATTATGGTCTTGTTACCAGACATCCAAAGATGCATATATCTGCCAGACATAAGCCTATTGGGTTTTATTCTACTTGGAGTCAGCAGTATACAATGTATTTATAGTTTATAATATATTAGTGATCTGAAAGTGATATACTATGTTATAAGAGAGAAAAGGAAGAGCTCATATGCAATGGGACATTGTGTCTTTTACAGTGAGAAAATAATTTTGAGATAAAGTAATGAGGAGTCCAATGGAAAATGCTTCGGAACTCTCAAAGACATCACCACAATTCTTTTGTTGCTACATTGCTCTTTTTTAAAAAAATATATTTTTCATTGATTTCAAAGAAGAAGGGAGAGGGAGAGAGAGAAACCTAAGTGATGAAAGAGAATAATTGATAGGCTGTCTCCTGCATGCCCCCCATTGAGGATTGAGCCTGTAACCTGGGCATGTACCCTGACCAGGGATCAAACCCTGACTTCCTGATTGAGAGGTCAGTGCTCAACTACTGAGCTACACTAAGCTGGGCATGTTGCTACACCTCTCATAGGACAGAGCAAAGGCAGCCAAGATCTTTTCATTCATGTGCTTTGGGGATCTTCTCCACAATGGCCTTATTCCTTGTAGTTAGAAACTTGGAAGGCACTGGTAGCCATTTCTCAAGCAGAACAGACTCAAAGCATGAAGCTGCTTAAAGAAGGTCGCATGAAATATTAACCCAGCTCCTCTCAGAACAAAGTCCTGCAGTTGATCCAAAGAAGCAACCACCAGCTCCACAAATAAGATACCGCAACTGCTTAAAAAGTAGCTACGATGCTCCTGTCATCTACTGCTAACAATGACACAGGCTGGAAAGGTTTGTGAAACACACTCATCAGAATTTATAAATATCAGGGCATGGGGAGCTGGAGAGGCAGCCTACCTGGTTAACTGGACTTATCTGGGGCCAGACCTGGAGAAGCCGAAGTTAGGGACAACCAGAGGGGAATCCACTGGACTCCATACAGCGATGCCCCAGAAATCCACGGATCGGCCAAAATGAAACATAACGTGAAGAACATGGTTGCAATTCTTATGAAAATTTCTGAAGTCCATAGATTGTGGACTTTACTTTTTCAGATGTATGCTTGTAAACAAAATAACTAAATAAACTTTTCCTTTGTAATTTTTTTTTCATCCTGGAGTTATATTTCTTTTCCCCAGTACTGAGAAGACATTATGCTGTGTCTCTGGCGATGAGCATTGCTTTTGCAATGTCAAAAGGCTGTTGGATTCCCACTCTATCCTTTTTGCTGGTGACTTGTATTTTAGATTTTAGAAAGAGCTAAAACTATTTTCTTTTTTTTTCAAGATTAAAAATTTTAACTAGTATATAGCTCAGGGTTAATATTTCTCTGCCTATCTGCATTTTATTTTTTATTTGCAATGTGGTTACTTGTTCATTTTAAGGCTTTCTTTGGACTAATCTGTCTCTGAAAACATTTTCATTTGTGGGATCTCTACTTCAGGGACACCAATTATCTTTATGTTGGATCACTTTTAGAATGCCTTCACACTGCTTACATTTTCTTTTACTTGTCTTTTCCCTTCTGCATCATCATGATGAAGCTCTTTCTATTTATATCATAATTTTGTTTTAGCTAGGCATATTGTAGTCTCTACTATTCTAATTTATCTATGAGTTCTATAATAGTGCTTTTGTCCTCCATTTCTTTCTGCAGTCTCCATTCTCTTCTTGTTTTATGTTCTTTGAGTTCCTTTAAAAAATACATTTGGAATACATTTTTAACAATGTAATACAATAGCATAGGATTGCCTTCTTTTCCTTGGCTTATGTTTCCCTCCAGACCAAGTCCTTTATTTTTATGCTGTTTTATTCATTCAATACTGATTTACTGAGTACCAACTAGGTGCCAGGGACTGTTCCTGAAGCTAGGGAGAGAACCTTAGGGAAACCAAGTTCCCTACCTTCATAAGATTGCATCCCAGATGTCAGAAAAAAACACCCAAATAGATAATTAAACATTAAGTAAACTTTCTCTGAAAAGGCCAGATAATCAGTAATTTGCGCTTTGTGGGTCACATGGTCTCTGTCTCATCTACTCAACTCTGACAGCCTTATAGACCACACATAAACTAATGCGTGCTGCTGGGTTCCGAATAACGCTGTGGATACCTGGTTCAGGACAACTCTTTACCAATGTGATTCCGTCCTCTCATTGGCATTGCTTATTTGAGGGCATTCTACCTATTTTATGACAGTGAAGTATATGGTCCTGGGTGGAGTGAGTGAAGAGACAAAAGTCTAATGGTCACTCAGCAAGAAGGGAGTGAAAAAGAGCTATGAGTAATTCTCCGTGGGCTGAGCCCAGTCCCCTTAGAAGTATTTCAAGACCAAGGGGAAAAGGTGATGTAGGTCACTCTGGACACAGCCCATTCTGGTTGCTAACATGAAAGGACAAAATCTGGAACCTGTTACTGGCTTCTCCCTGTAGCTCTCCAGGCCTGGTCCTGGGGTGACTACCAACCAATGGGGGACAAGAGACTAAAAGAACATGGACACCCAGCAGTGAAAGTCCCCTAAAGCAGTGTGAGGATGGAGGGGCATTGTAAGGACACCTGCTGACTTAGTATTTCTCCTGCTGCCTGGTTTCCATTTTATGCATGGTAGATGCTAAGCACTTACTTTTGGCTTGTTTTCCTAGGCTACTGAAATACTTTTTAAATACATTTTTAGCTCAGCCAATGTGGCTCAGTGGTTGAGCATCAACCTATGAGCCAGGAGGTCACGGCTCAATTCCTGGTCTGGGCACAGGCCCGGGTTGCAGGCTCCATCCCCAGTGTGGGGCATGCAGGAGGCAGCTGATCAATGATTCTCTCATCATTGATGCTACTCTCTCTCTCTCCTTCTCACTTCCTCTCTGAAATCAATACAAAATATATGAAAAATACATTTTTATCCTATTAAAAAGTGTTTATTCATTGCAGAAACACATGTAGCTAGGCAAAGAGAAAAAAATAAAAATGATATCAAATCCCCCCTGTAGAGATAAACAATGCTAACATTTCAAGATATATTCTTTCAAATATTTTTCTATAAATATAAATGTACATTGAATATGAATATATATTAAATGTAAGGTAATTATATATTTTTATATATAAAGACATTAAAGTGGGCTCGGATTGAAAAGCTAGCACTCTGTCTGCAGCCTTTAATAAGTAATACATGATGGCAATAACATATGTGCTAGAAAACAGAACGCTCTCACATTGGTCTGTTCTGTAACCTGCTTTTTGTATTTACTAATATATAATGAAACTTTTCCAAGACCCTATATTTTCTTTTGAATGGTTACATAGTATTCCATTGCACATATGTACCATTACTGATGTGCTGCCCGCTACGCTGAGGGCAATTTTGTACCCTCACTCATCTAAAGGCTCCCTCATGGCTGGAAATTCACTTTGCCTCTGTCTTTCCAGGATTACAAATAACACTGGAATGAATACGATTTCACCTAAATAGACGCATCTATTCTTTCCCTCCGTACGCACTTTGCAGTAGAATTCTTCTTCATAAACATATTTTACCTTGTCTGGGAAGTTGCCTTAATTTTGTGATAAAAATGTGGCTGTAGCCCTGGAGGCATTCTTGTCCTCTGTGCTAGTTTGGTATCTGGGTGGGAGGAGGTGGCGACAGAGCGGAAAAGCATCTGAGGGTCACTGTTTCCCCATCCGCTCTGGATTAGGATTAGGATAGCGATGCCCTGGGAGGCAGTCCCCACCAGGGGAGACGAGATTAGGGGACCCAGTAGAGAGTAATTGTGAGAGCCAGAAATCCTATTGCGACTATTCCTACCTAACACCAGGAGAGCTTCATTAAACCGTTAAATACTAAAACTGGGCCTGAAAGAAACATCCAAAGGGTGTCTCCAGCTGACAAAGGGCACAAAATTCAGAGTCGGGGTTGACATTTAGTGCTTAACACACCATGACAGCAGAAGGCTCCATGGGGTATGTCGGAGCAGGGATCTGACGGAACTCTCTCCCCAGCGCCTGGGACTCAGCCTCATGTAATAATATCACAGAGGCCTTTGCATGAAGGCCATAACACGCGTATTTTCTGACATAGGAAACCTGGGCTGAGCAGGTCCGTCGGGGGAGCATATACTGAGATGGGCGGAGCTCTCCCACCTTATTTATATGTATACTTTCCATGTAAGCCCCGCTGCTTTCCTGAGAGTGCAGGACGCAGCAGGCTCCTGGGAAATAACTATTGTAAAGTTGGCAGGTAGAAGGGGTTTGGGGCTACAGTTTTTCAAACATATTACACATATTTTTACATTATTAAAAACACACGTACAAGCACAGCACCATTTCCCCAGAAGCCTTTTCGGCTGACTAGTGTCAAGCCTGGTGATTTATAAGAGTGTTTGCATATATTATATTTTAAAACACATATTGCTTTTGTAAAATGTGTATTTATTAGACATGTTGGAATTCATAGTAAGTGCTGGGAACGCTGCCTCTGCCTCGCCGGCTCTGAGACAGTCTGCCACGCACGGCTTTCTGGGAGGGATCACCACACAAACACAGGGCCTGAGCTGCCCGCTGCTCCCTCTGCAGCTCCCAGGGTCTCTCTCCTCTCCCCCCCCACCCCCCGCCTCGCTCTCATGAACACACACCTCTCCTCCTCCTGTGGGTCACACCCATACAAATAAATAATGGAAACCGTAATGGAACAGCAGCCGCAGAGGAGTGCTGTTAGGAATAAGCCTGATTTTCAAAGCTGCACACAAGTCATTAGGTGAAGTAACCTCATGGACAGCAGGACGCAGATTCTAGGGATTGGGCTGCCACCGAGTAGGGGGGTGCCTCCGGGAACCCCTGCAAGTGTGATCCTCAGATTTACCCAGCTGTGACTCTGAGGACAAAAGCCGGGTCTGAAATCAAACGCGTGGTTTATGCATGGGAGGAGGGGCCAAACCTTCACCACCTTAATAAGTCTGTGTGTGGGGGAGTGCTGGGGTGTGGATATGTGTGGGTGGGTGTGATGTAGGGGTGTATGTGAGCATATGTGAGGGTATAGGTGGGTGTGGGTGTGAGTGTACATATGTGTATGTGAGTGGGTATGGATATGTGTGTGTGTATGTGAGTGTATGTGCGTGTGTAGGGTGTGGCTGTGTGGCTGTGTGTGTGAGTGGGAGCATGTGTGACTGTGCGTATGTGTATGTGAGCCAGCACTGGGTTCATCAATGCCCAGGAAAGAAACCCCCATGTGCACCAGGAGCCTCACTCGGAGGAGTCTTGCTGACCCTCCTGGTCCCTCCCTCTCCCGCACAGAACTGAGAACACCCCACTGAGCAGAGATGGACGCCCCTGCCCCACTAATGCTCTGACCCCCACTTGCTCTTAGATGCTCAAGCTCAGCGGGGAGCCCGGGAGGAGGATGGGTCTGGCTCTTTCCCAGCCTGGCTGCCCCATCTCCTGCCTGCTCCACCCCAGGGAAGGAGAGAGGGGAGCAGGGCAACCAGGGGCCCAGGGTGGAGAGGCTGGAAGGGGCTTCTGAGAGCGTCCATCATCATTCCCAGACGGGAATCTGAGCAGGGGAAGGCAGGGCTCCAGCCCAGACCGAAGGGACGCAGCATCCCTCCACGCGATACTGCCTCTCGGTCCTGTCCCGTTAGCCCAGGAAGGAAGAGGAGCCAGGCGCCCAGGCCTCCCTGCTGACGCATACTGCCAGGCCTTCAATGACATCAGACTCCCGGGGGCCTGGCCTGTCACTGATAACGGAAGATGCTTTCCTTCACCTGCGGAGAATGGGAACCTGCCTGACAAACACAAAGGCGCTGCGTCCCTGAGGCTCTGAGACCCGGCCAGTGGGAGCCGGGGGCCAGGTGTGCCTGCGTAGCCCCTCCGCCCGCTGTGCGCAGCGGAGACGATTTCCTTCTCCTTCGTGTTACCCGCCCCCTGGCTTTGGCACCCACTAACTCAGTTTCCCTGCAGATGTCTGCGTCCCCGCATCTGGGGCTTGCAGCCGCCGCGCCTGCAGCCATACACAAAAGGCGGCTCCCAGAGCCAAGACAGTGTCTGCAGTGCATTACGGGCACATGTGGCGCATGTATCTTCAGTAAATAGCTGTCCATTTTCACAGGGATTATTTAGAATTTCTGATGAAACTGCAGGAATGTCAGTGCGGGGTAGGAGCCTCCAATCAGAGCGCAGCTCCGTGGCCCCGCTCTTTTCCAGCCCTGCTGCTATTATCTTTGAGGGGAAAACCCCCGCCTTGCCTCTTGTTATACCTTCGTTATGATCTAGGATGCGGTTAATAATGACTCTGTGTTACATAAAATAGATCCATTAATGTCGCCAGGTCCCAAAAGTACCGAATCAACCCTGCTCCTTCGGAAAGGCCGGCGTGCGGTGGGTGAGCCGCAGGCAAGCGCTGCCCGGGTGCCGTGTGGCCAGAAGCAGGGAGAGGCCTGCGTCTGGCTGGACACCCCTCCGAGGGGAACAAAGCCGGCGTGCAGCCTTAGCTGGTGATCTGAAGCCCCTTTAACCCTATTCTACCTGCGTTCCTGTTCCAGCCACGCATGGGGAAGGGGAGAGGGAGGCAATTGCGCCACCCCGAGGGTGGGAACGTTCAGTGTTGACTCAAAGCAACATCTGCAGGGGAACCAGCTGTTGGTTTGCAATGTGGAGGAAGCCACCACCCAGCTCTGCACCCAGTAGGCTGTGCCCCAAGCATTCATCTCTGACCAGGAGGGGAGGGGAGCAGCAAATGAAGCAATTCCTGCAGCTCAGAGGCAGGGCTCTCTCAGCCACAGCCAGGCCCTGTCATGGCGAGTGGTCCCCAGGCTGCTGCTATACGGGCCAGAGCCACATCTGGCCTTTCCCAGTAAAGCCAGGGAAGCTGGTCTCAGTCCTATGGGTCAAAGGGGGCTAAAGAGACAATGCTACTCACGCGCATTCTGGGGAGGGTCAGGGGGAGCCAAAGACCTGAGCAGGTGAATGAAGATGCGAACATAGGACATAAGCAGGAGTAAGGGAGGGAGGGTGACAGAGAGGGGCCCTGCGTAAAGCTTTGCCAGGTGGGATGTCCACACCAGGCCCCCGTGCAAAATCGCTCAGGATGCTTTAGGATGGCCCCTCCTTTGGTTGAGGACTGCTGAGGAAAGGTGCTGCTGAGCATCGGCTGTAGTATAAAGATTATAAAGGAGAGAAGCTGTAGGTGTTAATTAGAGAAAAAAATCACACACGCACACACACACACACACACACATAAATATATGAACTAGGAATACAGTTCATTTCTGTAAACCACAAGGGTTCAACAAGTATTTATTGAGTGCCCACTGCATGCCAGACATGCCAGGCCCAGGGGAGTCAAGGATGAGCCCAAGTAGACGCTATGCTTGCCCTCATGGAGATCAAAGTTCAGTGGAGGAGACAGCCTCTAAGCAAAGGATGAAGTGAATACAAAACTGCAGAGTGTTTAACACCATGAGAACCTGATATGAAGGCGGGGCTGTCAGGACAGGCTTCTCTAACGAAGGTGAGGGTGAGACATGAAAGGTAAGCCAGGATGCAATAGGTGCAAGGGCATCACTGATAGAAGAAAGAGCCTGTGCAAAGGGCCTGGGGTGGGCAGGAATCTGATGAATACAGTTGGCCCTCTGTACCCACAGCTTCTCCATCCATGGATTCAACCAACATCCGGGGATCAAAATTATTCGGAAAATAAAGTCACTATGTTGCTGACATGTGCTACGATGGTTGCATATGTACTGAACATGTAGAGACTTTTTTCTTTTGGTTATTGCTTAAACAATATAGTATTACAACTATTTACATAGCGTTTGCATTGTATTAGGTGCTATAAGTAACCTAGAGGTGATTCAAGGTATACAAGAGGATGTGTAGCAGGCTGTATGTAAATACTATGCTATTCTATGCAAGGGACTTGAGTCTCCGCCCTTGAGCCAATCTCCCCACAGACGAGGTATAAGGGAATGAGGCTCCATATCAGCTAAAAATGTCCAAAACTGAAATGTAAGCTGAGAGCGGATGCAAGAGGAAAGTCACCTGCAGTGCTAAGTAAAAACCAACCGTCAAGGCAGGCTGCTCAAAGGAGCAGAGTGGACAGGGAAGAAGAGCAGAAAGGAGCCCAGCAAGGCCTGAGCTCAGACAGTGGGGCCCACGGGGAGGCTGGGATTCACTATCTTGTTACACATCAGAGTGGTGTCCAGCCTTCCCCAGGGACCTGCCCCTTCCTCCTCGTGCTCTGCAGGTGCTGGGGCAAGTAGAGGAAGGAGGAGAGACCAAAGGGCCTCCCAGAGCTCCAGCCTCTTGGTCTCTGCTCTCCCAAGTTCTTAAGGCAGCCTCGGGCCTTCTGTGTGCTGGGGAGGCGTTAAGGAACCTTGGGCAGTGGAATAAGATCCTATCCAAAGCCAACCCAGGAGAGCATCCTGCTTGAGAAACAGGAAACCCAGAATGTGAAGAGCCGGAAGCGAAATGTGGGGCTTGGGACTCGCCCCAGGAGACCCTCTGACCAGGGCGGAGTGGCTTCTACGGCAGCCGAAGAGTCTGGGGGACGTAAAACCACCAGAAAGATGCTCCAGGAGATCAGGCTGATGTCTCCTGTTGCAAGTAACCAAACCCAGTGAAACCCACAGCCCAAGTGTGCCCACCCCCATGGCCCCAGTGTAGGTGCATGTCAGCCTGCCCTGCGCTCCACCCCTTCCTCCTCCCCCGAATTCACAGACGGCTTAGCACAGCCTGGTTCTCAGCCACCACTGAGGGTCAGGCAGGAGACCACAGGCCAGAGTGAGAGACCCACACCCCAACTGGGAGCAGCTCCTCAATGTGGAACCTAGGAGTTCGGGCAACTGCCTGCGACAGCAAGCTTCCTGAGTTTTCTGGGCATTGGATTTTCCTCTGAATGAAGGATTATTGCCTCCTTGCTGGTTAGGAGATTATACCCCCATCCTCAGGGGTAGGTGTGAGGGATCATGTAAATCCTGCATTCTGGCGGCAAGAGAAAAACACTAATTTTTACATGAACAACATGGGGTTGTTCGGGAGAGCATCTGCTCGCCCTGATTAGAGTCTGAAATGTGGACGCAGTCCTCTCATCTCACCTCCCCCTTTCTCTCCAATGCACCCCAAACTCAGAGTGCTCAGCCCTGGTGGGCAGAAGTGAGGACCGGGAAGGAATAGGCAGGTGCCCTTAGCCATTTGCATTCTGGAACCAGAATCCATCAAGACCCATCACGGCCATTTCCAGAAAGCTTGACGTGCTTCTATGAAGATGCTTTCTTTTCAGCATTCCAGGAGGGCTCCAGCGGGCCCCGCCCAGGCCCACCAGCCTGGCACCGGAGCTGGCTCTGAGCGTTCCTCTTGTTCCCGGAAGCGCATTCGGGTGCTGGCCATTTGTCAAGCTTCTTGCTTTCGGCTTTGTCTGATGTTTTATCTCCCTTTGCAGAAAAGGTCTTTATGCTGTTCTCTGGATTTCCCTTCTGGTAAGCAGAGGGCAGACCCAGAGCTACAGTTGCTAAGTGTTGGCAAAAGGGGGCTGTTCAAGACCCAAGCTTAAGTTAAGCATGTTACTCATCTTAGAGATAGTTGTACAGATCAAGGAGAAATCTTAGGACAAAAATAAAACAAATACAAATATTGCCCACCACCGTTTGTAAATCTAGAAGGAGAAGGAAACGTATTACCAACAGCAGGAAGGAGTGGGATCGGGCAGGGTGATTACTACACATCATTACTGGGTACAGACAGTTCTTGAGGGAGGTGGCGCAGGTGCCTCAGACCTCCTGGGATTTAGATCCTGCCCACAAGCCCCGCCTTCCCTACACCAGGAAAGGGCATTGCTGTGTCTGCAGCTTTCCTTTCTAGCCCAAATCTAGAATACTTGGGCATCTCTGAGTTATAGATATGCCAGGCTTCAGTTTTATAGGACACTTCTAGCAGGTGAAGATAAACATTTGAGATACTTATATTCTGGAGGGAACAGGGCAGTAATTTAAAAAGGGATCATCCTTTATGACCATCAGTTTCTTTCAAGTCTTCCTGAAGCGTCTAAGAATGATTGCCTGGCTCTTTATGCTTCCTGTTGTGTGAGTGCATGTTTGTGTGGGGGCCCACCTAAGAAGAAGGTGGGCACCGGCTGGGTCACTGGGGAGAGCCTGAGGGTGTGGGTGGGCCGGCCATCCGAGCCCATCTGATTTGATCCCAAGACACGTCAGTTATCCTTGCCCGTGGGTTGAAAATAGAAGGTACTCCTCAGGTTGGAAGCAGGGACACTTGGTGTGTTCAATAGGGGGCTGCGCTTTGTAAGTGGCAGATGCAGTCGAATTCTAGAAGAAGCTAACACAGCATAGCGGGGAGCAGGGATGGTGCCTGCCACGGAAGCACGTGGCCTCAGACAGAGGTCATGCTAACCACCTTGGGACGAAAGGGAGGGAGCTCAGTGGTGCCTAAGGTGGACCCAGACTCCAAAGCCAGCAGCGCGTGGAAACCTGCAGAGGGGAAGGACGCAGGCTTGGGGTGAGGAGATGGGCGGAGACAGGAGTCACGGGAGGAATGATACTGCAAGGTTAGACACGGGGGGGGGGGGGGGGTTCTGGGGCGATACTACCAGGAGTCACAGTGGGTGAGAAGTTTGGCAGACAGGCTGTGAACGACTCTGTCCCACTAGATCTGAGACCAAGTCATAGAACCCATACTTAGGCATCAATGCCAAGAGGGTAGAGAGACGGGCTGGTTCTCAGGACAAGACCACTGGCATTTCTAGAAGGGGACTGAGAATCTAAATGGAAGCCAGGAATCACTACTATACATAATACTTTTAAGAGTCTGGTGCCTGTAAGGTCCCTACAGTTTAATTAATTATATTCTCTTCTACTGTATTTTCTGCCACTGGTGCATGAAGGCAATAGTGAGAAGGTCCCCCAGAAATTTGGGAACGAGGGAAACGAATGAAAGGAATTTGGATTTCAAAGTTTCACTCTTTGTGGGCAGTCATCTTAAAGAGGCAGCATGACACACAGGCCAGCATGACCGTGCCCACTGAGTCCATCAACAAACGTAAAGGGAGAGGATGCTCACTAGAAGCAGGTTGGTTGGCAGCAGTGACGTAGAGCACAGAGATTCATGGAGACACACACAGCGATGCCCAGAGAAACCACCCCTGGAGCTAGAGCAGTGCCAGTTCTACTGGCAACGCCAATGTGGATACAGGGTCAGCGAGCGTTGGCCAACAGACCTCTCATATGTAGGCTCATTGGCAAGACCGTCCATTACACATTTGCTTCAATGTTCACTAGGAAACCTTTGCATTAGTCCTTGACTTTCCAAGTAAGTATGTCTGTAAGAACAAGGCCCAGCACTGATGAATCTGCAAATTCTGGTTTCTAGGACAGCTATTTCCCACTGCAAATTAATACACTTACATTTTGATTATGATTTGGGTTCCCGTGTATTCTTATTTCAGTGACAGAAAAAAGAGGTTTATATTAGAATATTTATTATAATGGGTTATATATTTTTATAATTTTAAATGGGTTATACATTTATTTATTGATGCTTAAAATTTAAATTTGTAAACCTCCCTAGTTTCAATTCACAAATTTGTTGACGGGACCTTGTTCCTGAGAGGAGGTGCGGGGGGGGGGGGCGTTGCTGGATTGGGGGCAGCATCAGTTTCCTAGCCCATCAGATTAGGAGCTACATCTTAGAAGGTGACAAAATTGCCCAGGTGACGGATACTATACCACAGCCTCAAAGCCTCCTCCCAGATAAGTAGCCCTCCCCCGCAGTATTGACATGTTGACCATCCTTATGTTTTCTGCAAACATTAGCAATAATTCTTTAAACTAGAAAGGAGGGAGAAGCCACTAAGTGGCATGTCTATGTGCCGTGGGCCTGGGGGCAAGGACCCATGTGGCAAAGCCGTGTGGACCTTCTGGTTTTCCTTTCTAGATAGATATTAGTCTTAGTATCACACTCTTCTAGAATGGCTAACTCTCCGTTGTCCTGGGATTGAGATCTGTCGGGGACTGACTACTAAAAACTTCCCTTCTCACCCTGGCTAGGTGGCTCAGTTAGTTGGAGTATCATTCCATACACTGGAGGCAATTGATCTATGTTTCTCTCACATTGATGTTTCTCTCTCTCTCTCCTTCCCCCCTGCCCCTCACTAAACATCAATAAAAACACATCCTCAGGTGAGGATTAAACAAAACAAAACAACTTCCCTTCTCTCTCTTCCTGTGTCCAGCTTCCTCACGCTTCCTCACTGTCTAGCACTTAAGCTAAAGAATGATTGAGAAATTACCAGAGGGGGAGGGGGTGAGGGAGTATGAGGAGGGTAAAGGGGGTTAAATATATGGTGATGTAAGGAGACTACATTGAGGGTGGTGAGCATACAATGCAATCAATATAATGTATTGTAGAATTGTACACCTGAAAATTATATAATGTCATTAATTAATGTTATCCTAATAAATTCATTAAATTAAGAAAAAGAGAGAAATTGACAGAAAAATAATCTTGCTTCTGTCTGGATGTCTGCTGTTAATCGGAGGCAGAAGTTTGGAGACATTATCTAAAGAAAGGCGTGAATTTCTAAAGGCTTAATTTGTGCACTTATTAAACCTTTCTCATGGGCTCTGAGAATTACACTTTGACTACACAACTGGGTTTCAGCGCATTTTATGAACTTGCACAACCTTTTTGCACAGCGTCTGAAATTTTCTCAGAGTGATGTGCCGCATTCTTAGGGTCGTCCATTTTCCATTTCCAGAACTAGGTAACAATGTTTAGGATGTCAGCAAATCCATTTGCTCTTCAGTTAATGGCATAAATGAGAGGCTGCTGTGATGTGTCTGATGAGAGGAAGCAGGGAGGCAGGGCCTGGGCTGGGCAGGGCCTGGGTGATAAGGCAGCAAGCAGCTACCCTTTCACACTTGGCCAAGGGGGCAAGGGGTTGTCAGGAGGGAGGAGACACATCGGCAAGAAGGGTGGGGGACAGAGAGAGGGAAAAGTCCCGGATGAACTTTACCATTAGGGACCTCCATGGCAGGAAGGAGCTTTCTCCAGACGTGGTGTGTGGCCACTGCCTGCAGCTCCCCTCCCGTTTTGGTTGGCTCCACCAGCAGCAATGGCATCCCAGCCACCCCTGTGACTCCTGGATGGGATCCTTTGGGTCAGCCATAGTTCATGCATTATTCTCAGAGAGGTTCACAGTCCTAGCGCTCTCATTACAGCATTGTGCACGCGCGCGCGCGTGTGTGTGTGTGTGTGTGTGTGTGTAACCATAGTATCCTGACCTTTGTTCATTCTGTTTGGAAATAACTCAGGCAACTGGTTCATATTACCAGCTAAATGCTTATGAAATTTCATTTTAAGAGACATAACTGAAAAAGCATAAAAATGTCCAAATTCTCTCATTTAAAAACATCACTACAAGCCAAGACCTTGTATGACAATGTGTAAGTGCACTGTTACAACTGAATTATGAAGATCGCGGAAATAAAGTCTGAGAAGGAAGGATCAGAGAACTTTAATGGGCCTTCCATACCCTTGGTGTGGGAAATTAACACCAAATGGCCGCATTTCTAGGCCTTGCTCTGAAAATATATCAGAGGACAGACAGTGCCATTCTAATGTGAAGAAAATGTACTATATGAGCACTATTAGAAAATTACACTCATTTAGCATGTTCAAGATTGCCTGGTGCATTAGAAGGTCTAACAAATTTACCAAACAATAATTCTGTTAATGGTTCCTTCCCGCTTCCTACTCCTTTATTTCTCAGTGCCTTATTCAGAGATGTATAAACAGAATCCACGCCCTTGATCAGTTGCCCAAGAGAGACTGATACGTACTGGGTGTGGGTTATGGGTAGATTCTTTACATTGGTTTGCCTAGGACAAAACATTACTAATAATGATATCAATCATGATGATGATGATAAACATCTACTCAGCATGTCTGGTGCTTTATACGCATCAGCTCATTTACTGTTCTAATAGTCATGTGAAACAGAAATGATTATTACCCACTTTTTAGATATGGAAATTGAGATTAAGAAAGGTGAGGTCACTGAGCTAGCAAGCAGTGGAGTCCAGATGCAAATCCAAGACTCAAAGCCTAAGTGTTTAGTGATGCAGGTGCCAATTCCAGGGCAAACCCAGGTGAGTGTCAAGAGGCACCATCGTTCCCAAACAACTGGTACCCTTGGGTGAGTTACAGAACCTCTCTGAGCTTCAGTGAAAGTGCTTGTATTAGAAAAACCGTACCTTGTAGGGTTGCTCAGCAGAATAAATGAGATAGCCCTTAGCATAATGCCTGGCACACAGTGAGAACTTAATTAATATTAGACTTTATTTATGTTGTTTTCAAGTCCTTCAATCAACAATTTTAAGACAGACTATTGCTGACTGTTATGGAGGGCAATTAAGTAGAAAGCTCACACGGTATATTTTAGACTTCTGGGCCTTGCGGTATGATTGAAATGGCCAGCTGTGATGTTATTAGCTGCTGAGGCGAGTGAATAGAATCCGGGCTAAGCAAAATACAGCAGTGAGTGTTACTGAGGGTCCGCACTCTGATATTCATGGGGTGGGCAAGGGAGATGCAGGAGGTGGAGGAGAGAAGAACAGTCGGCGAGAACCTATTACATGCCAGTCACACAGCAAAAAATCCCTTTTGTTACTTTGTAAGGATGCTGGAAATAAGACAAGGTCTCTACTTTGCAGGGCTTGTATTATGGCTGGGACATCTTCACTGTAGTTTGTAAATGCACAAAATTAAAATTATGTATATTTTTGATAAACAACATTGATATCTGTGCAGCCAGGCAAATCTACAAGGCGATAAAGGCCCAGAAAAGGGTGCTATTTCTTTTTAATGCCAGAAAGTCTTGAAAGTGACTAATTTCCCCTCAAATATAAATTACGATTATTATTATTTTATAGGCTGGGATCCCTTAGCTGTCCCCTAGGGTCATATATAGCATCTGGGCCCAAGTGCTTTAGTCCTTTGACAATCTGGTATAATCTATATACATTTGAAATATATGTTCCTTAATTTATGATTCCAACCAAAAAATGAAGTAAGTTTCATGGTGAGAATGCTGCTGTTCAGTCCCTTGAAGAGAAAGTGAGTTTTCCAGGGACGTTTGCTGGGCGCGCCTAAGACAGAGAGGTACGTAACAATAGAATCCTCCACCGCCTCCTGACGAGGCGGTTCTACCTCCAACATCAAAGCTGCCCCATTAAAATTTAATTTGAATTTAAAATCCCTGACAGGGACCAACACTGGGGAAGCAGGGGTTAACCATGGAGATAATGAGGCTGCTGCTGCCACCGCTGATTCTGTTGACAGTATTGTATCACCTAATGAATGTGGCGATATAAATCTTGATGAGGGGCAGGCTGGAGTCTCCAGAAAGGTAATGATAATGAGGAGGGGCCAGAGCCCATGCTGCCGATGAAGAGGAAAACCAATAAAATGCCACAGCGCAGGAGGGGCAGGCTGAGGCGGGGCCTGCGAAGGGCCGGCCATTTGGCCCGGCTGATGCAGGTGGCCCGTGTTCCACCAGGTGCTTTCTAGGGACTGCCCTGTGTGCAGGGGCTGAAGGAAGCGAAAGAAAGGGGATGGGACGTATTCTGTGCTTCTCAGTCAGCTCTCCACAGGCCCAGCAAAGTGCAGAATTAGGACAGTTACCAACAACAATTGGGGGTAATCTAATCTCTTTCTGAAAAGTGGCAGAAGAAAACAGATTTCACAGATCCTAATGACCCATTTCATCGTCTGAAACTTCTGCTTTATTTTGAATATAATATACTATCATGAATTGCTCTGCCTTTTTTTCAGTTTACGAGTTTGGTGTGATTCCTTTGCTACTGTCCCATTCCCAAATATGTTCCAAGGGCCGCTGGGTAAGACAAAGGACTCCTCCAACCACCTCACTGTGGAAAACAGGCCTCCAGAGGCCATCATGGAGGCCAGGCAGGCGTGTTCCGAATAGCACGTGAGCACTTGCGCAGACCCTCTGGACTGGCGTGCAGAGCACCGTGAACAAAGGTGACCTCAGTGTGGCCTGCACCTGCTCTGGGCCTCAGGCATGGAGCTCGAACAGCCGAGTTCCCAGCTTTTATAGACCAACTAGGGGCCCGGTGCACGAAATTCGTGCACTGGGTGTGTGTGTGTGTGTGGGGGAGTGTCCCTCAGCCTAGCCTGCCCCCTCTCACATACTGGGAAGCCCTCAGGCGTTGACCCCCATCACCCTCCAATCGCAGGATCGGCCCCTTGCCTAGGCCTGACGCCTCTGGCCTAGGCGTCCGGCTCGGGCAGTGGGGACCCACAGCTGCAGCGGCCCCGCGATCGTGGGCTTCGCTTTAGGCCCAGGCAAGGGACCCCTAGCTCCTGGGACTGCCAGCTTTGACCGTGCCCAGCTCCCATCGCTGGCTCCACCCCTACTTCCCGCTCTCACTGGCCAGGGCGGCAAAGGCACCTGATTCTCCGATCATGGCTGGGGGGCAGGGCAAAGGCAGCCCCAAGGCCGCCTTTGCCCTGCCCCCCAGCTCTTAGCTCCCCCCTGGGTTTCTGATCACTGTCAGTGGCAGGGGGCTTCTTCCTGCTTTCCCTTTCGCCTCCCTGCATTGTGCCTACATATGCAAATTAACCGCCATCTTGTTGGCAGTTAACTGCCAATCGTAGTTGGCAGTTAATTTGCATATAGCCCTGATTAGCCAATGAAAAGGGTATCGTCGTACGCCAATTACCATTTTTCTCTTTTATTAGTATAGATGGTCCAGACTTTCCCAGTCAGGATGAGGAGGACTGGGAAGAGTCCAACACACGCACACTGGAGCCGAACATGACTCCGAGGTGGAGAAGCGAACCACAGAGCGAGAGATCTGGTGAGACAGACCTGCGTTGCGCTGGGCAGCGGCAGACTGGTGGGCCTTCCTCCAATCCCAGAACTCAGGAAGTAGGTTTCTGATTGGGAAAAAAAACACCCCTAACACGTGGCAGCATCTGGAAGGAGCCACCTGTCTTTCTCTCGGAGCCTCAAATCTGATTGTGTATGAGTCACCCGGATACATTTTCAAAACCTAAATTGTTGGGCCCCTTCCCTAGAGAGGTTGGTTTATGAGGACGTGGGCGAGTGTGGCCGGGACAGACAAGCACCTTTGTCTTTCCTTGTTGGTATTCTTTTTAATTCCAAGGGGTGACTATCATGTACTACTGACTGAGGAAACGTCTTAGGTAAAAGCCGGGAGCAAATGAGAGAGAAAAAATGGGAAATCATACTTTTTCACAGCTCAGAGCAGGGTTTCTCAACTTTGGCTGTGTTGACATTTCAGACCGGATCATTCTTTGCTGTGAGGGGCTTCCTGTGCGTTGTACGGTATTCAGCAGCATCCCTGGCCTCTACCCTCTGCTAAATGCCAGGAGCATGACACAGTCACGACAATAAAAAATGTCTCCAGACATTCCCAAGTGTCCCCTGGATAGAGGTGGGAGGGCAAAGTTGCCCCCAGTCGAGGGACACTGGCTTAGAGAGAATTAGAGGCCTTGCAGCCTGGGCATCTTAAGAGGTCTGGGTATTGAGTGACAAAAGAATCATTGCCAAGTCCCCCATGGCTTATTGCAAAAAGCCAGTCTTTCACTTTGTGATTATAATCCCTGGAAAGAAATTTTACTCCAGCCACTTCTGTTTTCCGTGTTACAAGAAACACTCTTCTAAGATGGGGGGTGGCTCTGAAGAGAATCCTACAATTTGCATCAACCCTTCTCACAGCTTTAGCTTCCTCGGCCACACCCCCTCATTTGCACAGGAGCCAATATGAAACCAAACAGGTACCAAAGCTGGACCAAGTCCACACCCCAACACGTGCCGTGCACCAGCCCTGTATGGGAATGCCCTCTCCTCATTCCGATTGGTGTTGACCAGAAAATGAAAAATACTCTTTTATTAACAAAGGGAGAGTGAGATTAAAAGGACCAGAAAGATGAAAATCCTTCAAGATATATATTAGCAGAAGAAAGTTCTCCTTTCTCTCCCTCTCCTTCCTATTTCTCTCTTCCTCTCTCTCTCTCATCCCTCATCCCTCTCCTCTCTTGCTTTCCCTCTCACCCTTTCCACCAGATCTCTTTCCCCTTCTCTCTCAGTTTGTTCGACTGCCTGGCTGGGAGCCTTACAGAAACTTCTCTCAAGAGCACGCCTATTGAGCCTCGCTCTCAAATTGCCCCCAGAGCCCACTGGATATTCCTTCAGATGTCTAACAAGCGTTGAACACAACTGAGGTTTAGAGAGACGCAGAAATCAATACTGCGGCTTCCACCAGTCACGCTGAGGGATTAGCTGTCCCAAGGAAAAGCACAGACAGTTGAATAAGGGAATCATGACTCCGAATACCCTAGCAGGTTTATGAACTAGAAAGCAGCCTCTGGCCTTGATAACCTCCAGTTGGCCAGGAGAAAAGGGAGACTGTGAAAACATTCACTTAGCTTTCTCCCCCTCTGTAGTAATGAGGTCAAGCGCTGGACCTCTGGGCTTCAGCAGTGGTTCTCATAGGAACGACTGCTCAGGCCAGTGGGCAAGGACGGCCACCTGAGCAGTGGCGTTCAGAGGCTCGGAGGCCTCCTGGATGTGGGGAAGCCAGCGTCACATCCCTCAGGACAGAGCTTGCACAAAAGCTAGATCTGGAAGTCAAGTAGGAAACTAACAGCGCCTTGCACTGCCTGCTGTGAGCAGGCAGCGATAAACAGTGTCCGGGCTTACATTTTAAAAATCATGGTTGGGGAGATCAACAGAATATGTGAATGGATTATGGGGAGCCTCTACACGGGCAGGATCCTTTTTTTAAATATGTTTTTTTAATTGATTTCAAGAGAGGAAGGGAGAGGGGGAGAGAGAGAAACATCCATGATGAGAGAGAATCATTGATCAGCTGCCTCCTGCATGCCCCACACTGGGCATGGAGCCCACAACCTGGGCATGTGCCCTGACCAGGAATCAAACCATGACCTCCTGGTTCATGGGTTGATGCTCAACCACTGAGCCATACCAGCCAGGCTATGGGCAGGATTCTGAAGGAGAAAAAAAAAATCAATGGATAAATTTATCTACTTTGCTAAGAATGTAACTAGAGGAGGCTCGCCTCAGTAAGCTTAAGAACTTCTGCAGTTCACATTCTAGAGGCCAACCTTAGGACCAAAGTGGACATCCCAAATGCCTCATGCACATGGGACATGTGGGTGGGAGGAAAATTTACAAACAGGTGGAGTAAAAAATCTAAATGATGTCAGTTTCAACAGAGAGAGAGTCACTTTTCAACTGGACCTATAGGCTTGAGTGAAGTGAAGAATTAAGGCTATTATCTGTATAATTCAAACCCAAACCTACCTTTCTGTGAATTTATAGGACAATTTAGGTCCTAGCTGAATAATTCAGAAAAAGATAATCACCTCAATTATTTAGATGACCATCTCGTCCCCGTATATATTCCATCTCTCTAACTCAGAGGTGGGAAGTTGACAGCAATTAAATCTCTTAACCACAGCGCCCACAGGAGGCCCTGGATTTAGGCTGTAAATGTGCTGCCCCCAAAATATGATCAGTAGAAACTGACCCAGATGAGCAAATTTATGTAGAAGACACTTGTCCTGAATCAGTTAGTGGCGCTCCCCACTTTGGATTGAGGTTCCAAAACTCTAGACTCAGGACAAGCCATGGAGGTCATCTCCTTATGGCCCATGTGCTCCTGGCCCTGTATGGACATCACTGATGGGGAGAGCAGGACTCAGTGCCCTTCTCCGGCAGCTTTCCATCTGTCTCAGCCTCACTGTGCTTCCAAATGAGCCTCATTTCTGGGCTGTGTCCGGGTGGAGGGCGTGGACTGGGGATTGGTGCATCCGAGGCTGATCTGCGAGCAGCACGGGGATGACAATTTGCATGGGGCTGATGGACAGCCTGAGACACCTGATCACGTCGGCAGCGGTCAAGGGCAGAGCAGTCCCTCCCCTGGGTGACTCCAGGACAATGGGGAGGTCATCATGGCTGGCCTGGCCTTGGCTGTTTCTGTCTGGGTGGCACTTCCAGGTCCCCATGTGTCTGTGTGTTTGGATGCATGTGGCTTTATGTGTACAGACGCAGGGTGTCTGCCGTGTCGAGGCTGGTGGGTTCAGATTTCCTTTGTGTGCACATCAATCCTCCTGGTCCCATCCCCCATTCCTTCCCTGCACATTAACCTCAAGTATGAGCGCATGCTCGGGGCTTGCCGGTGCTGGCTGCTCCTGTGCCCGAAGCATTCCTGCCCCCTTCCTCCGGCCTCTTATCTAAAGCAGCGTGTCACTGCAATTTTATGGTCCACATTACAGACTCAAGCCCTCCTTTGAACCAATCAAACAGCACTGAATATGTTAAGGGAATCCAGGCTTTCTGGAAGGAGCCTGCGTCCTGAGCCGTGCCGCCTGACCTCTCTGAGAGCAGCCCCCATAAATCTGCCTCACGTGATGGGAGATGGGCTTTTCAGGATCTCTCCGGGTGCTTTGAGGTAGCACTTCTATGAACTCCTTGCCACGATAAATAATGCTACCTGCAATACGTCTCGGCGAGTGTGTCAGCAGCCGCTGTCCTGCCATGAATTTTTATTCTCGTGCGTCTGGAAGATAGATTCCAGATTCAGCATTTCCCCACACTTAGTGTCAGATCTCTTTACCCCCTTGCCCCGGCAGGATGACAGAGACCACAAATAAAATAAAATAAAATAAAATAAAATAAATTTTTTTAAAGTAGCCTAGGCAAAATGGCCCAAGCCCAGTGGGAAGGAGCCACACTCACCCCACGGCTGCGGAGGGTGCAACCTGGTGACCTGCAGTGAGCCCGGGGGAGCAGCGAGGAATAAGCCGGGCAATTCCGAGTCCTCAAGGGGAAGCATTTCTCCCAGGGGGGTGGGGGTGGCTGGAGAGAGGGCTTTCCTATCAGGGAAGCTGTTGGATGAGGGGAAAGCCCATTTTGAGTCAATAATCCATCATAAGGGAGAGCAGCAAAAATTCGTGTCAAACATCAGTTAGATGGTCATTACCCTGGTCCATTCTAGGCAACTGGTCCATGCAAAGAGGACAGTGGACTCTGACATACCCAGAGATGACATCCACGAGGAGCGGCTGTGGCCTGAAAGCTAAGGATGAGGAAGAAAGACACAACTGGAGCTGTGGGAGAACAGTCAGCTGATTCCCAAGTGTCACTGACTCGACCTCTCTGTCTACCTGTTCTCTCTCTCTCTCTCTCTCTCTCTCTCTCTCTCTCTCCATATATATATATATATATCATCCAAATAGCTTCAAAAATGGTGGTAGTGTGAATAGTCACCCTTAATACGTTAATAATTCTAATTTCCCCAAATAGAATTCCCCATGATCTCACTTGGAGAAATGGCAAAAGTCCATATTTGAGACTCCTTGTGAGTGTGATATGTGTGTCAGCTTACTTCTGGGCACAGCAGTGATAGGCCACTACCCCCCCCCCCCCCCGCCTCCACACACACACACACACAAAGGGTATCAGATTGTTTATGCAGAATGTTGACTTGAGTGGTGGCCTCCTAAATAATGTCCTCCCTCGAGTCAATGCCCCATGCTCATCTCTAGCCTCCCAAAGCCGTATGATGGATTTCTCGGCTTGTACAATACCAATAGAACAATGGATACCTTCGCTGATTAAGTTGCCAATGGCCAACTGGTAAGTGGGACCACGGGTTCACTGGGCATATCCCAGTTCCTCCCGAACACAACAAGAACAGCAAGATCACAAAATTGTCAGCCTACATGGAGGGGCCAACAAGGTCATGGACAAATGCATTTTTATGGGAAATTAAAGTTTCTTATGGTTAACGCAATCTTTGAAGTAATATATGAGGAAGCTCATCATATATCCCAACATGTTTAAATAAAATAGCTGAGACTATAGCAGACCTTGTCAGTCAAGTCATCTGAGGCCAAATATGATCACTCATTTGTAAACTGGGCTTTCTGCCTGCTGAATACCTTTCAAACACAGAAGCTCTCTCCTAATTGCCTGGGTTGACCTATATTTAGAAACCTGAAATGTGCTGGTGTAGTGGAGAAGCCAGGAAAATGTTGGAGTTAATCACTAAATCAATCTGGGCTGACCCCAAGGGGACAGGGAGCTCTGAAGGTTGTTGGTCAAGGAGCTTTTGGAGGCTGGACTTAAAAGAACTCTCCTGTTTCTCTGCAACTGGAAAATCTGCTTCTTTCTGCAAAACTGATTCTCGGAACCGAAGTGGCCCGCTCTAGGACAGCCACCGAGGCAAGGTGACCTTCATTTTTGTGTATGCTCTCTGAGCTCCTCTGCCTTGCAATGGCAGGGGTTAGGCACCACGGAGGGACAGACAGGAGCAATATGCTCATTCTCCAGAGAAACAAGACCTTCCTTCTCCTCCCTCTCTGCCTTGGCCATCGTTCCTCCTCTTGCAGCATCTTTTTGGTTTCTTAGTATTCTGGGTTGTTAAAATTCATAGTTGACACTTTTCTTAGACATTGTTACCCATAACATGAAGAGGATAATTCCCTAAAATCTCTCCGAGTTTGAAATATGGGGGGGGGGCAGTGACATAAAGTATTGGGCAATATTTGCAGTTAAAATGAACTGTGGGATGACATTTGGAAATAGGTACTAGGTACCTATTGGTTAATTATTACCTTCACAGGAACACCAGGCAGAAAGTTTAGAAAGGTCCTTGATTCTAGAGAATCAGAATTCACCCACAATTCACCAGCTCCCATGATTCCTGCAACCTGTGCTAGAAGGGGACTTGGCAAACAGCTAAAGGGGCTGGGGTAGTGCTTTGAACTATTACAGACAGTTACCAATCATTTGATTCCTACAGAAAATACTTGTCAGACAGATGAGTGATGGAAAAATCTGGTACCTTTTTTGAGATCTAAGTGTGGATGCCTAGCTCGTTAATTTTAAGGTTAAATTACGATAGCTGAATGACACAAACATATATTTTGAATACCTGCCTAGAATTTTATAGAACTAAGCTACAAAATGTGAAAGTTAAGTAATGTTGGAATAGAATAAATGACACATTTTTGTTACTATTTATTGAATATTTACAGACTTGTTTTTGGGAAGATATGCAAGTATAAGGCATCTTGCCTTTAGTAAATTTATACTGTAATTGTTGTGATGGGACTAAGTTACTAAAACAATTAGAAATACATAAGGATCTAAGTTAAGTGCCAAAGGACATGCTATGATATGATACAGATCACACAATAAAGATGAAAGTTTAGAGAAGCAGAATATCAATGAGAGGCTCAAAGCTTCCTGTGGGTAAGGTCTGTGTGAAAAGCAGGAAGAGCAGCAGAGCCGCCTCCAAGAGGATTGTGGGAAGTCAAGGTTGCTGATCTGGAGAGGAACCAGTTAGAGGAACCACCTGATTAGCAGGAAGTGAAGACACTGCCAGTTATTTTTAAACAGAGTAGTATCTAATGGGAACATATTTTGGCAAACGGGGGAAGGTGTTCCAGATCCTCAAGCATATGGCCCCAGGAACCGGGAGATAACACACCCTAAGAGAAGAGGGACCTGATCCCATAAGACAATAGTACTTAAGAGAGAAGCAAGACGATTGTGAGGACAGCGGCCATCTCCTGCCCCTGTCCCCAAGGGACTGAGACCTGCGAGGAGCAGGAGAGCAGTAATCAATCAAAACAGACAAAACTCACCAAGAGGGCTTTTTGTTAAAATTCTGTAATTCTTTGGGGAGCATAAACAGTATGCTTTGGGGTTTTTTCTAAGAGACCGTGGCAAAACCATTTGTAGGTTGGGATGGTGGTGATGGTGGAATTCTACCCTGGCAGGAAGGAGAATTTTTTATTGACATTGTTGGCACATAATAAAAAGGAGACCAATTTTTAGTTGGTATTATTATTGCTTTTAAGTGCTCTACTGACAAGGCATTTCCTTACCCTCTGCTCCCCCATCCCAACCCCCTGGGCACTACTGATGAAGCAGAGACCAGTGGTTCTCCAATTTTACCCCCCCAACCCAAGGGAGATTTAGCAATGTCTGGAGATATATTTGGTTGTTACATCTCAGGGGTTGGGGGTGTGCTACTGACATCAAGTAGGTCAGGGCCAGGGAGGCTGTTAAATGTCCTGCAAAGCACAGGACAGCCCCTACAACAAAAAATTATTCAGCCCAAAATGTCAATAGCGATGAGGTTAAGAAAACTTGATATAGACAACGATGCCCACTCACGCATTATTTTTAACAACAAAATCTTGGAAATAATATTCACTTTAACAATGGAGGAATGGTTAAATAAATTATGGAATATCCCTATGTCTGTAGGATGTACATTGCGGCCAAGTTTTCAGATATAATTTAATGATGTAGGAAATTGCTCACAGTATAATAGCAAATGTGAAAAATCCAAACTGCATATACAACAAATGCGCGCGCGCACACACACACACACACACACACACACACACTATACACAATGCAAGAAACAAAAATGGGAAGAAGTCACCAAAATGCCAACAATGGTTATCTCTTGATGGTGAGAAATAAATAATATTTCTTCTTTGCTTTTCACCTTTCTGCATTTCCTAAACACCTTGAAATAAACACAAATTAATTTTCTAATAAAAATATAATAACGGCTCTGTCAAAATAGCTCAGTAGTCTGAAACATAGGCCAAACTTAACAAGATGAAATATAACCGGTGAGACATTTACTTATAGGCTCAAAGCTTCAAGTGTCAACGGCAAGAAGAGGATAGTCTTGCTTGTGACCAGTCAATGTATAAAGGATGTGAATCAATAGAAGGTCAGAATAAAACAGAAGAGGCCAGATGGGGTTGCTAAAAAAATCACTGCGAACTTAGGGTACCTTAATAAAATATGATCATACTACGATGAGGTAGGTAGCAGTCCTCCGTGGCGCAAGCCTGCACATCTGAGAGCTGAATGCCGTCCGTGTGACATATCTTATGGTGACCACTGAAAACCTGGAGTAGGCCCAGAGGAGAGAAATCAGTGTAGTGAGGGGCTTGGGGATTGTGTTATGTGACAAAAGGGTGAAAGAGCTGGAGATGTTTAGTCTGATGACAAAAAGGCTTAGGAGAGAAGTGAGTGCTATCTTTAAATATTTGGCGGGCTGTCATATGTAAAAGGGACAAATGTGCTGTGCATGGGCCCAGACCACAGAGCTAGCACTAATCACTGATATTAACTGATAACTTATCTTCTTTCACATGATTTCCAAACAAAGAGAGAAAACTCTTCTAAATCTAAGAGTTGTCCAAAAATGGGGTGGCTAACTTGGGATGGCATATGGTCCCCATCACAGACTTCATGACAGTGTGTCAGGGTTGCGGACCGAGAGCTGACGGAGAGCTGAGAAAATGAGAGGGGAGTGTTGCTGCTAATGCATTCCTGGTGCGTGCTGCTTGAAGCATGAACAGCGCACAGCAGCCAACAGCCACTGAGCGCTTTCTGTAGGCCAGGGGCCAGGAATGGTGCCAAGAACTTTACATGCTCTAACTTGTTCCTTACAGCCACTCTGTAAGGAAGGTACTGTTATATATCCACCCAACTCCAGATGAGGAAATGCAGATTGGGGGAAGTGGAGGGCCTTGCCTATGCCAACGGCTAATAAGTGTTACCAGGTTCTGTAGTCAGGCTAATAATAGTGATTCTCATCATCATACCAATTGCAGTAGCAAACACTCGTGTACTGCTTACTATGCATCAAACGTAGTTCTAAATGCTATGCCTACATCTGCATTTTAGAGCTGAGCCTTGGAGAGATTGAGCATCTTGTTCTTGGCCAGAAATGAGTCACATTCTGTAGTAAACACTTGCAGGGCTTACTAGGTGTCAAACACATTTCTAAAGGTTACACCTATCTAAACTCATTGACTACCACAGCCCTATGAGGCACCTCTTCCTTTTATCCTCATTTTACAGATGGGGAAATGTAGACTTTGGAAGGTCATGGTCACAAGCTCATATGTGGTGGAGCTGGGTTTTGAAACCTGCTATATCAGACTCCGTAATGGTATCAGTAGCAATGGTACTAAAAAGTCTCATTTTCATTGTTATCACTGTCACAGTAGTAATGATATAAACCCTTGACTAGCACAAACTCTGTGTCAGGCAAACAAAACAGCCCTAGGAGGCAGTGTACTGGGTAACTTTATGTGAACACTTGGAGGGTGGCTTTGGGTGAGAGTAACATTTAAATCAGCATACTTTGAGTAAAGCAGATTACCCTCCATAATGTGGGTGGACCTCACCCAATCCGTTGAAGGCCTGAACAGAACAAAAAGACTGGCCTCCCCAGGCAAGAGGGACTTCTCTAGCCAACTGCCTCTGGACTTCACCTGCACCATCAGCTCTCCTAGGTATCCACCTGCTGGCCTGTGGACTGGAGCAGCACGCTTGGCTCTCCTGGGTCCCACACTGCAGATTTTGGACTCATTAGCTTCCATAATCAAGTGAGCCAATTCCTGATATGTAATAAACATATACAAATCCTATTGGTTTTGATTCTCTGAAGAACTCCGGCTAATGCAAGTAGGTACCCTTACTATATCCATTTAAAACATGAGGAAACTGAGACTTAGAGACATGAAATGACTTGCCCAAGGTCATGCGACTAATGGCCAAGCCAGAATGGAAACTCTGACTGGTGGCTTTATCATCAGAGCTCCTGCATGAAATTTCTGGAGCTCTTTGCTCTCTTGACTGCTGCTTATTTTACTGACAAGACAACATGAGCTTAGGAGACTCATGGAGGTAAGATCTTAAAGCAGGTAAAGTTACTGGCTGGAGAGAGAGAATGACACCTCGGGACTCCTCCCTCTACCCAATGGCTGTTTCACTCCTTCCAGACAGTCCCTATCACTTTAGGGCATTTTTCAATAGTCGGTGGGTCAAAGGCAAGAATTCTCAATACCTTTGTTTCTCCCGTTATCATTCCACTCGGTTGAAAAATAATCTACTGAAAACTTCTCATTTTTTCAATAAGTTAGAGGAAACAATATTGCCACCGCCACGCTCCATGCTCATCAGCTGTTATGTGTTTTGAATACAGAATATTTAAAATAATTCAACCATATGAAATGTCTTCCCAGTTTCTCCTATCTGGTGCAAACGCAAAAGCATGTGCACTGTTATTTTTTTTTCCAAAGGTTTTTAAGTCTTCCCTGATTTCAGCAACGCCTGTGATAAGGTTTCTACATTATAGTTGGGATACTAAACCCTTCACTGAGGGGAAAATCCCTCTTGATAGTCTCAGTTTAAATTTCACTGTTGCCAGATTTCCATTAATACCAGTATCTCTTAGGATCATCCAAAGTGTATTCTCTTTGGGTGACTCATCTTTCACATAATTTCCAAACAAAAGACAATACAGATAAAGCAGCATACAAACATGCCAGGGGACCAGGTATTGGGGAAAAAAAAAGGCATTGAAACAGACCCAAACAGAAACACAATGGTTTTATTATATGAGCCTTCAGCATTAAAGAAGAAAGAAAAAAGCAAGGCTAGCAAAAGAGGGAAGGAAAGCAAAACGAGGAACAAACGCAAAGTGCCTAAGGAAATGGTCTTTTCCTTTACGCATCACCATTCGCTCAACGAATATTTCCCTATGAGGATGTCATTGCCTGCTCCTTCCCGTCTGCAGTCATGTGTAAGAGAAGCTTTTAAATCCATTTGCAGCCCCCTGGGGAGATGCAGGGAGGAAGGTGCTGCCACTAAAGTAGGAGATGCTACGCTGAAAGTCAGAGCTATGGGAGACACAGCCCCTTCACTATCTGAAGGCCCTGCTCAGAGGGGCCCTGCCAGGCCCAGCCTCCGTGAGGACCACGAGCAGCCAGACCACCCACAGTGGCCAGCCCATGGTGAGAGGCTCTCGGAGGGCAGTCTCCTCTTCTCTTGGATGTTTCATCCAAAGAAGGTGGATGCCAAGAGGAAAACAAATGCAGGGGCTTCTAGTCCAATCGAAACCCTCAGTGTTCTGAGACAGCTGTTCTCACCCCAGGGGGAATTTTCTACTGTGAACCTATTCCATCTCAGTATAACCCTGAGCGTCAGCAAACGTCACTGAGGAAAGCCAAAAAGAATATGGAGAAAAAGAAGGGTTTTAAGCAATAAAATCTAAAGGCAATGAGATCATGAGCTTTTTATTTAGGCACATGTTGCCTCTTTCTGGCAATCCCAGCCCCTCCATTCCTACCTTCTTATGTCTGTCCACATGCCCCAGCCCCAATGCCCTTTACTTGAGGATCATTGCCTGCACTGGGTCATCTCTGCTGTGTCCAACCCACAATGACCTGTTCTTTATCTGACCTCTGATGGCTTATGTACTCTTGACCATTCAACCCAGTACTCAGTAGATGCTATTTGGTGTTCTTCTCAGATGATTCCACAGATAGAGGGTCTTTTCTACCAAGTAATACTCTTTGTGCTTTGAAGGAAAGGACCTTGTCATGTACTGATTGGAGAATCCCCTCCCCTCAGTAGATGTCATATTTTGGTGACTGCGATAAATTCTTGCTGATAAACTGCTTAATCTGTATCACCTCCATGCTTGTGCGTTCATATAGTGCTACCCATAGGCCTCCACATTCATGCTGCCACGCTAACCAGTAAATAAAAACACCCAACATATAATCTTGCATAACGATTATGATCTGGGTGGGGGAAGAAACTGTCTTCGCTAAAGAATCTCTGTTTGTTTTGGGGCTAAAAGAAGGGAAAATCTTGCAAGGATTTCTTGGGCGGTTTGGAGATTGGGCTCTTGGCCCTTCCGTCAGAAGGGCACAGAGCTTTTGTTTCATCTGTAAGAATCATTGTCACAGAAAGAGGAACCTTGAGACTAGCGGGACCTCCTTTTAATAAACACAGGAGTTGTGAGATGAACAGGTCCAGGGAGATGGGAAGAGGTGATATTGAATTTCATTTCTCAGCTCTATGCTAGGGAATGAAGCATATTCTGAGGGGGGGGGGGGTGCCCGGGAAACAACACGGATGGGGGTCTGATGGTTTAACTACTGCTGAGGTTCAGGAAGATCCCGAGGTGAGATTTCCAGGTTTGGGGTTGCTTTTCCTTTAAACAGAAGCTGGGGGGTATTGTTCTGGCTTCAGCATTAATCTTGTTTTCTTTCCTCCTGCACCTGCCCATGCTACCTGGCAGAGTCACAGCTGCTGCCCAGCCCCCTTCCCTCTTCCAGGTTTATTTATTGTGGCTATTTTACCAGCTATTGGCTCAACACACTCCACTCAAATATTCATCATTGAGCTCTCTGGGTAAATCGTATTTAATCAGCACAGGAGAGAAAATAGCATAATTATAGATGCCGGATGCCATTACACTCAGAAGAAATTAAACTCTGTCTCAAGCCGACCAGTGGTTGCTGTGATTGCATCACCACTGGGGTTACGGGGAGGTTAGTGGCCTTTCAGGGCCAGCGCTACCTTGGAGGATGCCTGACCCAGATGAGCCGTGAGGAGACACGCCCAAGCGCGCACACATTCGCGGCATCGGAAACTCAGCAAATGGCAGCCAGTAAATTAATCTTTTATTGTTCTGGGAGTGCGACGCATGAGAGCATAATAAAGTGAGGTTCATGCAGGGAGATGTAGGGACAAAAAAATAAATGGGCCCCAAGAATTCCAGTCCTAAAAGATGACAGAGGGAATCCCCATTTCCAGTCTTCTCCAGGTACTGTCTGCCAACAGCCAGAGGGATACGGACAATGAAAGAAAAGTAGGAAGGAAACCTTTGCAGGGAAGCAAAAGCATCCATCTGGGGCATGTGAGTTCTTCCTGGAAATGCTCTCATCTGTGGAAGGTGTGAAAGAAAAGGCCAAACACAAACCACGTGAGTCCCACTCCTTACCATGAGCAGACCTGACTTTTCTCACGTGCAAAAGTTTCCAAGTCGGTATTGCTTAATGAGCTATTTTGTGTGGGCAAGTGAATAAGGGGGAAAGTTTAAAACAAACAAACACCCAACAATAAGACCACATCAGAGCCCTACCTGCTTTCTGCTGCTGAATCGGCCTCCTGGAAAAGGCCAGAACCCTGGTGTCAGCTTCCTTCCAGCCACTCACGCCCGGCCTCTTCCCACACAAATCCAGGAGGGCCATCTGCGTTTGTCCAGATTACAGAATGAGAGTCACCTTTAATTTCATGACAAGGCTTTCTCTGCCCTGGACCTAAACCCTGGGTCAGCAGCCCATCCACCGTGGAGCACTGTCTGTAAAAATTCAAAAATGTCCAAAGATGCAATTAGGCTTTACTTATTACTATTGGGTGACTGTTTTTGCTCTCCTTCCCTCCCTTATTCCTTTTCTTTTGGCTAATAATGCTTCTGAGGTTTGGATAAGTAACTAAGAGGAAGGAGATCTCCTTCTAGTCCATCCTGCTGCTGACAATTAAGAAACCTCAAAGTAATTTTTGAAAATGCCAGCGTCTCATTTAGCAAAAGGATAAATAATAAATGAAGCATAATCACTGTCCTGCGCTGGTGGTAGAGCTTCGCGGTGTCATTAGTAAACTAACGGTATAATATCTTTGTGTCACAGTTTAATTATATCTTGTAATTAGTTTCAGCAATGGATTGCATGGAGTCAGGCCCCTGAGCTAAACAAAAGGTAATAGAACTTCCAGCGCCCCTGCATAAATCAATTATGAAAGTGTCCTGCGTTATTTGAAGCTTGTTTGCTATAATTTTATGCACAAAGCTGAACTGGTGCTTCTTGCCCGTGGAGGGCAGGTCACCCACCCAAGCCTTGCCTGCAGCTGGGTTTCGGTGGGGCCCTCACGCAGCCTGGGCTGCCGGGGCATTTGTCCCTGCTCGCTCAGCAGTAAGCGTGGAAGGGGCAAGGAGCTGAAGGAGAGGGCAGTTCCAGAGGGTGGGGGGCAGCGACGCACGAGGACCCGAGCAGGTAATAGATGCACCATCTACAAGAGAGCAAGGGATGAAATGGGAAAAGATGTGAGGCCCTGGAAGACGGATTCTTTATGCTTCCCCGAACAAAGATGAGAAGGCTAGGAGCATCAAAGGCCAAGCAACGCTGATGAATATGGTCAGGCGGACATGACACATGTCCCTTTATCATTTGTCCTTTCAACATCCCCGCTCTCCCCACGCGGTTGGAATTGGAACCGGCACAGGTTACTTGGCAATAGGGATGAGGAAGGAGAATCCACATCTTTAATTGGGTCTAATTCAGATCCTAGGGAGCGCAGGAACTGTCAAGGGCTGCGGAGCGTAGTTGAGGGCTTAGCTGTGGTCACCAGGCCCACGCGGGAGAGTTACGGAGTCCCTGCTGGGGGAAGCGAAGAAGAAACTCGGGGGCGGGGGGTTGGTTAAGTCCAAATGCCACCAATACGTGTGATCGTCCCTTTTTTGATCAAACTGCAAGGCACGGCAGAGAGTGGGGGTGGGGTCCACATTCAAAGTCCTCATCAAGTCGTCTTTGAAAGTAACTCTAGTGCCACAGTGGCCTTTCTGTTTATACAACAATTTACAGGTTTAAATGAAAGCCCGCTTGAAAAAGCAGACTGAATCTTCCTATTGTGAACACTTCAGCAAATTTAACAAAAGAAAGAGCCCCAGTGAGGAAGAGAGAGAGAGAGAGAAAGGGAGGGGGAAAAAAAAAAAAAAAGGTCCAGTCCTCAGACTGGTGTGCAGCAATCTGGCTGGTTGCTATGGTGACGTGATGGCTTGTTCACATGGCAACATACCTTAGGTCCACTATTAAAATGATGAGAGTGAACTCAGTTGCATTAAGGAGAGCATGCTGTATGCTAAAGCAAGTCTTTATCTCCAGAGAGAGCTGGACAGAGACTAGCAACCAGTACAAATGGAGGAGAAAAGGAAGAGGAAGAAAAGGTTGGAGGTTTGGAAGGAAGAAAACCTACAGGGACACAATAACTATGAAAAGAGAGACCCTCAGCTCTGTGTTTAAACTGAGGGCCTGAGACTCAGAAAACGGACAATGAGTTTTGTTTGATATGAATTTCATCACCCAACTCGACCCATCAGATGACCCCTTATTTAACAATTACATTCCAAATGAACCTGCGGTATCTTGGATCTGAAACACATCAACAGTGAACCACACCAAATTCATGAGCCGCTGCGATGACAGCCCAGCTACTGCCACTGTGTACAATACTCAAATAACGAAGAAGGTGGCAAATTACAGAGCATTTGTTTATTGAATATAAAAGTCCACTGACAGCCACAGATCCACATCCTATCATATTGGAGCTGGGGGAAGCGTTTCCTTTGGAAATGCAGCTTCATGTTTCCTTTAACGTAGTCACAATTTTCCCTCTGCTGACGTTGAAAGGGTAGCGATAATTCTGCAATCTTATCCCAACAACCCTTCCGACCCACCGTTGCTTGATTTCTCTCTGCTGTTTAGCAAGCACTGCTGGGGCGTAAGTAAGAGACAGCCAGGAATTACAGGGCTATATAATCCCACCGTGGGCTCTGAGTGAGATCGTAAACCATGTGTGGGATGCCCGAGTCCTGAAGTTCCCGCACCCTCACTTATTCCCCCCGCTCCCCCCTTCCCAGCATGCTAGGGCTGGCTGTGCTTTACTTAACAATCTCATTACCACAAAGGCAAGGCCTCACAAGCCACAAAGGGCTCCAGCTCTGGATACAAGACACAACGGCAGGTGAGCTTGCCCTTGTCACGTTTTTTGATGACAACTGCCTTACAGTCAGAGGGTTCGATTCCGCCTGCAGCCACTGATTGGACCCCCGCTTTATGCCTCTGCTCTGGATGCAGGGGTGCCGGCAGAGGGGACCTGGGCCCTAGGAGTGCTTGTCCAGACAAAGGAGAAGTGACATGGAACTCTGAAACCAGCAGACAGGGCCCAGTCCCAGGGCAGAGAGCAAAGTCGAACAGCTCTCGTCAATTTCTCTCTCCACTCGGAAGGCCACGCTTCTCCTGAGTCTTAGGCCAAAGGCCATTGCTTGCTAATATTTCCTAGGATTCTAGAACATGCTCTGGCTTCCTTATAAATCTATATAAGCAAACCCAAAGCGAAGAGTCAGGACAGCCAACATTAACCCTAGACTTTGCAGTAGAACTTGCTTTTGTCACTGGCCAGCTGATGAACTCGCTCAGCCTCAGTTTTCTGATCTGAAAAGTGGGAGCATAACAGTACCTGAATTCCTTGGATTGTTAGAATTATTACATGAGGTAATAGTTGTAAAAGAATATGCTTAATCTAGAGCATTTACATTTTATTAATTATTGTCATTTCCTATTGACCTAGCCAGTCTGTGGCAAGCAGTATTCTTTCCATTGCTACTTTAGCAACAGAGAAAAGCATACCTTCCAGATGATAAGCTCCTGAACATTAGTTCAACAAATCTTCTTTAAAAATCTGTTTTGGAAGACTCTAGCTTGGACATATTTGTTCCAGAACCTTCTTCCCTAGATGCCTCCTGAGAAGCAGGCCTAGCAGGCAGTTCACCCTGTCTTCCTCCGCTAGATGTCTTTCCTTTTGTTTTGTATTTTGACTGACAAAATGCCAGCTTTGTCCCTCTCCCCTGAATGGTGGGTGAGCATCTCCTCATAAGCATGGTAAGCTGCTGCAGAAAGAGAAAGAGAAAAGAGAGGGAACCTTCTGGTGCCTATCAACTTTCCATGACAGCTGCACGTGTGTTCCCTCCCGAGGACCAAAATAACTACAAAGTGTACGAAATCGTTAAGCACATAAAAATCCCGGAGGTAGAGGCATGATTTCTCAATCAAAAGGCATCAAAACCCAGCCCTAGCCGCTCATTTGCTCCCCTGTGCTTGGCCCAGGCAGACCACGTGCACACACACACACACACACACACACACACACAGCTCAGAGAGCAAGGGAGGCTGCTGACCTACCCATGGACCAGCCCGATATGCATAACAAAGACATGGAGGTATAGGGGGAGCCCACGCACAGATAAAATCAGTCGGAAAGCACTGAAAAGAGAGACTTGTTTTTGCAGCTTATGATATACTTTTCACACATTTAATGGTGAGGCAGCTAGGTTTAAAGAAACTTCCCAATTTCAATGCGCCATAACAGAATAATGAGGCTTGCAGCATGTCTTGATCCATGGTCCCACCAGGTAGAATCCTGTGATATTGAAATCTGAATAGGAAATTTTGAAGTTGTCCCTCTGCCGCTACAGAGCAAGCCCAGGAAAGTGGTGTGGCTTCTTGCCATGTGGAAAGAGTCCCTTTCTGTTTCTAATATTCTCCAACAGCACCTGGCTCGGGAAGTGTTTTTAGGAAGACCTACTAGGACATCATAAAATACTGAACTGCTGCTGTGTTCGGGGAGCTCTGCTGGGTGTTCTAACAGTGTAGCCCAGCTGTCTAGACCAGTGGTTGCCCACCAGTGGTCCGTGAGGTCTGAAAGGTTGGCGACCGCTGGTCTAGACCAGTGGTCGGCAAACTGCGGCTCGTGAGCCACATGTGGCTCTTTGGCCCCTTGAATGTGGCTCTTCCTAAGCCTTAGGAGTACCCTAATTAAGTTAATAACAATGTACCTACCTATATAGTTTAAGTTTAAAAAATTTGGCTCTCAAAAGAAATTTCAATCGTTGTACTGTTGATATTTGGCTCTGTTGACTAATGAGTTTGCCGACCACTGGTCTAGACCATTAGAAGGCCTCTTTCCACACTCATTGGTCCTCTACTAAGATACCTATGAATGTTTGCAGACTCTCATTAGTGCATTTCAAAGTATGAAAAGTTCCTACCTCCAAAGAGTTAATAATTTAGCTGGAAGATAAGACATTCATTTGTGAAAATAACGAGCTACTTAAAAGAGTAAGGCTAGAATTGGTGTTGGTAAGGTATAGCCTGTGGGCTCAAACTAGACTATCACCTGTGTTTGTAAGTAAAGTGTTTTTGAAACATAGCCAGGCCCTTTAATTTACATCTTGTCTTTGGATGCTTTCTCCCTATAATGGCAGATGTTAGCTGTTGGGAGAGAGACTGTATGGCCTGCCTAAAATATTTACCATCTGGTCCTTTACCAAAAGAGTTTGCCAATCTCTGGTTTGGATGATCTAGGTTTAGAAGGGGAGTGATCTTAGTGGCTGAGAATAACTATGAAAGGATTACTGGAAAGGAGGGCTCTTCATAGGGCTCGGCAGGATCTGGACAGACCGAAAGGAGTGGGATAGGAATCCTTGGTGGGGGGGAACAGTAAGGGCAAAGATACAGAGGGACAAAAATCAACATTGTTTGAGGAACAGAAGAAGGACCATCTGGATAGAGTGACAGTTTCATTACAGAGAAGTTGGCAAGGAGGAAGGTCAGAGAGGCAGGAGGCAAGTCAGAGGAAAGGGGGATTCCCAAAGCCAAGGAGGAAGTGGGTTTGTAAGAAGTGAGAGAGTAGAAGAAAAGAGGACCCAGGCCGTCATTCAGCAGAATAAGAGTGTGAAAGTCCGAGGAGAAAAAGGAAAATAAAGAGCTGGAGTAGTGAGTGTGGATCGCTTGATCAGGAAATTTGACTATAAAATGATGGAGGACACAGGTTGGTAAACGTGAGTAAATGGCAAAGTTGAGTGCAGAATTATCAGGGTCGGGGAGACTGTGTATGTCTTAAGGTAAAAGAGGAAGCAGTGTAGAGAGGGACTGAGGAGCTGGGGAACTAGGAACTAAGGAGGAGTGGAGAGGGGTGGATAAGCTGAGCACTGCTACTGATGGTCTCCCTCATGTCACGAAGGACATCAGCAGAGAGCAATGATTGGCTGCCTGGGGTCAAGAGCATGGCACAAGAGAATACAGGGCCTGTTCAGGAGCTACACAACCTCCTTAAAGTGTCACAGTGTCCCTCTGTGGGAGGCCACGCCTACTTGTCTTGACTTCCCTCAGCAGGGATCTATAGCTTGGCTCCAAGTGTGTGGTAGAGGTGATTCAGGTTGATGTTGAACCAAGAGAAAGTCCAAATAGAAGGGAACATCTATAACGAGTGTGAAGGGACTGGAATGGCTGACACAGCATCTAGGTTGGGCAGGGAGCCACGTGTAGCCAGATGACCCCATGGAGCTGGTGGATAGGAGGCAATGAATACTCATGACACCAATTGAGGCAGAGGGATTCTGAAATTCGCTGAGGAATCAGGGCTTGATATTTCTGGATTCTTTATTTCCCCATAAAGTATCAGTGTTATTCTTGGAGGGCAAGAGGCCCAGGGACCAATTTTTAATCTTGGATAAAGACAGTGGTCTGTTTCCTGCTGTAGGCTTATAGGATTGATCTTTTTTAAAAAATGTATTTTTTATTGATTTCAGAGAGGAAGGGAGAGAGGGAGAGAGAGATAGAAACATCAGTGATGATAGAGAATCATTGGTCAGCTGCCTCCTACACCCCCCCACCCCAATGGGGATCAAGCCCGAAATCCGGGCATGTGCCCTTGACTGTAATTAAACCCATGACCTTTCAGTCTGCAAGCTGACACTCTATCCACTGAGCCAAACGGGCTAGGACTGTATGATTGATCTTTGAGTGTGGTAGGCATTACTAACATTTACCAACATCCATTCTTCTCTATTGCTGGACCCTTGAAAGGCTATACTTCCCCCTTACCTTGAAGTAAGTCATGGCCATATGGCATGATTTGGCCAATGAAATGAGAATGGATGTGACTCATACCATTTCTTGGCTATATAATTTAATTTCCATGTGAGACTCTCTAGAATTCTCTAACCCTGGTGTGGCAATCATGGAAGATGCCTTGCGTTGAAGCAGGGTGGGAGCATGGATTTCTAAGATTGCAAGGCAATAGCCTTGGATTGTTACCTGGACTCTCAGTAGGCTTTGGGTGAGGGAGATGTATATGCCGAATTGTGTTGTCAACATTTATGTGTTGAAACCCTAACACCCTGTAACTCAGAGTGTGACTGTACTTGGAGACAAGGCCTTAGAAGAGATGATTAATTTAAAGTGAGGCTGTTAAAGTGAGCCCTAATCCAATATGACTGATCTCCTTATAAGAAAAGGAGATTTGGGCACATAAAGAGACACCAGGGATATGCATGCACAGGGGAAAGACCATGTGAGAAGATAGCCATCTGCAAGCCAAGGAGAGAGGTCTCAGGAGAAACAAAACTTGTTGACACCTTGACCTTTGACATCCAGCCCCCAGAACTGTGAGAAAATAAATTTCTGTTGTTTAAGTCCCCCATAAGTCCTCCTATGTGATATTCATATGGCAGTCATATGAAAATAACATAGGAGACAAACTTTTTTTCTGTTAAGCCACTGAGATATTGGGGTTGCTTGTTATCACAGCACAACCTCACTTAGACTGACCATTATAGTGGGATACTTTAGGTTGGGTGGTAGAAACAGGCTTCCTGAGGAGATGACATTTAATTTTGGAACTGAATGGCAAGCAGGAGTTAGATGTGGGAGATTCTGGAAAAAAAACATTCAATGCAGAAGAAACAGATAATATGAAGTCCTGGGTTTGCTTGTGGCAGGAAAGAGAGGTAAAAGCCAAGGCACAGGCCAAGGCCAGATCACACAGAGGTCCTAGGCTAGGTTTGGGAGTCTGGACTCAATTTTATTTGCTGTGGGGAAATTCTATGTGATTTTAAACAAGGAAGCAATGTAATCTGATTCAGTTTTGTTTTAAGACCATTCAGAATGCTGTGCGAGAGAGAATGAGCTGTAGGAGGGAAGAACAGAAACAGGCATGAGATATGATGATGCCTTAATCTATGATGGAGAGAAGCAGATGGATTTGGGTGTTTTGATTCCAGCACCTCCTTCTTTGAATAGCTATAAATGTTGGAGTTGCAGTGTATTGGCAGTTTCATACTCCTATTTACAGAGTTTATCATGAGAAGATGCCAAAATTTTTAGCAGGAAAAAGAATAAGGCCAGTTTTGTGGGAAGATCATGGACAGAATAAGTTTTATGGTAGTTTCCCCAAGGAAATGGAATAAGTCAAGAGGGCCCCAGAGCTTTCTCAGAGCATACTAGAGAAAGAGAGAAGAGAATGGAATGAGAAGGGAATGGAATGATGATGGTGGGTGGGAGGGCACTGCCCTCTTGATTTTAGGATGGGTGTGACATCGGCTGATGCTCTCAACATTACACGCAGCAGGAAAGATTATTGGTAGGAGGTGCAGAAATGAGTGAGGCCTCACCTGAACTGTGTGACATAGGGACATCTGGTAGGAATTACAGATTTTTTTGGAGCAGGTACCCATAGAGACTGGAAAGGTAAAGTCGGCCTCCAGGTTCTGGGTGGGGGGCGGAGGCTTGTGAAAGTAATCACGCATCCTGTAGTTCTCAGCCTGTTTTGTGACAGAGTGCTTTCCATTATCTCAAGGATGCAACACTTACCCCTCTCTTGATCACTTTTATTCTAAAAATCAAAATCAGACAGGCATAAAATTAACAATTAAAAATCTTTATGTTTTTTAAAGTATAGTGTGTATTATTTAATGTTTTTATTGATTTTAGAGAGAGAGAGAAAGGGAGAGGGGTAGAGAGATAGAAACATTGATGTTTCCATTGATCTGCTGCCTCTCACACACTCCCTACTGTGGATCAAGCCTGCAAACTGGGCATGTGCCTTGACCTGGAATCGATCCAGTGACCTGTTGGTTCATGGGCCAATGCCCAACTACTGAGCCACACTGGCTGGGCTGCCTAGTGCTTTTAGAATTTGCAAATCTCTTTCACGTATATTAGGTCTCATTGGACTCTTTCATGACCTCTCTGACTTCTTGGGTGGAGAATGGGTTATGGGCAGGAAGAAGGAAAAGAGGGACTTGGAGCAGTCCAGTCTGGAGGCAATATGGTTGTTCAGTCTAGGATGGTGACAGGAAGATGGGAAGGAGTTGACAGTTAATTTGAAGTAAATTCTCTCAAATTAATTAATTTGTAAGTTTAACAAACATTTATGGGGATTTACTATGGCCCTGAAATGGTGATAGGATTTGGGTCTATTAGGATTGTCTAAAATCTGGTGTGGGAGGCACTGAGGCAGATGTGAAAACAAATAATTATGGCACAATAAGGCAATTTTAACTGAGGTATGAGCTAAATGCCCTAGGATCTGGGGGAGGGTCTGATAATTTCCTGGGGATTTCAGAGAGCCTTCCATAGGGGTTTGGGATATCTGAGTAGGGCCTGGGAGGATGAGAAGAGATCTTCCTGTAAGAGAAAGACAGGAGGGCATGCCAGGTGAAGGGAGCAACATATACAGAGTGCACGTGTGACAGAATTAGGGAGTCTGGTCCAATACTACAAATGCGCAGGAGAGAGGGTGCTGAAGAGGTGAGCTGAGACCATACTGTGAGAACCTTAAACAATGATGCTAAGAAGTTGGCGTTTGGCTCTCAAGCACTGGGTGTGCTGGTAGAGTAAGAAGCCTGGAAGAGGCATGGTCTTTTAAAGATGAGGAGGCAGAACTAAGAGGCTAGGCAACATGCTCCTGTCTCAGGTCTGCAGTGGTGGGAGCAGTAGTAAGGTACAGGTGGCCTTACTCCTGGCTCAGAGCTCCTCTTACTCACACCCGGCTCCTTAAAATCTCATTGTATTTATACAAGGTATGGTTACTTTTTCTATAAGTAATTTTCCATGAAAAGAAGTCCACAAAATCCAGAATACTGGGACTAGTCAAACTATAATCTCTTCCTTTAAAACGTTTTTTTCTTCAATGACACTTCATATTTCCTGACACAGATAAACTATAAAGAATAATATCACACATCCTATGCAAGGGTCATTCAAGAATTTGGGGAATCTGGAAGGAATCTGAATGGGAGACAAGAAAAAGTTGAATAATGTATCTCAAGTCCAATAATGGGCTAATGTCCAACAGTAATAAATCCATTCTGAGCTAACATTCCAGCTCTCCAGGAAATGCATGGAGTGTGCACATGAGTTATAAAGGAATGACGTACTGATACATGTTAAATGTGCATGAACCTTGAAAACATTAAGCTAAGTGAAAGAACCCAGTAAAGAAAACCACATATATATTGTGCGAAATGTATATAAAATATCTAGAACAGGTAAATCTATAGAGACAGAAAGTAGATTAGTGATTGCCAAGGGTTGGGGGAGAGGACTGAATGGAGAGTGACTCCTAATGTGTATGGGGTTTCATTTTGAGGTGATGACAATATTCTCAACTTAGATTGTGGTAATGATTTCAGGACCATAGCTGATTCACTAAACACTAGATTATATTCTTTAAATGGGTAAATTGCATGGTTTATAACATATAACTGGATAAAGTTGTTTAAAAAAACACTAAAGAAGCTAGTCTTCATTTGGGTGTTTCTCACACCTGTTAATTAACCTATTAAATCACCTAATAGCAACCTACCTTGGAGACAATACAATTGATTACTTTGTGAGACTATATGTTGACATCTTATACAGTTCTCATCATATATTTGTAGTTCAAAAGAACCCGAATGGGACTTAAATACCCATAGGAAAATAAAAAGTCCCACTCCCGAGAAGACCATATGTCACAAAGGCTCTTTCGATGGCTTTGTCTAAATAACACAAAACAGAAAATCTGTCTAGAACGAAGCTGGAACGAATGGTCATGAGTCTTACTTGTAGACACAGTAGTTTTCTGATAAGCCTTTTACTTGTTCTAGAGTTCTGTGAATGCCTTACATTCATCTTATCTACTTGGAACAGGGAGATGCAATCCATGTGATCTGATTTTAAGACCCAAGTAAACTGTTTTCTATGGTGATGTCCTACCCATGACTGCAATGACTGCTGCCCAATGTTTCAATTACTCTATGTGAGGAGGTACGGTCACGCATCCCCTAACCTTGATCCTAACCCTCAAAGAGTCAGTGCTCAACCAAACCATTCTCTTCCAATTCCACCCCAACTTCCCCAGAAGGAGACCTGGGCCCACCATTTTAAAAACACTGATGACCCATTCTCTATCTCTTTTTTAAAAATAGATTTTTATCGATTTCAGAGAGGAAGGGAGAGGGAGAAAGAGATAGAAACATCAATGATGAGAGAGAATCATTGGTCCGCTGCCTCCTGCATGCCCCACCCTGGGGATCGAGCCTGCAACCCCAGCATGTGCTCTCACCAGTAATTGAACCATGATCTCCTGGTCCATAGGTCAACCACTGAGTCACACCAGCTGGGCACTGATAACCCATTCTTGAAGCAAACTACAGGTCCCTTCTCATATGATAGCAATCTTTACTAAAACACTTCCTTCCAAAGGTGGCACCTGGCAGGTGAAACAATGATGCTCCAAGGAAAACCCATCTGTGCTCCAAGGAAAACAGTTCTCATCATATATTGAAAACCCAAAAGAGAAGAACTAGATTCAGCAAGTATCTTGCCTTATGACTTAAGAATACTGCCTTTATGTCAAACTTAGATCTGGCAGTTGGGTATGTCAAGTGTTGAATTGCCCTGAAATGGAATCCTTGCCATTAATTACTATTGCGATCTTACATACTACCCATGTGTGGTTTAACCTAATTTTGTGCACCGTGGACACTTTTCTTTCTGTCATTTGCCCCTGGGGGCTCTGAGGACTCAGATGATCTTGCTGGCATAGAATGTCCCAATCCTCTATGGATTTATAAGATCCAGAGAATGCATTGTGCAAGGACAGAGGGAGCACAGGCACCAGCATTTACCTTTTTGTCCTGGTCATCAAACTCCCAGCTCAGAATGAGGGAGGAACACCAGTTAGAATGCTGAGCCTGTTCTGCCATTTTAATGTCCTTAAAAAAAAAAAGGCAGAGTGCCTCAGGGTCTTTTTAACAATGGTGTCTTAATAAATTATTTAAAAAAGAAAATAGAGCCCCAGGCCCATCTGTAGTGCATATTATTATCAATTGAAGGTACCAGACCTTTGAAGGGGAGTAGAGAAGGAGTAGAAACGGAAAAGTGGTGGTTGCATTGTAATCTATTTTAAATCCTTACTGGTACTTGTAGGTAAATCTAGTCAATTATAGGAGACAAGGTATTCCCTTTATTTGGTCAATAAAACACATCACAAGACCATATTCCACAAAACATTAATAGTAGCCACCATTTTTAAGATTCTACAGTGTGTACTATAAATTTGGTGTGAATTCACTCAATCCTCACAAATATTGGTGAGGTAGGTATTATTCTTATCCCATTTTAGAGACGGGGGGGGGGGGGCGGGGGGGGGAGAGGGAGAGGGGAAAGGAGATTCAGAGAAGTTCGTAACTTGCCTAAAGCCACACAGCTGGAAATAAATGAAGCTGGGGTGAGGGTCCAGATGCATCTGAATCCTGGTCGTGACTTGTCAGCCATACCCTATCCTGCCTCCCAGTGAAATGTACAAGTGAACCAAGTACAATTAGGAGGAGATAAGAGGAAACTTGCCACAGAATGAAAGGTAAGTGCTCAGAAGAATAAAACGGGTTACTGCTGCAACAGCTGTGCCTTACGAAAATATTCCATTTGTTTCCCTATTGAAATAGACTAATAAAGGGTAGGCTGAAAGCAAACATGAGCAGGCAGATACTTCATCTTCCTGATCTATGCTAAGCCCATCCCAAGTGGACAGTGTGAATCCATGTTGCTTTTCTCTTCTCTCCCTCAGCCAATTAGTACCCTGACGGACCACTCTGGGCTCCTGGTATTTGCAAAGCTGCTGGAGCTTGTTCTCTTTCTCCTGTTGGTAACAGGTACATGCAGACGCTGCTCCCCCTCCCCCCATTGCATCCTTCCTTCCTGAAATCCACTGCATCAGTAGTTTGCAAGGGAGTGTATAGTCAAAACCTTTTTCAAGGGCAAAAGAGTAGGTTTTGCTCTGCTGTTTTGATTTCCAAATTTAGGGCGATGAACCAGATTCACCTCTGGTGTTTCACTGTGGATTCCACAACTCATCACACTTTCAGTCAGTGGCTGTGCTTCACACAGGGGGGTTTCAGGGATTTTAGGTAGAGTGGGCGGTGTTCATGAAATAGCGTCCTACCCTTTCCACCCTCTTGCTTGTGTCGACTATATTTTCGAGATGCACTCAATGATGGAGTTGTTCCTTAGCGTCTTGTGCGCTTAGCCATTTAATTAAAGCAATCCATATTGAATTCATGTCCAGATGCCTTGACCGGCGGAGCCAGATCCTCATTGGCATGCCAGCTGCTCAAAGAGGAAAAGGCCCCTTGCATGCTAATCAGGAGAGGAGGCAGTGATTCATCAGCCCATGATACTGCTCCAGCATCTACAAGCACTTATGACATGTAATTGGTGGTGCATAAGCAAGCCAGGCCACATTAAAAACCCTACAGATAGTCAGAGATAAAAATTAATGACTTTTGCTTTGTGTAATCCTGCATGCATTGGTGGGAAGGGGAGGGGGTGGGGATTAATGGGCAAATCTAAGTAGGCACCAAGGAACAAAGGCTTTCCCAACCTTGTTTACATATCGAACAATAAAAAACACAAGTGACAAGTTATGGGAAAGGCGAGTGTGAATTTTCGGCACGAGTGAGTTGAAAGACTGCTTGCAGTTTATTATGGATTCCAAATCTCCATATTCATTATTCCAAAACAAACGTCCTCAGTGGGCTCTTCAGGGCAGGGCTAGAGCAGTTGTTATTATTCATCTTTCACTGGGGCTGAGGTTGTCACGATTAGGGCCGGGCTGTGCTCACTCTTCACGGCATGCCCCAGCTACTCGGGGACACAATGCAAACCTTTGACAAGCCCAGAGGAATGTAACAGGGATCAAGTAGGGTCATCCTAAGCACCCGCTAGAAGAGCAGAAGCACACATTTGGGGCCGGAAGCGGGAAGAGAGAGGAGAGAGTCTTGAGCCACCTACTGATGGGCAAGGAAATCGCCTCTGTGGCCCAGGGGGCAGCTGAGGACTAGGAAGGGAGGGAGGAAAGGAAAGTGGAAGCAGTGGATGAACTGGCCTTCCTAATTAACCTGAGCAGGTCACGTGACATGGCTACTGGGGTGATTCAGGCTCGGGTTCATACAGATATTAAAAAGGGGGCTGATGACAGGTGTGGTCCAGGGTAAAGCATGTTTGTTAGCAGATAATGCAAAATGGAGGCAAGCAATGCAGGGATGTGCAGGGAGGTAGTTGATTACACTAACTATCACGTGGAGAATGTGAGAGAGACAAACGTTAGTGTTTTGTAGTCAGAAACTGTCTTGTGGACTTAAGGACTTCCTTTAAGGCGCAGATGGCCTGGCTGGCTTTTGAAAACAGAGTAGGATTGGGAGGAGCTTGCAGGCTCAGGGTAGATTTGGATACGTTCAGGTAATAGCATCACAGAATAAAGGGGTGGTGAAGGTGTGTTGATGTCGGGGAGGTGGGTCATTATTAAATATTCATGACTGTGATTTGGTGAAGAGGAGAAAGATACTAAAAGACAGAGGCTAAGACAATAGGCTTGGGATACCAGGCCTTCCCCACTGTCTGGGTTTGTCCCTTCTGAAAGGAAGAGCAGCAGCAAACCCAGACTCGTTTGTGCTTCCTTCTTTTCTTCCACTTCAGTCCTATTCTGATAAATCCTTACACTTCTCTTTGTCTGGTCAGTCACAAACTATCTCAGTCACCCTTGATGGGAAAGCCATGGGCAGCACTTATAGCAAGGGCACTGCCAGAGCAGGAAACGTGAGTGAGAGACGATGGGAAGAATGTGCTCAACATCACCACCCCCCCCCCCCCCCCCGTGTGTGCAGGTCAGTGCTGTGACTCGAACCACCCCTGCCTTCTGCCAGGAGCCCTTTCTTTCTTTGTTGACACAGAATAAAACCGCAATCTCGGGTCTGGACAGAGGGCGCATCTATGACTGTGGTTCCATGAATGTCACCACCTACCCAGGAGATGTGGTGAAGAGCAGTAACTCTCCAACTTATTCCAGTGGTGAGACTACCTAGAAGTCTTGGCAGAACTGGGGCTGTGGACATAGTGTGTTGGAATGGCAAGCATGCGAGTTCTGCTACGCTTACAGTGATCTGGAGCTTGAGTCTAGAGCAGAGAAAACGTCAAAATGTAGGAACTATATGGGTGGGATTTTAAATCATGATATTTCTATTCAACAACTTATATCTGCATGATGCCCACAGAAGTGAATGGGGTACAATGTCCCAGATGAAACCAGATGAGAAGCAAAGGGGTCAGGATGTGTCTTTGGGGAAGAGCTCATGCTCTGAAGGTAGAAAGAGAAGGGAGACGGGTTAACACAAAAGGCGGCGGATCCAGGACACAGTGCGCAGGGCCAGGGGAGGAGAGAAGAGGCTCTGAGGAAGGCAGAGGGGCCTGGCAGTCATCAGCTTCACCCCTGCCTGTGCTGAGCTTCAGCTGCACAGGCTAAGAAGTGGGGAGAGGCTGTTGAGTGTGTTGACCTTCGGTGGGGGCAGAGGACAGACTGCAGGGGGTTATGGAGTTGAGGGGATGGTGAGGGAGAAAGGCCATAAGGGCACAAAACTCATTAACAGTCTCAAATGCTGAGGACAGAGAGAACAGTAAACTTAGATGAAATGGCATGAAACGCAGTCTCGCCTCCAGGAGACCACTCCAGTTCTCGGAACTGAAGGAAACGGAGCTCGGTGCCCTCACCGCTGTCAACCTCCTGTCCCCTGCAGGCCCCGAGGGTGGCAGAGAGCCATTGTCCTGCCTGCTCCTCAAAGGACCGCCAGCGAGTGGCCACTCACAGTCCTGTCCTTTGTGCTCGGAGAGATTAGAAACAAGTTGCTGCCAGCTCAAGAGGCTCCAAGACAGAAGCGAGGGGCAAGTGGCAAGGTTTCAGAGTTGCCGCCAAGTTCGAATCCGGCCCCTCCTCCTCTCAGTCCTATGATCTCCCATTAAATTGGATAAGGGATCCCTTTTCCTCCTTTTCTTTCTCATTCCTTTTCGGAAAATGAATGCTCTCAGAATCTGCTTGACATAAGAAACCCCTTTGTTCCACCCTAATGTTGATGGCTTGTTTTGTTCTTGAGTTTCCCTGCTTCTCACAAAGGAATAAAAAAAAAGCTAAACGAAACTCGGCAGCTCTATTCACAACAAAGTTTAAAACATTTAAAGGTAAATTCAATTAGCAAATGCGGAACCAATTATTATGTGACAAACACCATGGTTTTAAATATCTCAAATGTGATTATTTTTTCAGGAAATCCAAGTAACACATAATGCATTTCACTTCCCTATGTAAAGTAAGATAAATTTAAGTAAGAAAAGTATGCAAACTATTGTGATAACAGTAATAATAATATTTACCAAGTGTTATGTGCTAGGTCCTGTGTTTTCCCCCAGAAAACAAAGAAATCACACAAATACATGAAGACAAGTTTCTTTTCCCGAAGGCTTCACACTTTCTGGAAATTTTAAAACTCCAAATTTAAAACACACTGGAGTGAATTGGAGGTGTAACGATAAAGGGATAGAGAATTCCACACAGGGGTGTGTGTGTGTGTGTGTGTGTGTGTGTGTATAACTTTTCTGAACCTATCTAATATTACCAGTAGCAAAGTTTTAGCCGCAGAATATTTTTTCTCATTTAATTGATGCAGCCATCTATACCTTTATAATTAAAGGGACCCAAACAAACTCAAATACAATCCTGACAGCTACTTCTACCAATGAAGACTCAAGGTCAGGGTATTGATTACACTTGTTCAGCTAAATTTCACGCACTTACGATAATGCCCCTAAATATACCAACAATTTCTCCATTCGATTTTCCCAATAGTTGGGCTCAACAGCGTCAACTTTTGCAATTGTCTTGAAATGCCCAGGTCACAGTTCTATAAACTGCACGTTACAGGTTCTTTTTCTTCTCACTCAATGCCCAGGCCCGCCTCTAGGTGTTTGCAGCAGGACCTGTGTTTGAAGTTGTTGCAACAGCTGGAGCTGGAGCCATGCCGATCGACATCCTTCCTCTCATTCGTCCCGTGGGGTCCACCTGCGTGCATTTGGAGGGGAAGTTGGAGGCAATGGAAGGTGATAGAAAACTGCAACCCAATTCACCTACTAAGCATCAGGGACTGTAGTTACCTTGTGGGTGTGGGTGGTGGCTATCTTATTTAACCTTCCTAACAGATTCTGGGTTCAAAACCTCCCACCACTGAAGTCAAATCCATACTCTACCATCTTGGTGACTGTACCTCCGCTATTCTCGTGGGTTATTAGCACTTAGCAGGTGTACAATGGCCACAATTTCCCATTTCTTTGTAATTCTCCCTGCCCTCCCCTCTTCCCCAAACTTCTACTGTTCCTCCTTAACAGCTCCCTATCCAGTTATAATGTCACCCCAGAAATATTTTAAAGAGGCTCCAAAGGTTCCCCGGCCTTGCCTCCTGTCTCTCACCACTACTGTCTACCATCATCACCTACCCGCCTAAGGATCTCTCAAGAATGAGATGTAACTCAGAACTTCCCCTTAAAAGACCACCATCTCCACACCATTATGTTTTACATGAGTTCACTCATAGGTCCAAGACTCCAAATTATACATGAACTCCCAGGTGCTTGTCCCCCGGGGCTGTGTATTCTAAACCTGATCCAATCTTCTGTTCTCCCTTAACCCCCGCCCCCCCCCCCCAAATCCTTATACTACATCTTCTGAAACTCATGGTCTGTTATCACCCAAAGCCACCTGACCTTTGCTCTGAATGTTTCCTTCACCGTTTGTGTCAGCATTATCCAGAGGTCTCTGCTTTTCCCGCAGTCACCTTAACTGGTGACACTTCTCCCTTCCATAGAGCCATAGGTGGCTGGGTTTCTCCATCACCCCGCAGTGCTGCTGCCAGGCTACTCTTATTTTCTCCCCCAAACCCTCCTCTGAGGAACAGGCCATCACAGGGTACCACCCAATACTGCTCCTCATTCCAGTCGTGGATCACCTGGCACAGCACCTCTGCCGACTCAGGGAATCTTTTCATGCCAGGATTACTGTCATTGCCTCACCACTCCCTGTCACTACTCCTGATGACTTTGATATCCACATGGACAATCCCTCCAACACAGTTGCTTGACCCGCTCCATTCTAATGAATGATCTTCTTTCCTATTCCTCTTATATCACCACTGTCATGGTCACACCCCAGTCCTTGTCCTTACCAGCAACTCCATCACTTTCCTTTTAAACCTCTGTCTTCCCATCTCACTCCAGTATCTCAGCTTCAATGAGTCTTCAACTCTGTTGGGGGCTCCTGACGCCCTTTCTATGCCTATCACCTGCCTCATGTTGCACATCCCTCATTACTCATTTTAGATTCCAAGATTTATAACTAAAACCACTCCTCCGTGCATATCCTCAGCCTCCTCACAACCCTCCTATATTCCACCATCCTTGCTTGTCAAAACCCCAACTCTGCTAAAACTGAGTATTTTTTAACATCCTCACCTGCAGGTGGGCATGAGGATGTAAAGAAAATGACACAGCCAGGTTGACTGATCTCACTTTAAATGTGTGACCACAGTTTTACTCCATCATCTCACTGCACCCACACACTCTCCAAGATGACACCTTCCTATTCCCTACTCTGTCCTTGAACTTCCGGCATCTCCTCCTCTATCCTAACTCTCAGCTTGCCTCTTACTTCATTAAAAAAAGTAGAAACAATAAGAAATTCCTCATTCTTCTGCTGCACAATCTATGAATTTTGCATCTCCAGCCTTTGCTCTGTGTCCCCCATTAAATGGACAAAAAGCCCGAGCTCCTATCTCGGCCTTGTATCCCCATTTGGGCTCTCGATCCCACCCCCTCTCCCCTATTTACTGATTATCATGGTCTCCCTCACTTTGATCATCATTTTCTAAACACAAACATACTGTAAGGTGTCCCTTCTTTAACAATAGCCCTTCTTAGACTAACCTCCACCCCAATAATCACCATTCTGTTTTCCTGTCCCTCTTTATTCAAATGTCCTAACAAGAGTGGTCTATGTTTTCTGTTTCCATTCCTTACCTTCTATTCCCTCCTCAGACCCCCGCACCCTCCCCTTCTCCCCCCAACACACATACACACTACACTACTGAAACTGTCGGCAAGGTCACCGACATCTCCTTCTTGCTAATTTTCTTGTCAATTCTCCGTCCTCATCTTATGTGACCTCGTGGCAGCATTGACACAGCTGGTCATCCCCTCTTCTCTGAAATGTTTCTTTGCTTCCTGGTCTCCACACTCTCTTTTCTCCTCTCTTACTAGCCTCTCCTTCCAAGTCTCCTTTTCTTGTTCTTCCTTCCCTTTGTTACCTGAAAATACTGATCAGTCCTCACGTTCCTCCTTGACTTTACCTATTCCGCTCCCTAATGTCTTATTCAGATTTAGTGCTTTAAATGCATCCATACCCTGGTGACTCCCACATTTAGACCTCCAGCCTCAACTCCTTTGAGCTCCCATACCCTACTGACTGCTCATTCTCTTTACTTTGGTATCTTTTGGGGCATGTCGAACTTCTCAAATCCAAATCAGAAAGCTTGGTTCTTTATGCAAAGCCTGCTGCTTCCTCTGACTTAGAAATGACAGTCATCCTTTATTCCACTCTTCCCTTACAACCTGTGTCTAATTCCTTTGGCTCTAATGTCAAAGTTATTCAGTATCTGACTATTCCTCACCACCCTACCACATCAGTTCTCTTCCTTTCTTATATCCCTTTACAGTCAATTCTCCATATAGGAGCCAGGTACACTTTAAAAGGTCATCTCTCCAAACTCAAAACCCAGCATGCTCAGAGTAAAACCAAACTCCTTGTCACGACATGCTCTTGCCCTGTCCCTCCATCATGTGTTTTAGGAATTTCCCTACTTCTCTGATTCACTCTGGCCATCCTGGCCTTATATACTCCAGGACCCCAAATACTCCAGGCTTGCACCTACCTCACGGCCTCTGTACTTGCTGTTCTTTCTCCCTGAGACTCCTTTCCTCTGGGCCTTCCCATGCTCCCCCCATGACATAATTCAGATTTCTGCTCCAATGTCACCTTCTCCTCAAGCCCTTCCCTGATTATCCTTTGGCGACACACTTTTCTCACCCTCCCTACTTCTTTTACCTTGAATAATGTTTCCTTACAGTGCTTACTCTCTCTACTATCACATTAGATATTAATTTACTACCTATCTCTTTGCATTAAACACATGCACCTATATTGTTCTCTTCTGTGCCTCCAGCTCCAGGGACATTGCTCATCTCACAGTTGGTGCTCAATAAATACTTGTGGAATCAATGAATTAATGAATAGATGGGGTTCATTGGGAAACTTCCAGTTCTCCTGAACTGGCACCTTTGAGATTTTTAGTCAGCCGTCTCTCCTTTGTCTTTACTTTGAATCCACCATAATCCCTAGGGTCTATTGCATTTCTGGAATGGCCATCAATTCCATCCTTTCTATCAACTACTACATCTATGTCTCAGGCCCTCATGTGCAGAGCCCCTAAGTAGTCTTCTCAACCACAGTGACCCCTGTCTCCAGCCCACCATGCACACTCCTGACAGAATTATCCTCCAGAAACATGGCTTTGCTCTTAGAGCTTCCCCAACCAGAAGGCTGGGCACATTATAGGGGCTTAACAAATATTTCATTCAGGAGTAATTAAATGAACCTCACTAAATAAAAAAGTCAAATTACTCATCGTCAACTTGGTCTCCCATTTAGGACCTCTTACCCTGTCTAAATTAGTCTATCAGTTCCACCACCAGTCTGCAGTATCCCCAGACGTGATGTGTTGGATTGTGTCATGTGCACTTGCCAGTGCAACTGCTTTGACCCACAAACAGTCATTTCATATGGCTCAATTCAATACGAGTTTTTGACTCTGTAATTTTGTTTAAGCCATTATTATATGCCAGATTATTTTCCTGGACCATTCAAATTATTCTTGAGAGTCCGATTTGGTACACTCCCTAGTCCCTCCTTCAGATGTGAGTGAACTCTTGGAGGTCAGGATCTTGTCTCTTTCACCATTGATTCCTTCTCAGGTTCTACTATAATCCTTTTCACAGAGCAGTTGCTCACCATATATTTGTTGGATAGACTCTAATAGTGGTTAATTGTCTTAAGCAAATAATCTTATAACAAAGCTTTCCAAAATCTACAACTATTTCTTTAAAAAACCCAGCTAGTTCTTAAGCATAGATTTTTTTAATTAGACATTTTTCTATTACACCAATAGTAGGAACAAAAATTCATTTGGGGTGGAGGAGGAGGGCTGCTTTTCCAACCTTGTGAGATATATCAACTCCTCAACCATGATGAGAAGGTGGCATACGGGGATGTTTCTCCTGGCCTCTCTGACATCTTTAAGACGTGAACTGACCTACAAGGGCTCACAATCTTGGATATTCCACAGATAAAGCCTCCATTCTGAGCATCAGCAGCTACACCATTTGCTTTAAACAATAGATGAAGGAAGGGAAGCAGCCGATGCTTCAGCTGATGATTATGATGACAAAAATGATAATGGCATTTACATGATTCTGCAGTGCTTGACAAACTCAGCAAATTACTTGTAAAGTCGGCAGTCAGGGCTGTCAGTGAGAGAGAGTCACCTCTGGGCCAGGAAGCAGCAGCCACATTTGCATAAAAGGAGGGAGCTCATAGCACCTGACAACTCAGAGGGAGGTGTGCAGAGAGCCCTACGCTCACAGGAGCTCACAGAGGGAAGATTTGCACTGTGGTAATGTAGACTGAAGTAGACACAGGCAAGGACTTCCTGAAGTCAAGAGTCTGAGTAAAAGGACAGGTGCTCATAAGAAATGAAACAGCATGGTGTTGGTGCCTGAATATATACAGATGACCAGAATAAAACAGAAAGTCTGGGTAGACCCTATCCTAAATATAAAAGTGGCATTGATGGGTTCAGATGATTAATAAGTGGTACTAGGACAACTGGGTAACCAGTTAGTAAAATTAGGAAAGTTAGTCCTATACCTCCAACCGCACTCAAGAATATACTCTGTAATGGGTCAGAAAGGTATGTGAAGAAATGAACCCTACAAATACTGGAAGAAAACATGGGTGAATTTCTGGGTGCGGAGAAAGGATTTCTAACTTGAATCAACATCCAGAGACAATAGAAGACTGATAAGTATGACTACATAAAAATTTTAAAAGCTTGCATTAAAAATGCTGTAAGCAAAATCAAAAGAAAGGGGGAACAGGTTTGTAATATAGATCACAGATCAAAGGCTAATTCTTGCAATATACACAGTTCTTAACATTTAGGGATAAAAATCATTAGCCAAATAAAAAATAAAAAAGGTCAAAGAACATGAACACATAATTTGAAAAAAAAATAGCCTTTACACACAAGAAAAAGTTCACCTTCACACAGAATACGTGAAATACAAATTCAAACTACACTGAAAATTCTGGCAGTTCCTCAAATAATTAAACATAGAGTGTCCATATGGCCTAGCAGTTCCATTCCTAGATATATAACCCAAGAGAAATAAGAACAAATTTTCAAACACAAAACAACATACAAATGTTTATAGCAGGATTTTTCTTAATAGTCAAATGGTGCCAATAACCCAAATGACCATCAACAGATAAATGGATAAACAAAATGGAATATAATTTGGCCATACAATGAAATATTATTTGGTCATAAAAAATGAATGAAGTTCTAATACATGCCACAACATGGATAAACCTTAAAAACAACCTAAATGAAAGAAGCCAGTCACAAAAGGCCACATACTGTAGGACATCACTTACATGAAATGTCTAAAATAGGCAAATCTATAGGGAGAAAGTAGATTAGTGGTTGCTTAGGGCTGGGGGATAGGGAGGTAGAAGAGTGACAGCTAAAGGTACTGGGTTTCTAAAGTTAACGTTGATGACGGTTGCAGATATCTGTGCACTTGAATTGGGTGAGCTGAATAGGTGGGGCAAAAGTAGGCTTACAGTTGTCTGCATGGAAAATAATACCATAATTAATAAATAATAATACAAGAATAAACTCTGTGTTTCACGTACTCACAACTATAAGCCTACTTTTGCCCCAACCTGTATGGTATGTGAACTAAATCTCAATAAAGCTGTTTTTAAAAACAACATTAAAATATGCTGTCAGACTGGCAAATACTATATGTTTATATACCTAATGACCCAGCAGTCTCATTTCTAAAAATTTACCCTGAAGATACCTGTCCAACTATACTAAAATACATATATACTCAAAGTCAAATCTTCTCCTGTCACCATATATGGGCACATGGTGCAATATACAGATCTTGTAACATAGAAATCCACACCTGAAACCTATATGTTCATGTTGATTAATGTCACCCCAACAAATTTAATAAAAAATAAAATAAAATACATATGGGCAAGGTTATATATTGAAGCATTGTTTTTAATTACAAGATATTGGAAACGATCTCAATGTCCACAAATAGAAGACTGATCGGATAAACTATGGTACAATCACACAATGCAGAACTATTCAGCTAAAAAAAGCCCTAGGAGCTGATAGGGAGTGACTTTCAGGGTGTATTGTTAAGAGAATAAAACCAAGTGCAAAGATCATTTATAGCATGTTTTCTTTTCTATAAGAAAGAAGAGGAAATAAACTACCCATGACTTGACTTATTTTAGCAAAAAGAAACATTGAGAAAACCAGAAATGAATGAGATTAGTTACTTGCAAGGAGTGGGGCGGTGGGCACAGGGGGGCAGATGACTCTTCTCTGAATAAACTTTTTAATTTAGTTTTGACTTACTAAAACAAAACAAAACAAAACAAAACAAAAAAGAACAACTCCACAAGGATGTGGAGAAAGCCCCTAAGAGAAATAAATGAGTCAAACTGTATTTCAAATGAATACATAATCACACTGAACAAAGGTTGAAGGGAGAACTCCTCCAAGAAACTTTTGAAGATGGTGTTTTGGCTACACACCCTCAGGCTAAAGACAAAAGGAGCACGGACAAACATTGAACTCTGGTTAATAGTTTTGTTTCTTGCAGTGGTGTACATGAACATTTCAAAAACGACTGTGTATTTTAGGACTGAGCAAAGAATAAATATACTGAAAAAAAATGGGAGCTGGATGCCTCACTATTGAGGAAATCGGTTTTCTTTTTTTCAAATATACAAAAGAGGGAACCCTGGAATGCTATTGGACTGGAATTGAAAGTATCAGTGTGTTCTAAAAGTAGACACAGACCCTGGCTCTCTTCATTGAGGGCCTAGAAAAACGACACCCCAGTAACCTTCATGCCCAGAACTGGATGCCCAGATGTTTCTCCACAAAACCATTCAGGAGCCCTTAGAGCAGTGGTTCTCAGCCTTGGCTGCACATTAGACTCATCTGGGAATCTTTTTAAAATCCTGATTTCTAGGCCTCATCCTCCAGAAATTCTGTTTCTTTGTTACTAATGTTGTGGCCCCACCCCATAACAAAGAAACAGAATTTCCGGAGGACGAGGCCTGGAAATCAGGATTTTAAAAAGATTCCCAGGTGATTCTAATGTGCAGCCAAGGTTGAGAACCACTGCCTTAGAGAGATGGCTGATCACAGGGCAGATAAGGTACAAGATGAGCTTGAACACCTTGTTCCAGAATGTGCTCAATAAAGGAAGAGGACATGTCCACAGAACCGAAAGGACTCCCACCGTTGAACTCTGGCACAATCTGAATCTGAATATGAATAGTGGTAGCAATGGGTTACAACCCATTGAATAATGCATAACAATTCATGAGTTCATACTGATATAAATGAATACATAGATAAATGTGGAGTAGGGAAGGCTCTTCATTGCAGTAGAATTGAACTAATGCATGTAGAAAAATGATGGAATTAGAAGAATCACTATTTGGCAAATTACGGGATTCAGGCAAGAATCACCAATGGATGCTAAAATGAGTGGGTGAAAGTTTGATGAGAACTGGAGAGTCACACAGTCTCACAGCATCTCCCCGCAAATTTCTTATTAATCACAAAGGGGAAAAAAATAGCAAAATAGTGAGGAAACCTGATCCACGCCACCTTGGCCAACTAATCAAAGACAATGTCACCAATAATGGCACCAGCCCGACATCAGATCCCTCCGGCTGGAAATACCAAGGAAGACACAACATTACTTCTGGGGTGTTTCCGCCAAAAATTCATCACCCAGATCTAATCACGAGGAAACATCAGACAAACCCAAATCAGGTAACCTTCTACAAAATAAATGGCCCGCACTCTTCAAAAAATGTCAAGGTTAAAGAAAGAAAAAGATCAGGTGAAGATAGAGAATGACTGAGCAACTGTTCTAGTTCAAAAGGGACAAAAGAGAGGTGAAAATTAAAGGGACATGTTCCTGGGTAAAGCATGTCTTTGGAGAAGAGACACAATTTGAAATGGGGCTTCGGAGTTCATTCATGACATTGTATCCATGTTCAACTTCCTAATTTTGATAGCTGCACTGTGATTACATAAAACACGGTCCCTCTTTTTAGGAAATAAACATGGCAGTGTTTAGGGATAAATGGGGTACGACGTCAGCAATTTGCTGAGAAAAATTGCATACATACAGCATGAGCCACGTCTCAGTTTAAACACTTCTGCAGAAACCTGGGTCCCTCAGGTCTTTGTTTTCGATGCTGGACGGACTTGCCATTATTCCCTGTCTTGTCTGTGGACCTACTCAGCCCCACTCTTAGGGAAAAGGGTGTGAATGTGATCTGTTTGAAAAAAAAAAAAAAATCCTGTTCCCAGTTAACAGTGTGTGTTTTTTATGGCCCTCAATTTAAATCCTTTTAATTTAAAGAAAAGTATATTATCCAATTAGGCCCAGCTATTTTCCAATATGCTGTTAATCTGTGAGTGCAAGTCCCACAAGCTGCTCTGAAGCTGCCACATCCTCCGCGACGCCAGCTCGGGGCCGGGCCGCTCTTCGGGGCACAGACGTGCCACAGCCTCAGGGGTGGCGGGGATTTGGAACATCTTGGCACTGACCATAAAAAAACCCCCAGGATTCTCTACTGAGCCCCCCCTGTGCTGCGTTATTCTTTGGGGAGGCTTTCTGGCCCGGGGTGAAGGCGCTGTACCTCCATCAGGGGTTCTCTCCCCTACTTCCTTTCACTGCAGCTCAGGGACCCTGCAGCACAGAGGGGCCTGCTGATCTCAGTGATGGGCCGTCTGCCTGCCTTTCTGCACCTTTCCCAGCCTTCTGCACCCTTCACAAGTGAACATCTGTGCCTCATAGGCCACTGTCACCTGCTTTGAAAACCTCACATACCTATGATCCTCTGGATCCTCTCCCCATCAGCAGCCTTGCAGCCTTGCCCTTGCTGGAGGCACAGGCTCCCTGCTTTGGGGTGGGGAGGGAGTGGGGGTTTCAGACGAGAGCAGGAAGCTTCCTCTGCCAAGCCCAGAGCTACTGAGGCAGAGGGAGGCCACTGATTGGCTGAACAGCTATGGAAGGAGACAAAGCCATGGAACCCAGGCCCCTGCTTATCAGGAGCCTCAGACACTGGAAATGGGGAGGGCAGCCCAGCAGAGACCCACAGCTTCCAGAGCCCGAGGCAGTGATAGGAGCCTCTCCTCCTCCTCTCATGCAGGTAAGCATTTACTACTACCAGTACAATAACAATGATTTAAAACAATAATTATTATTTTGTTTAAGAGCAAGGATGACAATGATGATTACTACAATCAACCCTCATACTCATAAACTGTAAGGAGGTACAGTCGTTCCCACCTTACAGGGGAATGAAACAGAAGCTCAGAGGGGTGACGTAACTAGCACAAAGTCACATGGCTGTTAGATGCAAGAATCCGGTTTCCAATCTGAGTCTTTGGGATGCCAGAGTGACACAGAAGAGAGCCACTCAAATACAAGACCGCTCTTTCAGATGACGGCAAAGCCCGAGTTCCCCAGCTGAATATGCAACTCACGACATTCCAAACAAACTCCTCCCATCCTGCATCCCACGGCAGCAGCAAGACAACTGCACACACTCCTACCTCCTGGGGCAACTTCAGTCCCAAGGGAACCACCTCCTTTCCTTGACTTGACTCCCTTCTCCTCTCCAGGCCCTGATGCCCAGAACTGGGTATTCCTGCAACCTGTAGTGGCCTTAGAGGACGCAGCACACGCAGGCACATCAGCATCTGCTCCGTGCGGGAGCTCCGAGTCTGACTGCTCCTCACACATACCCTCCCTACCCAGCCGTGTCTCTGTGCCACCATCACTCTTCTCAGAGGCAGGTGCCAGCAACCAGGTTTACTGGGGGAGAGGGAAAAGGGGAGGGGAGGGGGGGAGGGGGAAGCAGAGAGAGAAACTCATCTACAGGTGTCCGAGGCAACTTGGAGGTACTGGTGGTATTTAAGCATGACTGCTGCGGTAAAACATTTGCCCTGAGAGCAATCTCTATATATCTGTTACAGGAGTTAATTTCATCTGTTTTGCAGAAATATTTACCAAGGGTGAATGATGGAGGCAGGCAGCTGTGGCTGCATCCACTGTAACCATATGGCTTATTTACAACCAGGGCTCCGTGGGTGCAGATAGCTCAAAGAGGATTAAATTATACTTTGTAGATTAAAGTCTCAAACACTATGAAACTCATAAGCCTTTGTATGCTAAGCAAGAACTTTGACTCCCGTCAGGTTTTAAGCTGATATTTTGCACACACAGAAAAAGGGGGGAAACTTTTGATATTTAAGCATTTTCTTAAAAAGCTGGCAGAGTATCCAGCTTGTTCCTGAGGCGGTTGACTGGTTAAGGGTAGGGGGGACGGCTTCACAGACACCTTTCAAAGAACCAGTGTGGCTGGCTTCATTCTCATCATAAACAAGGCCTCTCCTCTGTTTACTAATCTCCTTGAATTTGGGCAGGCAGCCTGCTTACAAGAAAACTGTCCCCAACTTGCCAAAGCCCGGGTTTATTTTCTGCTGGTGGTCAAGGCAGACCCCATGTAATTACATCCTGAGCACTCAACTACAAGTTTACTTGAAGTTGGTTAAGAAACAGGCCTTGAGAAGCTCAGCGTTGCCCCATTCTTTCACGCACTGGGATCAGCTCAGTAAGCCTTCCTGCAATGGGTTGGTCGATCAGCTCTCTGGAAGGGTCCTTCACCCTCGGGATGTGTCACCCCCCTTCTGCCCCAGCACCAGCCCGCAGCCCTAGCCTCCATCCTCTTCAGACCCTGAAAGAATTCGGTTCCATTTAGCCTTCTCCTTGATCTTTAAAGTTTCGCTCTCGGTCACCTTGCACTTGAAGCCGCGTTTGATGTTTCCGTGAGCGTTTCTACTGATGGGATTCACCCAGAGAGCTTTGTCGCTGACTTTGAGAGTCTGGCCTTCAGAGGACGGACTGATCTTTGCGGGTGTTATTTTCTGCACACAGTGCAATTAGCCACATAAGCCAAATTGGCACAAGCAATGCGCTCAAATCTCTTCTCATTCAACCCTTGGTGCTCATTGGGAGGCTCTTGGGGGGGCCCACATTCCCAGTGAAGGATGGGAAAATTTCTGTGGCTGACCAGCCCACACTGAGGCAGGTGTGGAGCATGGCCCTGCCAAGTCAGCTGCCAGAAATTCAGGGACTTATTCGTCGATGCGTGGCCGATGTGCGTGTGCAGGGAATCAGGAATCTTCTCCTACAGTAAGGTTATCTTGGTGGGGAAGCAATGACTTCCTTAAAACATTATGGGGAAATATATATATGCTTAAAAATATGGTGCAAGAATGGGGATGGTCTCACGATCCTTTCAGGACCTTGTTTTCTTGGCCTTCCTTTGGGGGCAACAATATCAGAGATCAAAGCAGAATGAATTTCTAGAGAGTATTTGGGAACTTTTCCACCCAGGAATCCAGGGCTTGTTTCCAGGGCTCCCCAGTGCCTCTGCATCTTCGTTCTGCCACAGGATGGCATGAACATCTTAAAATCTGGAAAGGATGCAGGGAAGGTCTACAGAGGCTCTACTGTCATTGCTGCCAACGCACCTCTTGGGCTTCCCGCAGGTCTTTACACACCCTGGCCTGGACTCACCTCCCTGGAGTCACCCGAGAATCCTGACACCTGATCTAACCGATCAGAAGAATTACCTCGAGCCAGGTGCATACTCTTCACCATCGCTCAGGGTCTGTGAGGCCCTGTATAGTGGTTAGTGCTGCTGTGTAGAAGGTGTGACTAGCAGAATGTTAATAAAAGGTGATTGCCTCATAGCTTTCACTCATAGGATCTTGTCTCATTTTCACAATCATTTCAAGAGATACGGAGTACAGATGTTATCAATCAGTTTTTGTATATGAGAAAGCTTGGGTACAGAGAGAGTTATCTCTCTTCCTACATATTTCCTCTCCCCCCCCCCTTTCCCCTCTCTCCTTCCCTCCCTCTCTCTTTCCTTCCTTCCTTTCTTCTATCCCTTCTTCCCTCCCTTTCTTCCTATTTTTTCTCCCTGTCCTTCCTTGCTTCTTTTCAGCCTTCCTCTCTCCTCCTTGTCTCCACTTTCCTCCCCTTCTCTCACCTCCTTTCTCTTCTCCTCCCCTAACATTTCAGTGGATCGTTGAGAGCTCAGGCCGGATCTCTAACCATGGCTTCCGTCTTCCCAGCTGCTCATCTCAGAAACCATGTTGCCTTTCTCTACACAGAAAAGTCTACTTTCTCTTAAGGAAAACAGTTAGAAGGAGATGCTGAGTCTCCATCAGCCCAGACTCCAATTACAGGGCCCTACAGTGAGCTATGCTGATATCACATCTGATTTATTCAAAACCTTCCTTTACCCTGATGATCTCCTTCTCCATCCGGGACAAGAATATCTGCTCTTTCTGGGTGAAGGAGCAGCCTGATTATAGCTTCATTAGAAAACGGGGCCGCTCGCTCTTGCAGTCTAATTGGTTGACAGGGTTTGGGATACGGAAATGTAAATCACTGACAGTGCGCGAGGCCCTACTTTCATCATAGAGAAACCCTCAGCTGTCAAAGTGAGTGGATATGTGGAGCGGTTAATTCTATGTGTCATTAAAGGAACCATAATTGCGGCAATAAGTCTTTCCTGGATTCTTTCAAGAAGTGTGTGCAGCATTCCCTGGGCCTTTCAATGTCTTCTTGACACCCTGCGCCCCCCTGGGTGTGGCGGCAGCTGTTGCAGCGCCAGGTAGCGCAGACTGAGCCAAGGGAGCGGGCCCCATGCGGGCTTCTCAGGCTTCTCATGGGCACTCTCGTCCGTCCTGGTTCCTCCTGCATCCCAGCTGCCCCATCCAGGGCCTCCTGCTCCAGGGCCTGGCGGCAGCCTGACACCCCCACTCAAGGACTTGAGTTGGTGAGCAGGTTTGAGAGTTGTCAGACCAATGAGTGTGCCCTGGGAGTCATTCCTTTGGAGGGAATTGTGTGTTTGAAGGGAAGTCTGTGTTATCCCTTGGTTTGTGTTCTGCCCCCCTGGAAAGTGACTCGCAGGCCAGCCAACCAGGAACTCCTCAAGAACATACGGGCCAGTTCCCCTGGATCCCAACCCACTCACTGCTCCAACCAGTGACCTGAAAAAGGCAGGTGTCAGCATCAGATGACCTCCCCACGCAGGGAAGGGAAGTGACACTGGTGGCATTAAGCGTTACCTGTCCGAGAATACATAAGGATGGCAAGTTAAACAGTAATCACGAGGTAACCATCTCAGACAGATAGAAAGAGAGGGGAAAAACCCAAGAGTAGCTATCTTTAAAGAGAACAAGCAGATCTGAGTAATCCAATTTAGGGGAGATAAGAGCCTGCTGCTAGTACTGTCCTTTAACTGGACAAACGCCTTCGTTCAAGTGTCAACCCCAATCCGGAAGAGGTCACCGCACTGGGCCTGCTGCCTAATATACTCCTGAATTGGCTGAGTGGCTTTCCGAACAAACACACTGGTCCAACAGAATTGATTTTCAGCAGGCCGTATTGGTCCCTAACGTAATTACCCGGCAGTGAGTCAGTTCACGGCAGCCCCTGCATTGATGCTGCTGGTCAGCTCTGGTGGGTATGGCCAGCACCGAGGCGCCTTCCCCAAATTCCACTCGGGAAACCTTTTTTATCCCAGCTTCTCTTCTCCCCCCCCCCCCATCCTAAATAATTTAACGGGCACGGGGATTTTACACGCTTGGATTTTACACGCTCCATCGTACATGGACCCTGTCTTGCTCCTGTTGATGGGGAGCTGTGGAGACACTGGTTTCATGTGCCAATGAATATCAAGTCCTGGCTGTGTGATAGGTGAATTCAATTTACAATAAAGAATCAAATGGAATCTATTTAAAACACTGCCATGCTTAACCTCTTCCCTTCTCTGGCTTCTTGGCAACACGGTTTGACTTACTGCTGTGTGTCAGGCCAGCGAGGGACAGTCCGTGGAGTGACCTCCAGGACGGTGTACTCCGCCCAAAGACTCTCACTCAGATCACACTGGGGCCAGGATCTAGTTCACCAACTTCCAGCGGAATATGAAAAAATCCTCTCACCCTGAATGGGTCCCTGAAGCTAGGAGGCCTGGTGCATGCAGTATCCCTGCCAGGGTACTCAAATAAAACACCTTCTCCCTGGCTGCAGCGATAGTGGCTAGCTCAAAAGACCACAAGTTTTCTTTCCACTCATCATTTTCTCATGTCTTGAGAAACTTATTTTTCCCAATCTGGAGAACTATAGTACTGCTACCATCTATCTTATCCATATCTCTTTAGTCCATGCCTCTAGCTCACAGAGAAGGCAGGGATGGGGTCTAAGGCAGCGGTCGCCAACCGGTGGTCCGCGGACCACTGGTGGTCCGTGAGGTCTGAAAGGTTGGCGACCGCTGGTCTAAGGTGTCCTCGGTCACCTTATTTGTGGAGTCCCATTCACGGACGGACCACCCAACAGCTGTGTGAAGTTGGGCAATAGCTTAACCGCTCTGTGCTTGTGTTTCTTCATCTAAACCACGGGGGGGAGGGAGATGATACTAGCACCTGCTGCATCAGGTGGTTAAAAAGATAAGTGGAGTTAATATTTGCCAAGCTTCTGGTCTGGCATCTATAAAAGCATTAAGTAAAGGACACTATCTTAGCGGGTGGTACAGGGAGAGTACAATAGCATCGGCCTGCCTGAATCTTTTCCTCATCTGGGACCTCATCTGCTATAAAATCCACAGCCTGCTAATCAGTGAGAAGCGCTATCCAGCCCCACCTTCCTAAACTGTCTGGGGTCAGGGCAAGGGTTCCCAGCCTGTGCATGTGCCTGAGCTTGGCTGTTTTCCTAGAAGCTCAGTGGTTTGGGGGGGCAAGGCTGTGTTGGTGGTGGCAGTGGCCATCGGGGAAATCGATCATCCAAATTCTCAAGAAACCCTGTTCAATCAAAATGAACCCGCTGGGTGGGGCCTCTGCTCTGGGAAACGGTAAAGCAGAGTCTGCGGGAGACAAGAAACATTCTCATTCACTTCAAACACTGGGACCACCCAGGGGCTCATCTCACCCAGGCCATCGTGGTGTTCACCTACATCAGGGCGCTCCTGGCAGGAGTGGGACTGTGGAAACCACCGTGAGGACCCGCACCCATTGACTGGCTTCCTCAGGACGGACCGGCATCCAGCTTGGCTCAAGTCACCTATGGAAACTCACATTCACTGCACTGTTTCCAGAGGAATGGACGGGTGCCAGAGGGAAGCTGGTGCCGGCAGCCGGGGGAAGGAAGGCCTACTCTTGTGTGCATTTCGTGCATTGGGCCTCTAGTTAGTAATAAAGGTAAGGTGCTGGCCGGTCACTATGTTAAGGGCTCTCCTTGCAGGAGTTCATGTCACCTGACATGTCACATGACTGTTATTTCATATGAGGAAACTGAGGCGTGGGGAGGGTAAAGAGCATGGCCAAGATCACAGAATTAGCGCCTTGAGCCAGCTCACGGCCACTCACCCATCCTGAGCCTTTGCTGGGGGAAAATGGATGGAAACACTGCATTTTACAAAATACTATTATTGCTGTTATCAGTAACACAACTTACAGTGAAAAAAGGAGAGAAAAAGAGGCAGGAGGAGAAAGAGAGGAAGAAAAGAAGCTGAGGATAAAGGACAGGAGGAAACAGAAAACAGTGCAATACATTACTAATACTTAACATTATTATCTTATTTGTCAAATAAATCCCGTTTGCTATAGTCATAGGTAACATTTATTGAGAACGTAAAATGTTCCAGGCAGGGCACTGCCTAAATGTTTCACATTCAGTTATTTCATTTAATATTCATAACGAAACAATCGGTTACTACTGTGAGACTCATTCATAGAGAAGGAAACTGAGACCTGGAAAGGTTCTAACTCAAGAAGTTCAGGGCCAAAATCTAACCGGAGGAAGCCAGCGGGACTTAGCAAGTAAAAACGCAGGACAGCAGGTTAAATTTGAATTTCAAAGAAACACCAAACCATTTGGGACGTACTTATACTAAAGCAACAAATAATTTAGGACATACTTATACTAAAAAAATTACTTGTGTATCTGGAATTCGCATTGAACTAGGCATCCTGTGTTTTATCTGGCAACCCTACACTGAGGCATTATTAGGTTGTCTCGGGTCTTTATAGTTCTAAGCTGGCAGAAACTTTCCATTGAAGGTCCCAAGGATATTCATGTGGTCAGATTCTCCGGGCATCTGTACAGATGCCAGCAGGATCCACATTCTTGACTGGCTTCAAATGTGAGTTTCAAGTGCCTGAGGGGAATCTCGGGGGTGCACGATGACCATTTCGGTGCTTCGGGGCACACACAGGGTCCTCACGTCACTGGGCTCCCTTCCACACCCTGGTCACCTGCTGACTTCCACCCGGACTTCCTGCCTCTTTCTCAGCTCCGTGTCTGCTTGCAATCAAGACTTTTCTGCCCCAAACAGGATGCCAAGGCTTTCTCCACTTCACGTGTGCACAGCTGCCTGGCAGATAAAGACAGCACCGGCGTCCACCCTTCCCCTCCTGTCCTTCCACTAAACTACTCCTGAATAGGGTCAGCTTCTGGCTGTATGTTTCAGTCCCTAATTAGCAGATTCCAATTCATCACCCTGAGTATCTCCTGGCATCAGCTCCGAGATTCCCCCCTCTCGCCTGGTGAATCGGTCTTCATTTAAAACCCTCTCTCTTAGCCCTAAATGGAAATCAATTCTGCAAGTTTAGCAAATAGTTAATTACTCCACAAAGGGGATTGATTGGCCTTTGATCACCAGAAAGCTCTGCAGTGCTATTAGTCTCTTTCATCTGTGATTAAACCACAGAGAGAAAGAAACAAAAACTAAATTAGGCTTCTCCTGTTATCCTACAAATATTTAATGACGGGCTAATCTCCTAGAGGTGTGTTCAGGGGATACGCGTTCCATCAGGAGCCGGCTTCCATTCAACCTTGAACCCAGGTTCCATCTTTGTGGAGAGCACGGCAAAGAACTTGACAGAGGAACAGCGCTGGGCTCAAAGAAACCCTTTGTAGGACACTCTCTTGTCTGCCTTTTCTTCTCTCTTCTTCTAATGTATGTTTTAATGCAGATAAAGATTTCCCCAGTGGACTCCAAGCATGAATAATAATAATAAAAAGGAAATCTGGCTTTAAAAATTCCATTTGAGTTTTGCTCACTCTCTGGCCAGAACCAGACAGTGTCCCACTGATTCACAGTTGATGGGAGCCCTTCTCTCTCCCGAGTGACAGACACCTTCGCTTGGTGCAGATACCTCTTCCAAACAGGGGTGCTGAATAACAACAGGGCAGGAGCTGGGGTGCTCTGTTTTATCCAGTAGACAAAGTGGATGTGTCCAGAAATCTATACCTTTAAAAAGGCACTGTGTGTCCATTTGATACAATCCTACATAATAAAACCCTAATATGCAAATCGACTGAATGGTGGAATGACATAGGAGCTTCCCCCAGCCCATAGGCCCCGACTGGTGGCAGTGGGGGCAGGGCCGGCAAGCAGGCAGCACCAGGCCAGCCAAGGCGGGTGCCAGCGGGGGCCCCCTGATCAACCCGCCGGTTGCCCCGCAGATTGGCCCTGATCGCCGGGCAGGCCTAGGGACTCTGTCGAATTTCGTGCACTGGGCCTCTAGTAGTCCCATAAGGCACATAGGAAAAACGGAGGCACAGCAGGGAGTAAAGAGCGAGGATGTTGGAGTAGGGCAGTGATGGCGAATCTTTTGAGCTCGGCGTGTCAGCATTTTGAAAAACCCTAACTTAACGCTGGTGCCGTGTCACATATAGAAATTTGTTGATATTTGCAACCATAGTAAAACAAAGACTTATATTTTTTATATTTATTTTATATATTTAAATGCCATTTAACAAAGAAAAATCAACCAAAAAAATGAGTTCGCGTGTCACCTCTGACACGCGTGTCATAGGTTCGCCATCACTGGAGTAGGGCAAAGCTGAGTTAATGGGTGGTGACCTTGGGCAAGATGTTTAGCATCTCAGACTTCTGTACAGATGGCTGATAACGTCTACTCTATAGGACCTTTGTGCTGTACCAGGGACAGTGCCTGGCACATAATAGATTTATTAAATGTTAAGTGTGCTCCTCTCTCTCTCTCAGGTCCAGGCAGCTAGTTACTGAGAGAGCCGAGCTTAGAGCCGCTGTCCTTGCCAAGTCCAGTAGATTTTCTCCTTCATATTCACATGGCCTCTCTAGCAATCTTTCTGTTCCATGGTTGCCATTCTGCTTAGGATCTACCCTAGAGATTTCTGAAATAACATCAAGGCAGCAGAATAAAAACTGAGAGTATAGCCCAGAATAGATACAACCAAAGAATAGATTAGTTTTTACTTGAACGGGCCCTTACTGAATGGTGTGTTTCCCCCGATAACCAATCTGATAAACTAGTGTGGCCTTCAGAAGCAAAGATGATGTAGTGCCTAGTGGATTGTGTTTCAATCTGGTACTTTGGGCTTGAAGAGACAGTTTGTATATGCTTTTTATCACCCTCATTTGTCCTTCCTAAATACGCATGTACATCCCTAGAGGTCATTCTGAGCTTTTCCTCTTCATAATTTTATCAGACAAACCCTGCTAATTGGGCTGACCCAGAGCAAGAAGGTGATGTTGGCCAAGCCAGTCCTCTGTACGACCTGTTCCACCTCTCTCCTCATCTTGTCTCCGCAGCGCAGTCAGGACCCCTCGCAGCAGCGGCACGCTCCTCGCTCTACAATATAAAGACCAATGGCCTCAGCACCAATGACCTGGTGGGAGTCCCAGCTCTGACATTTACAAGCCGAATGAGCGTGGACAACACAGTGGCAACACTAACAAGTTTAATTAACATTTGTTGAGCACCTTCATGTGTCAAGGACTGAGCTAGCATATCTGTGAGGATGAAATGGGCTAATTATATGGAAGTCTTTCAGCTGTGATCATTACACCAGGTGTGGTTAAGTCCCGTGCCTGTTCTCAGTACACGCTACACATGAAGGCTGCTGGCTGCAAACACCTGTGACCCCCTCCCGGGGGCTTTCTCTTCTGGCACCTGCCGAAGAGCCAACAGAGCGGGAAGCAGTCGAGAGGTGATGGGACAGGGCTCCTCCGCTCTGAGGTGGGACAACTCTGAGTGCGTGTTCTGCACTGTCTCTCAGGTGTCCACTATCCTGATAACACGCACGTTACCGGCTTCTCTCCCTTCCCCACTCCCCTTCTAGTGTTTCCTAGGGTTACCACCCAGAGAGATAATTTGTCAAATTTTTCTCTCTGAGAAAAGCCAATGTAAGACATAAGGGTGATGAGAGAGAGAGAGAGAGAGAGAGAGAGAGAGAGAGAGAGAGAGAGAGAGAGAGAGAGAGCGCGAGAGAGAGATATGCCTGGAGGCACACAAACAGAGAACATGCACACTTCTGTTCTTCTGTTCCAGGCGAGCCACCTCAATGCTAGGTGGTTCCACAGGAAACGAGAGGATTTGCCCTAACAGGCCCATTTCCTCCAGATTCTAAAAGGAGCCTGAGGATGAAGCTTCACCCAGGACCAGCAGACAGAAAGGTGAAGGAATCACATCTACCCTGGCAGGAACTGGTGAGTACTTTGGAATTTGGATAGTCCTTTTCCGTGGACAATAGATTGGTTAAGTAGATTTTTCAGCCAAATTATATCTCAAATTCATCATAGCTCCTCCTCTCCAACTGTAATAACTCCCCACCATCACCCTCTTCCATTCCTGTCCTCCCTAATGCATTCTCCACACCCATATCCCACTTCCTAAAATCTTTCCGGGTCTTCCCATTGCTCTCAGGAGGAGGAAGATTCAGGATCTACCTATAGGCCTGCCCGAGGCTTCATCTCCAGTCCCTTGCCCCCCTCACCCTCACCCTCTAGTCTCATGAAGTGTCTTGCATTCCTCAAACAAGCCCAGCTCTTTCCAGGGCCCCCATGATCTCTTTCCACTGTCTGGCTTCCCCACTCCATGATGCATCGTGGCCAACTCTTATTCATCTGTCGGGGGTTAGCTTACATGCTCCTTCTCCAGGGAGGCCTCCCCTAACTGCTTTTATGGATTGTGGCAGGCAGCTTCTGACAAGGCTCTCACTGATTTCCACCTCCTGGTATTCATGCCCCTGCGTAATCCCGCTCCCAGAGTGTGGGCTGGACCTAGGACTTGCTTCTAATGAATAAAGGATGGCAAAAGTGATGGGATGTCACTCCCAGGATTAGGTTACAAAGACTGGAACTTCTGTCCTGCTTTCACTCTGTCCCTGTGTGTCTCGTGGCATGCTTCAATGAGGCGAATGGTGAGTTGCACTACACGAGGCTGCATGGCAAGGCACTGGGGGCAGCCTCCAGACTAGAGCCCTCGAGGAACTGAATCTTGCCAAGGACCTGGTACTCGAGCTTGAAGCGAACCCTCCCCCATTCGAGCCTTGAGATGACAGACACTTTGATTGCAGGCTTGTGAGGGACCCAGCACCAAAGACACCTGGCTAAGCTAAGGATTTCCGGCCCATAGAAGGTAAAATGATCAATGTTGTTTTAAGCCACTAGATCAGTGGTTCTCAACCTCCCTAATGCCGCGACCCTTTAATACAGTTCCTCATGTTGTGGTGACCCCCAATTTCATTTACAAATTGAGCATAATTCAAGCATAGTGATTAATCACAAAAACAATATGTAATTATATATGTGTTTTCCAATGGTCTTAGGTGACCCCTGTGAAAGGGTTGTTCAACCCCCAAAGGGGTCACGACCCACAGGTTGAGAACCACTGCACTAGACTTTGGGGTCATTTGCTATGAATCCAGATTGTAGGGAACATTTTCTCAACAGATATTAATGGTAAGTGACTCTATATTAATCTTTGGGAGACCTAGTGGCTAGGAACATGTGCTCTGGTCGGACTCCCAGGATTTAAATTCTGGCTCCATTGCTTGCCACTTGGGTGACTTGTTGGTGCCAGATAGCTGACCTATGGGCTTTGGTTCTTCATTAGCAAAACGCAGGTAATAATGAGCTACCTTATAAAATAGCGTGGAGGATTAACCAAAGTAATGCTTGTAAATTATTCAAAACATTACCGGGTACTTAGTAAACACTTAACAAATGCTATCTGTTATTATTCTTATAAAGATTATAAGAGACGGTATAATATAATTTTTGAAAACTGAGGATCTTGCTTTCTGCCTAGGGAGATGCTGCAGCTCACGAAGGAAGACAACAGAAGGTAATAGGTAATTAAGTGCTAAAGTGTGTTCTTTAGACGTAAAAAATCGAAGGAGTTTAGGAGAGGTAAAAAAAAAGAAAGAACTGGACTCTTCCGTAACGTTTTGTGGGGAAACTTTAACAAGGCACGAAAGATGATTAGATTCCAAGTGGACCTAAAAAGAGGATGTAGGGAGTTGTAGCAAGGACCCCTGATGTGGGCACAGGATGAGAGGTCAGAGCAAAATAGGAGACTAGTAGGGTGAGGGTCTGGAGTGGAGGGAGGATGAGTATTGGGAAGACAATGACACTAATTAATACAGAAACTTGTACAGTGGTGACGAGTGTAAGACTGAAGTCTGTAGGATGAGGGCAAACTTTGTGGACCAGAAGGTTTAGAGAGGAGAGAAGGAGGCTGAGGGGGACGTGGTGACCAGATGCTGCCTGGCTGTGTAGTGTGTGCTCAGGGACATGAGAGATACCCCAGGTCCTGGAAGAAGGGCCAGGAAGGCCCGGGGATGGAGCGCCATGACTGCTAGGCTCTCTGGGGCCTGCGGTGGCACGGTGGATCCAGAACTGCTTCTCACTGGGTTGGAGTGGATGTGTCTGAGAGTGGCTCCCTTCAGCCACAAGCCCTGAAGCCCCAAGGCATGAGGGTTTGCAAGCTGGTACGTGTTTAAGGTCAAGAGAACATTGATTTCTGCCCTGAGTTGTAGTAGAAGCTGCTAATTTGATAAGACAGAGCATTAAAGATTCAGTGTGGATGGGTATTGATCATGGGGCAGGTCTTGTTAGATGGAATTTTTTTAATGATCAAACAAGTATTGGTAGAAAACTAAATAAGGATCACCCACCAGAACCTACAACCTGTTTGAAGGGTTGTAAACCTGAGTAAGATATCATGTAGTGATTGAGTGCACAGCTTTGAAATCAGACGGAATCCTGGTCTAGTCAGGTTTGGGCCCTGGGTTTGCTGTTATTAGCTGGTTAGCCTTGGATAAGTTACTCAATTTCGCTATCCCTCAGGTTCCTGATAGTTACAGTGAGAGAGCTAATACCTACAACATGAGGTTGGTAGGAGAATTAAGCCCGATAAGGAAAATCATAACCATAACAACAACAACATTGGATAATTTTACTGGAACTATTGGACAAATGTAATCCTCACTACCACCCAAGAAGGAAACTGAGGTAGAGAAGTCAGAGGTTTGAAATCAGAGCTGGCTCTGTTAACCCCTGAGATTAATGTATGCACAGCAGTGTCTGGTGTGTAGGTGCTGAATACATGCTGAATTATGGAGCCACATAGTTGATGGAGGACCCAGAAGTCCATGCTGTCCCTTTTATTAAAATGGTGCAAGCTGCTGGAATTAGTTTTTTCTTCTATTTTCCCAATAAAATCATAACACAAAAGAAAGTAACTAAGGATCATGAGCCCCTTCCCCTAGATAATATATTGTTTCTGAGACTCCTTTCTATTGCAACTTTGGGGCAGTACTGAAGTGATTACTTATTTAAAGATGAGGGTGACAACTCTCCCCCTGAACACATGGCAACAGCTTGGCCAAGGGAGAGATTTCTCCCCTTAAACATTGACTCTGAAAAACAAATCAACTTGCTTCTAATCATGTTAACCACCCCTCTGCTACTGTGCTTGTAACCAGCCTAAATCAATTGTTGTTCTCCTTTCTAATCATCCTCAGAGAAGGAGGTGCTCCAAGAAGGGCTTCATAGCAACTTGCACGTTTCATGGGGGAGACACCCTGCCCAGACAACTTGTTTCCTTATGACTTGGGGGAATTATGGCAGCCGAAATGGCTTGGCTTTCCATCGTGGGCTACATGCCCCCTTGCCTTCCTTGGCTCCCAAACATATCTGTTCCCACTACCCTCCCTACCTAAGAAAAATTTACAACTGAGGAAAGGAATTAGCAAAAGCTCAGATTATGAGACTGCTCTGTTTTGTCAGTTTGCAAACAGGATGCAGGAACTGCCAGAGTTCCCTACTGTTACCAATTTTGGAACCTCCCTATCCTTGGGCAGCTGAGGTCAGGCTTGCTGCCTTGAGGCCTGGTCTGCCTTCGGTTGGCCCAGGAACAGAGTCGGGAGGCCAGAGAACAGTCGAAAGCGGCTCCATCTAATTCACACCTTGGTGCCAGCTCACAGGGGCCAGAGCATCCAATTTACAGCAGGAGTGTCTAATGGGTTTCGGGTCTCTCCAGACACACACAGCACACTTCACAGAGTATTCAGAAGGATTGTTGAATATCCTGCAAATGACTCACAAAGAAACATGAAGAACCATAGATAAATTCATCCAATATCCGAGTAGCTGGAATATGACCAAGACAAGCGGTTTGATGCAAGATATTGTACTGCCCACATGAATTTACAGTGATAAAGCTGTGTCTTGGAGGTAAAAATGAACAATAGCATTACCCTGATGTGAGCTCAAGGGAAGGGAAGACAGGCCTTCAGAACTATGAAATCTGAAATAGTTAACAAAGAGTTGCCAAATAAAATTCCTGGCAGCTCTGTATCTCTTTAAGTATCATGATTAGTTTACATGCAAGTGAGAACTACTAATGTAAGACATTAAGACTTAAACATGTTTGGGTAAATATGTTGCAGTAGTCTAAAAAATATTGAAAACGGGATCTCAAAAAGATATCTGCACACCCATGTTTACAGCAGCACTATTCACAATAGCCAAAACGTGGAAGCACCCCAAGTGCCCACTGATGGATGAAAAGGTAAGCAAAATATCTGTGATTCTGGGTCAGCAATTGATCTGGTCTAATCTGGGCAATTCTGCTGACGTGGGTCAGGCTCAACTAATCTTGGCTGGGGCTCATTCAGGTAGCTGCTTGTTTGGCTAGGGGCTGGTTGGCTTATTGCCAACTCAGAGTCACAAATAAAATAAACGGTTGTTGTTTTAAAATACAAAGTTTTGGGGTGGTTTGTTATGCAGTAAAAGCTGACTGTTACATATTTTTAAAACTGCTCCCAATTCTATTGTCTTGCTTAGCCATATTTTCAATACTATAAAATCTGTGAAGCCAAATACTATGAACTGTCTTTTCTCCCATTATATCTCCATCATCTAACCCTGTGCATGGCACAGAGTAGGTACTTAATAAATATTTGTTGAGTAAAAAATAGTGTAAAGTAGACTTACCTCGCTGGCACCTCAATATTTTTCTAAATGAGACAGGGAATAATGATCAATACAAAATAAATAAATAAAATACAAAGAAAAACCCAATTAGACTGTCTTAATTGTCCAATAGTCTTAATCAATGGGGCATGGATTAATGAATTTTAAAGTATCTGTAGGCTCCTTCCATCCTCCCTTCAATAAATATTTATTTAGTACATAATCTGTGGTATGTACTTTGCTAACCCCTAGGATACAATAGATAAGCAAGACAGATAGCATCCCTGGCCTCATGCAGCTGTAGAAATGTATACCATTATTTCTGTGTACCACAGAAAATGTTAATTTTAGTTTATAACTATAAGTAGAAATTACAAGTAAGGCTATGTGTAGACACATCCATAAAAAATGCCATCTTGTCCTGGTACAAGTTTTTCTTTCCTGTAACTTGATTATTTACTGAGGGCTCTGTGCTCCAGACTGAGTACATATAAGATGAACCTGACCAAAGTACTCTCTGACTTCATAGAGCTTTCAGTTTGGTCACAGAGATTCTTTATAATTATATGTATAATCATGCCAGTAAACAAATGATTACTAATTAGCCAAATGTCATCATGTTTCCTTGGTCACAGGGGAGCATGGCCTAGTCAGGGTATGGATGGCTGGGAATCTCCTGCGCATAGCAAAGAGTGCACCATTACAGCCTGAGCTGGGGATTTGTAGGACATTCTTGTTCTGTGTGGTTCTAAAGACTGAGTTTTAAGGCGTATATAGACTTGCCCTGTTAGCTTGTGAGCACTCTGGGTCTGTGTAGTTTTATCTCCTTCTTCCCCATCTCACAGTTGCCACTAGGTGGTCATTTTCCCATTCACAGACAACGCCTAGACCTTGGGACTGCAGATGTATGCACGAGCCCTGGCCAAGACCAGCGGAACCTGACCCAGGCCAGCAGAGGTCCTCAGATGGGCCCAGACCAAAAAGACATCCTGAATTTGTTCCCTGTGCCCCCCAGGCGGTGCTGAGTCACTGGAACCCCTCTGGACTATTTTCCGCCTGTGGAATGAGGACGTGCTTCCTCCACCCCTCTCCATCCTTTCTCATTATCCACCCCCCTTTGCCATGTGCCCACAGGGCATGCAGCAAGCCATGCTGCACTTTCGCTCCTCGCAGGCGTGTGGCGACAATCCCTGAGATGATGTCTGTGAAGTGCCACATGTTCCAAGAAGAGAGGCGCTCTCCAGAAGGAACATGAGGGACCGTAATTATTCCTGTGCCTCTGTGGAGAGGCCACGGGTACTTGGCATGGAGCCACCACCTTCTCTGGAGACAGCTGCTGCCTAGCCGTGTGTGCACTCGCAGTCGCAGGCTTTCCTGCCTCACATCGCGACTGCCCTGGGCTGCAGCAGGCACTGCCTGTTCATCTGCCCGGCTGTGTCGAGCAAGGATGCCGATGAGGGCTGGGACCCACATCTTGGAGCGATCAGTCACTGTTTATTCATTCAGCAAATATTTATTGAGTGTTTACTCTGAGCCAACCGTGAGGCTAGACACTGCTGGGGGACTCAGGCTTGTACCAGAGGAGAGAATCCTCTATTTATGAATCACTAGCTTTGGGGCTTAGGACCAGGCCAAATCATATCTCATAAATCCATTTACAGATGAAGAAACTGGTGTTTAGCAACATATACAGGGTCACAGAGTTAGTAAATGGTGGAGCTGAGACTTGAGTCAATGTCAGCCCAATTCTAAACACCAGTACACTGTCTGCTTCGGGAACTTAAAGAGGTTCCCACAGTCTCTACCTCTGCAGAGACTGGTATCCTTAACCACGGGCACAGGGCCACACCAGCCTTGTAGCCCCAGCCTACTGTAATACACAGTCCTCACAGAAAGTCACATTCTCGCCCTTCCTACTCTGAAGTCACCTTGCTAAGCCTTGTCTCAGCCTAATGCTTGGTAGAAATTCCCAGGTGCAGGTGGGAGGGAAGACTACTCCAGGCAGAGGACCTGGCACAGGCAGATGCATGGAGGCAAGACAGATTTGTCCAGACAAGGAGGACCTGGGCACGCCTGGTGAAAGGAAAACACAAGAAGTACAAGAGAATAAAAGGCATAACTGATGGTGGGGTGATGGGATGGAATCAAGCAACCAGTGGAGGAGGTACCTGGTCAGGTAGGAAGGAGAGAACCAAGAATATTTAAATCAAGCAAATGAAAATGATGATCACCATGGCACTTCAAGAGAATGGAAAAGGCTTGGCAGCTCCAGGGGGGAATGGGAAGTGCTGGTGCCAAAATGTTTGCTGAAATGTTAGTTAATCCAGTGAAAAATTGGAAACCATTTCAGTGTCCAGCAATGAGGGATTGCTTCAGAAAATTCCGAGACCACTACTGAATGGAATATTTTGCAGCCATTAAAACTGACTATTAGTAAGATTTTGTAGCAACATGAAAAAGGGATTATGATATAACACAGTAAAAAAAACCCACAAAAAAACCCTAGAAAATAAAGTCCTACCCTGGTTTGACTTCTGAGTGGAAGAAGTGACAGAAAGAGATGGATGGAAAAAGAAAGACATTGGCCTTGGCGACTGTTTTGAGACAGAAAAGAAATTCTATGAAGCAGTGGTTCTAAAGGGAAATCCACAGATTTCAACAAATCACTTAATGTTGCTTACAAAAGTGTGTGTGTGATGTGTGTGCGTGTGCGCATGCGTGCACGCACTACATGTGTGATTTTTTTCTGGGATGAGTAAGGGCTCCAAGATTTCATGATTTATTGTGTCAAGACTACAGAAGGCCATTCAAATTACTGGATCACCAACCATCTTCTGGTTGGGATTCCCCTTTTGGTTGGGATTCTAAAGTTCTCTGAGATGGCTGAAAGGGTTCTTGTCTAACATCTGTCTCCCAATATTCTGAGGACAGTGGGGAGCCCATTGTGAATAAATACTGTGCATGTGGGGCCCCTGCCTTCCCTCTGCTGTATTCAACGCTGAGCGGGAGTGTACGCACCCACGTATGCACACACTTTGTCTTCCACCCAGTGCACAAATTTTCATCCAGTCTCCCAGGTTCGTAGGAGCTCATCAGGGGGCTCTCCTGAGGAGCAAGGGCTTTTTTTCTAAAATAATTTCAGTGGCCTCACATGGCTTTACAAAATATTAAATTCCCTCCCAATGAATGGTCACTGGGAGAATCAAACACGATGGCTTTGGAGCCAAGTCTAAGGTACAGAAGACGGAAAGAGGTCCCGTGAGACTATTGAACCAAGATGGCAAGCTGCCCAGAAGACCACATGCCCTTAAATCAAGCTGGCGCATTTCATGGTGTGGAGGAAGAAGAAGAGTGTACAATAAAGAAAAGAAAAATGGCCACTTAGAAAAACAAATGCTTTGCAGCTTTTGAATAATTCAAAACAATTGCACACTTGACTGGGTCATGTGTTCAAGCCAGTTCATTCCATTATTAAAACATTCTGGTGCTCTTCCAACCCAGCTCCCATTCCTTCATTCATTAAATAGTTACCGACCACCCTCCTGATCCCTGGCCCCTTCCTTCTCATCAAAGAGCACAAAGAACATGCAGCTGTGAGGGAGGAAAGAATGAAGGATTGTAAGGAGTACAGGCTCTAGCCAGCCCATCCTCGGTTTGAATCTACCAACAAACAAGTTAGTTCTATCCCCTGAGCCTAGCTTCCCTCATCTGTATAATGGGTAGTATTACTTATCATGCAGGTTGTATGAGACTCTGAGAGTGAATGTACATACAGCACCAAATGCAGCATATAGGCACATAGTAGGTTTACTCTTGAGGGTTTGTATGGAGGAGGTAATTACAGAATGGTCCCCTACCTGCCACACAAGTTGTTGGGTGGATCAAATGAGCTTATGAAGTATAGAATGACTGCAAAAAAAGCCCAGTAAAATGTTATAGAGATATTATAATTATGAGTGCCCCTCGCCTATCCCTCTTCCTCCCATGGGTGTGAAGCTGCCTGGTTTTACTTATGGCCTTTAGTTTTTTTGTCTGAGAGGATGTGACTTCATTAGCTCTGTGAGCTTTTTTTTATCTAGGCTCTAGCTGAGCTTTGGATGGGCTCTACTACATGAAGGGTCAATGTGTCCCCAGACAGAATAGTATTTTAATTCAACAGCATTCAGTAGTTATTAAACTATGATAAATGCTAAAGTGGGAAAGATTACACTTAGACATAAGAAGTGTCACTTGAATCACTTAAAAATATTATAATGTATGGCTAATTGCACCTTGCCTATATTAGCCAGTGCTATGAAAACACTTCGGATCCTTAAGTAAGGTACCATTTAAAGAACTATTTTGGTATGTTACCGGTAATATTCTTGAGTGCAAAGGTTGTTAAAGGCCTCAATAGTCATTGAGTCTCCATTATGTGCTGGGCACTTTGTCCATACTAATTCATTTAATCCTCAAAATAATTCTCTGAAGCAATTATTATCTTCCCCATTTTATTGGTTGAGAGATTGAAATTCAGAGATGTCAAGTAACTTGCCTAAGGTTACACAGTTAATAAATGCCAGAGGCTGAGATGTCAGTCTCTGATGGATTTCAGAATCCATCGCCATCATGACATATGCAATCATATATAACATCTCTCCTTTTATACCTAACTTCTCTGTGCTTCAGTTTCCTCACTTATCAAATGGTGATCATATTACATTGGGTTGTGTGAATTAAGTGATATGATTTCTGAAGAGTTCATAACACAGCGCTCAGGAAACGGAAATATGATAATATATTTTTCCTATTCGCTCTTAGGTTGCCATTCTAGCACGCTTAAGCTAAGGACTCTAGAGTTGGGATTCACGCTGGAGAGAACCACTCCCTATTCCCCAGCAGGGATTTAATAGTTGAAGCAACACAGTGCAGTGGGCTACACAGCAAGACTGGCTACTCGATCTGTGTGGCCAGTGCAAACTGAAAACATGCCCTGTTCAAAAATTATGAAGAATTTCAAGATGGCAGCAGCAGCGCTGTGAACCAAGCGCGGGGCTCCTGAGCACGGATCCTACGCACCTGCACGGACTGGCACCCGTGGAGACAGTGCTGGCGGGAGCCTGGCTGCCTTGGCTACTTATTGACTCTGCAGCCTTGAACAAAGCACTGGAACCTTCTGAGTCTCTCTCTGATTTCTCATCAATAAAATGGAGACCATTCCTGCCTCACATTGTCGGGAGAACCAAAAGCGACGATGGGTGAAGAAGTCCTGGCTTAACAGGTAGCACCTTGCCGGTGGGTCTCAATCCTGCCTGTGCAGCAGAACCACCTGGGAGCCTGTTAAAATGCAGGAAAAAATGCAGATATGCAGATGCTAGTAGTTCTGGAAGATTCAGACCCAGGAGCTCCAGTCAGTATTATTAACAAGCTTCAGTGATTCAGATGCACAGCCAGGGTCAAGCAGCAATGCGCTATCAGGCAAAAGATATTTGGTACAGAAACATCCAGCTTCATTACTTAGCATTGGGATGGTCCTTTTTTGGTTTTGAGGTTATAGACAAGGTACGTTTGCAGCTCCAAGTCCCTCGAAACTCACCCTATAAAATTATTTCAACTGATCACTTGGTCAGTCTGTCAGTGACATGGCTCTAGAAAACACACAAGATTCTCTATGTGCCACTAGGCAAGGAATTATTCCTCACTTGAAACTGTAACTTCAAGGCCAAAGTTCTCACAATGAGTTCCCAGCTTGCCACCCCAACCTTCCCGCGTCCGGTTGCCATGGAACCAGAAGAGACCAGCACCGGTGAGAACAGATATGCAACAGCAGCTTTTCTTTGGAAATGCTTCAAATCCGGGCAGAAAACTGATGGTATGGTGATAGCTTTCATGCCACCTGGCACATGTCACTGTAACTCCACAGCATTCTCACCTGAGTGTCTGTTTCAGGAAACGACAGAACGGCCCCGTTTGACAAGTCGCATGCCTCCTCTCATCAAAGCCATTTGATTTTGTTTTAACAGATCGTATCCTGCCTGGATGGGAGTATTAATTAAGGTTCTATTATAGGGAAGGCACGTTGGGGGTAGTTAAGAGCTGCAGGGTAGTGGTGACAAGGCAAAGGCAGTGCATGTGTGCAGCCATTAACAGGGTGTTAATTGGGTGGTGCATGAACATAAAGAGGGGAGCTCAGAGGTGCCTGGAGTGGCTGGCTGGCGTACAGGGAAGCCCACGTGCTAACCCCGTAACGTGATGATGCAGGCGCAGCTCCCATTTCCTGGCTGTGATGGCACACAGGTCCTTAGGCCGGGCTGTCCATGTGATCGCTGTGTCATTCGGCTCCACGGGAAGCGGCCTCCCTCCCACTGTAGCCACGCACAGCGCACTGCATTTGGCCAGGCCAGGGGCGATTTAGGGCTGGGATGGAGACTGCTGGTTTCCTTTCTCGGGGTATTGACTGCTCTGGAACTCAATGTACATGCATCACTGGCCACAGCAAAGCCTAAGCCACCCTGTCTCTGTGTCCAGCCATCTCAGGCTTGATGGGTCCTTCCCTGTTTTCCTTCCGTGTGATCTGTGGTGGGTGCGTGGCTAGTTGGCTCCCCAGGACTGCTCAAAGCCTAGAATGAAGAGGGAAAAAGAGCCCTTTGGGATACTATCCTGTCTATTGAAATCCTTTCAGGCAATCAAACCCTTTCCTCTTGTACATCACTGCTGAGCTGTAGAGTGTTACATCTGCCAAGGTTCTTGAGGTCAGTCACTGCAACCCCCAACTTCACGGGGGAAGAAACTGAAGCCCAGAGAAGTTAAAGGAGTTGCCCACGGCCATATAGCGAGTGACCGTCGGCAGGGCTGGACGCTCCCTCTGTCAGCAGAATCCAGTGGGCTTTGTGCGGACACCAGGGAGGCCCTCCATTTCTCCTGGACGGTAGTTCTCCGTCATCATGCTTCCTTTACTAGTAAGTGTGACTTCTTCATTCTCATGCGGAGCCCACTTTCCGTACCTCGCTCCAGTCCTGGGACTATTGCTCCAGTCTGGTTTGGGGCTCCGAAGTCAATGTCACTGGCAGATCGTTCAAAGCCTCTGTCTCTGCTCTTGATGCCCTTTCCCTCCCCTCTAAGGTCTCGGCCCAGCCTCTCTGGCGAGTGGTTAGGATTTTCAGTGGCTACGAGCCCCCTTCACGGACCTCTTTGCTCTTTTTCAAGCCTAAACATCAGTGCTGCGTTCACACACACATGTCACACACATTTTTCTACTCTTTCCACTTCCAACATAGCTTCTATTTCCAAGGAGTCAAAGGGCTTTTCAGAGTCCATGAAAGTCGATGTACACAATGGCATTTCAGACTCAGCAGTCTTCCCCGGACTTTTTCATTTTCTGCAGGTGATCCCGAGTTGAGAAATGACTTCTAAATCCTGCGGACTCTGGTGGCTGATTAAAGTCGAGAAGTCCCTGTAGTCTGCCCACCAGTACTTTTGTGAAGATTTTGCATAACTACTGAAAACAGTTTAAAAGATCATGCCTGTGATCTATTAAACATGACTTTTTTTTTTTTTTTTAAAAAAAGGCAGATAAAGGGTTTAAAAAGAACACATGAAATAGAAATGGCTGGCTTCTGCTTATCATATGTTAGAAATTGTAAGAATAACACACTTACTGCTAAATAAGCAAGTCATTTATCATGAAGCACTTGCCAGAAAACATATTTGAATCCCCCCCAGTTCAAATAAAGAATTAATGGGTAAATCATTTATGTTCAAGTAATTATTGGCATGGCTTGATTTAAACTAGAATTTAGTGAAAGTAATTCAGATAGTGTGTTCCTCACATCATGTAATGAAGTTGTTGTTTAATTAGAATGACAACTTGCTCCTCTAGGTAAAAGGAAAGGAAAACGTGAAAATCAGAGGCAGTTCTCTTTAGTGGCTCAGAAAGATCGGGTTAAAATCGTTCAAAGGAAGGATGGTGCTTTGGGTGATTCCAGTGACACAGCGGAGAAGCGCAGAATTTCCAGAGGAATCAAACTCAGGGGCTTGGGGGCATTTCTTCAGTAGGAACAAAACAAAAACAAAAATAGTAACCAAAGCCTCCAAAAACTCACACCCACCCCTCCCGCACACAAACTCGGTGACACCTACATCAAAAACCTATACCCTGGCCCGCAGACACCTCCGCCCACACCTCTTCCCCGCTAAAATCAACAGCAGTGCCAATCCCACCCCTAATGACAAAACACGTCCCAGATGCTGTCAAATTGCTTTCACGGGGTTTAATGGGTTGAGCATCAGAGATAGCCTTGTAGCTGCTGCCTGTCCTTAGGCTTCTAACTTTTCCAGTGTGAAGCATTAGGAACACTGGGGCCTGGGGACTTAAATTCGTGGGGCTGGGAAGTTTCCCAAGTCTCCAGATCCATTTTCTTTAATGTAAGTGAGAGAAACTGTCAGACTGCTTCTCAGCTAACGTTTCTCACCAATTGGGAGGCTATTCATTCCATGGCCTCTCGACTGAGCTATTTTGTCTCCTATGAAGCATAGCTCTCAGGTTAGGAATCTGGGGTGAGATGGATTAGAGGAGCTGAGTCCAACTACATCCCCCTCCCATTGACCTAGGAGCCATGAAGGCCCCTGCTGAGCAATGTGGGAGAGCCTCTTGTCTTAATATTGCCTTGTCCAAGAGATTCATTCAGGAGCAAACCCCAAGAGTCTCAGGGGACGAGGATGGAGAAACAACATGGGGTTCAGTCCCTTTTACCCCTTTGTTCAATTCCTGTTAGCCAGAATATCAAGCCATGGCCAGCGCAGCTGGAGAGCTGGTAGCAAAACTAAAACAAAAAGCGTAGGTTGTGCTAAGGATGGATGCACAAGATTATTCATGTTCAAAGAACAAAATGAGGCAGCACACGATAAAATTCTCCTTCTATGCCTCAGGCCAAGCCTCTGAATACTTCTTTGGTCTAGAAATTTACAAAGAGAGTTTCACACACTTCTACTGTTGTCTTTACTGTAATACTATATGATATTTCCCTACACAATACAATAAAGTGTAACTGAAAATGTTAACCCTTCAGACAATCAATGATTTGGGCAGCAACGACTTACAAAGCTAATGAAAGAAGTCATGGCTGCTAAAATAAACTCCACATTACCGCACAAGGGGTTGACGGGATATGCAAAGTCAAAGCTACACAGTAGCTGTACTCTTGGGGTGAGAATAGGATGGAATGTAGCATACACATGCTGAGCTGGGATACAGCCAAATCCTCTAGCCCAGCGGTTCTCAACCTGTGGGTCGCGACCCCTTTGGTGGTCGAACGACCCTTTCACAGGGGTCGCCTAAGACCATCCTGCATATCAGATATTTACATTATGATTCATAACAGTAGCAACATTACAGTTATGAAGGAGCAACGAAAATAATTTTATGGTTGGGTCACAACATGAGGAACTGTATTTAAAGGGCCAGAAGGTTGAGAACCACTGCTCTAGCCCTTTTGATGGCCCGTCAGAATCACCTCTGGTTGCAGAAGCAAGGAAAACAGTTAATGAGTCAGCTGGCATTGCCAGTGCTTGAGCATCCACCTATGAACCAGGAGGTCACGGTTCGATTCCCAGTCAGGGCACATGCCCAGGTTGTAGGCTTGATCCCCAGTGTGGGGCGTGCAGGAGGCAGCCAATCAGTGATTCTCTTTCATCATTGATGTTTCTCTCTCTCTCTCTCTCTCCCTTTCCTCTCTCAAATCAATAAAATATATTTAGGGGGGGAAGTTAACGAGAAGCACACTAGAGTCCAAAATGTGCAAAATATGAGAGGGTGGGGTAAGCTATTTCTTAAGTAATGACATGTTCTGAATTATAATATACTATATCATGTATAAAACGATGTAAATTATGTCTTTAAAATACTTTTTATTATGAAAAATAGTAAGCCTATTACTGAGTTTCAACAATGATCAACTCATGGCCAATCTTGGGTCATCAATCGCCCCCATGCTCTCCTACCTTATTATTTTGAAGCAAACCTTAGACATATTTCATTTGTAAATATTTCAGTATGCATCTCTAAAATATAATGAGGTATTTTAGGAATAGTTTATTGATTTTTGGGGAGAGAGGAAGAGAGAGAGAAACATCAATGTGAGAGTGTAACATAGATCGTTGCCTTCTGCACACCTTCTACTGGGGATCACTGAGCTCACAACCCAGGCATGTGCCCTTGACCAGAATTGAACCCATGACCCTTCAGTCCACAGGCCTACACTCTATTCACTGAACCAAACCGGCTAGGGCCTCGTCTTTGTTTTTAAAATATAGTTGAAATATGTCTATAACACATATATTGTGTCATCTTTGGCCAATGGGAGCTTTTTCACATTGGCTTCTGAGCCTTTGCTTTCTGGTGTGGCAAAATAATGTTCCAGGCTTATCTTGTATATTTTCTGCCCCAGACATGAAATCTGCCATTTCTCCAAGGAGCCCTGGATCCTTCTAATGAGAAGAAATATTTGTAGACTACAGTCTAGGAGCTAGGGTTGCTCATTGCTAATAGGTTCCAGTGGTTCTCAACCTTCCTAATGCCACGACCCTTTAATACATACAGTTCTTCATGTTGTGGTGACCCCCAACCATAAAATTATTTTTGTTGCTACTTCATAACTGTAATTTTGCTACTGTTATGAATCGTAATGTAAACATCTGATATGCAGGATGTATTTTCAGGGGTCGTGACCCACAGGTTGAGAACCGCTGGAACCACTGTTTACAGTTCTCTGCAGTGAACACAGCAAGGAAACACACACACACACACACACACACACATATAAACACACATGTTAAATATCATACATTAGATATGAAATTATGTAAAATATGAGAACATATAGTTAAAATAAAATACATTAAAGTTCCTACTGATACTCTGTATTCAGATACAGAATTATAAGGTTTTAACTTAACTGGACTGACCTTTCAGCTGTATCTCCTCTTCCGATGCTAAAAATCTCAGTTGCCAGTGACACTAATCTAAGTACGTGTTTGCTTGACTCTACACTACATGCCTACCAGTAGAGAATAACAACGACAATACAACTATCCATGATAGTACTGAAAACAGCTTAATAGTTTTTGCAGTTCTTTTTGTCCTTAAAGATGCCCATCAAATCACTATGTCTTAAAATCATTAGACGAGTCCTCTCTCTGTGGCCATGCCACTTATTGGACACACAGTCGAGGTCATTTATTTCATTTTTGTTTCTAAGAATGGCTATAAAAATTTACTTTTGTTTTACTGTTATTTAAATATTTACACAGTTCTAAAGTCAAGCGCACAAAACAAGGCATATTCCAAGGAGTATAACTCCTGGCATTCATCACAGTCCTCTTCTCTGTTCCCTCCTTCCCACTAGAAGCAATTTTTTAAAAAAAGTTATGGTTGATACTTCATTTGGATTTTTTTTAAAGGATATAGGCAGCTTCCTTTTTACTTTATACTTTACATAATTTTTTAGTTCAGAACCAATAAGTTATGCATCCTCTTGCTGGATTATATTTACTGAAGGTACAGTTTTAAATCTTAGAACAGTTCACATTTAAGAAGGTCATTACTGGCTTGTTGTAATTATTTAATATGGTAGAAAACTGGAAAACCCTGGCCTTCAATCAGCACTGCTGTAGAATTTTTCAGCCATGTCAGCAAGGCTTTCACCACCTACTTGTTAAACTTTAATTCATTTCGTTTTCATGGAGGGAAGGAAGCCCTTTGAAATCATTTATTAGTTCTTCTAAGAAAGCACAACCATTTGGGATTTCTTAATGTTTGTTGCATGAGTAGCAATGTTGCGCTTCTTTCACCATTGGCTTGAGTCGATGTTGAAGTCTTAATTCACGGTGTTTATAATGGCAGCGGCTGCACGGAGTGATTCACACTTTCTGGAAAAGGTGGTTGAGAGACTGATGGAATGTAGGAGGAGCAGGAGGAATATGTGCCTCCTTTGTGCCTACGTGCATAAGCGCAAGACATGGTGGACGACTCAGGGGACACAGAACTTTAAATTCAGTGCTCTTTTCAGCAACTGATTCCTCTTCCTTGATGGTTATGAAACTGGCCCAAGATCTAAGGTCTTTTATTAAGTGGCCAATATGTGGAATAAAAAGTTCTTATTAGTGTCCTTCAATACCCTGGGCTTTGTAGAGTATTAGAGTAACCTCATTTTCCCCAGAAACATTTCCATGTGCCACCTCTAATTTAAATTCTTCAACAGCACCCCAGTTGGTCCCCTTGCTTTAACCTTGTCCCTCCACCCAAAACTCTTCTTCACATTGTGGCCAGAGTCAGGGGAATTAGACCTACTAGGATTTAAGACTTATTATAAAGCTACAGTGACTAAGACGACATGGTGTCAGCATAAAGATGGACAGATAGGACAATGGAAAAGAAGAGGCAGTCCAGGGACAGGCCCTTGCAAACATAGATGCTCCATTTATGACTGATATGGGCCTAGAAACCAATAGGAAAGGATGAGCACACTGACTTATGACCATCTTTCCGTCTCAACTGCTATTCACAGACATCATTTTAAATAGCTACAGGGTATTCCATTGTATGAATATAACATCATGGCCCCATCATGAATTTAACCAATCCCCTAACCCTTAACATTTAAGTTGCTCCTATTTTTTGCTATTATGAACAGTAATGAATTTTTTTTCACATAAAATGTTGAACATAGCTGTATTATTTCCTTATGATTAATTTCTTCAGATGGAGATGATAGGTCAAAGGGTTTGGATACTTTGGGAAATCTTGGTCCACATTTTTTAAGACTTCCCTGAAATGCTTTATGTGCCCAATAGCAGCATATGAAAGAGTCAAGGTCACTTCCTCTGATAATAATGAATACCTTACTTTAAGATATTTTTGCACTTAGGGAGTGAGGAAGGGAAGTTCATGGTTGTTTTAATTTGCATTTACTTAATAACAAATGGAGCTAACCTTCTCTCCCTCCCCCTCCCGCCCCCCGAAATGCTTACTGGTCCTTTACAGCTTTTCTTTTCTGATATGTTTGTTTTTATTCAGTTACTAAATTGCTCTCTCTCACACACACCATTCCAACCCACCACAACCACTGTGAAGTTACTATCTCTAAGCAACTGTTGTGTCTCGGGTACCTCCGCTGTAAGACTTTCATATAGGCCTTGCTGCCCACAGCCAAGGTCCGCTGTCTCTAACCAGAGCACGACCTGCAGTGAAGCAGCTCTAGCACCACCTTCCACCATGATCCCTCTCACACTCACCCTTGTCCTCGACCAACCTTGTCTGCCCCCTGTTCCTTCTCATTGAGATATAGCCCTCTCCCCCACATGGCTCTCATCTTAAAATTGCCTTCTTTTCATTCACTTAGTTTCTTAGTTCCCGTTAGCTTCGTTCAAGTGCATTATCTCTTTAAATCTTTCCCTGGGAGAACATTTCTGACCTTCTGAGAACCTTCAGGCGTTTAATGATAATGACTGATTTCTAAGGCAGGGGAGTAAAGGTGTTAAGCTCAAGTAAAGGTTATGTTGGCATTACTCAGTGCCAGTGGCGACGCTGGTGAAACAGCCAGAACTGGGTCATTCTGGAATGCTTTCACTTTCTGCCACCATCACCCCAAAGTACCATGTCAGCATGGGAGGCAGGGGCTGAATTGTGGGCTGGTGGACTTTCGGGAAGCGAGAAGCAGTGTACGGAGTAAAACAAAATAAATGCCAAGGTTGTGTTTTTTTTTCCTATTTAAAAATGTTCTTCTCACATCAGCTGCCTATTGCAGCAGGTGCTCATTGCCCAAAGTAAAGTTGCTTTCTGATCCCGTTCATCCCCACTTCGCTCTCTTCCACCTTCCTTCACCCCCTTTCCCTCTGCAATCACCAAACTGTTGTTCGTGTCGATGTGGGGTTTTGGGCCCCATCCCTTTACCCTTTTCACCCAGGTTCCAAAGCCTCCTTCCTTTGATAGTTCTCAATCGGCTCCCTGTATCGATGCTGCTGTTTCTATTTTGTTTGTTAGATTATCTTGTTCATTAGATTCCATATATGAACGAAATCATATGGTACTTGTCTTTCTCTGACTGGCTTAGTTCACTTAGCATAATAATCTCCAGGCCCATCCATGCTGACATAAAAGGTAAGATTTCCTTCTTTATTATGGCTGAGTAGTATTCCACTGTGTAAATGTACCACCTATTTTTATCCACTCATCTACTGATGGCACTTGGGCTGCTTCCAAATCTTGGCTATTGTAAATAATGCTGCAATTAACACAGGGAAGCATATACTCTTTTGAATTAGTATTTCGGGTTTCTTTGGCTATACTAGTATTCCCGGAAGTGGAATCGCTGGGTCAAAAGACAGTTTAATTTTTAATTTTTTGAGGAACCTCCATGCTTCAAAAAAAAAAAATCATCACCCAAGGGTATATTTTTATTGATCTTAGAGAGAGAGGAAGGGAGAAAAAGAGAGAGAGAGAAACACCAATCAGCTGCCTCCCATATGCGCCCAGACCAGGGATCAAATCCGCAACCTTTTGGTATAATGGATGATGCTCCAACCAACTGAGCCACCCGGCCAGAGTACCTCCATTTTTCCCCCACAGTGGCTGTAAGAGTCTACATTCACACCAACAGAACACAAGGATTACCTTTTCTCCACATCCTCGCTAACACTTGTTTGTTGATTAATTGGTGACAGCCATTCTGAAGGTGTGAAGTGACATCTCATTGTGGGTTTAATTTGCATCTCTCTGATGACTAGTGATATTGAGCATCTTTTGTACGTCTATTAGCCATCTTATGTCCTCTTTGGAGAAGTATCTATTCAGGTCATTTGCTCATTTTTTTCATTGGATTGTTTGTTTTCTTGGTGTTGAGTTGCATAAGTTTTTTTATATACTTTGGAAATTAACCCCTTATCAGATGTATCATTGGCAAATATGTTCTCCCATTCAGTGGGTCGTGTTTTCATTTTGTTAATGGTTTCTTAACTGTCAAGTTTATCTCTGTTTTTTTTTTTGCAGGCTGTGTTTCCATAAGCATGCTACCTACCTCTCTTGATCTACATACTAGGGATAGTAATATATTCTCCAGGATTATTGTGAGGATTAAGTAAAATGGTGAGTCTAGAGTATGCAATACATGGAAGTTAGTGTTAGTATAAGCAGAAAAGAAGAGTATTCTGCTGGTCATTTCTGTCTTTGCATGAATGAAGAGGTTGGGTCAACGTGAGCAAAATAAAATCAGGCACATGTCCAGGACAAGGGGTGGAGGCTGGGGGTCTTGTTTGGGGGCTATATCTAAAGCAGCTATCCTACTCCACAGGACACTCATTACAGTGCTGTCTTAGGGGTGAATAGTGAGGGAAGAGCAGAATATATGGGCAATGCTTATTTCTGACTGAAGACAGCTTCCAGTGTTACTGAGACCCATTGGAAACAACAACCGGAGGTGTCAGAGTCTAAAAACATAGTAACTGTGGAAACTTTCAGAGAGATATAAGAATGACAGCTACATTATTTGACCTACAAGGAGAAACTGAGAAAAGAGAGTTGACATGGAAAGTACCCAGAGAGAGTAACCAGGCAAAAAAGAATGGAAAAGTAGCAATGTGGATTACAGAAAAGGTGGGATTTGAGGTTGAAGGCAGAGAACAGAATGAAGAGTGACAGTCTAATGTTAAAAAGTACAGTTTATAAAGGAGATATCCTATATAATAAAAGGCTAATATGCAAATTGTCCCCAAGGGTGGGAGTTCGACTGATTGGGAGTTAGATGTTCACTGGCCACCAGGGGGTGGCGTGGAACATGGTGGGTGTTGCCAGCATTGGCGGTGCTGGCAGCTGGCTGCAGTGGAGGTGCTGCTGCCATGATAGGCCCCAACAAGAGCAGGACTGCAGCGGGATGGTGGAGCAGGTGAGTGGGCAGCGCCAGGCCAAGGCAGGTGCGAGCGGGGCCCAATCGCCCCACTGGTCACCCCACAGATGGGCCCTGATCACCAGCCTAGGGACCCTACCCGTGCACAAATTCTGTGCACTGGGCCTCTAGTAATACCCATAAACCTATATGCACCATACAACACAACCGCTAAATAATAAAGAAGAAAAGCTACTGAATGTACAGACTACAAAATAAAATATGATTTGGAGATATCCATATTGATCTCTCAGAATTGGGCATATCTAGGAGAAAATATTAAGAACAGAGGAAATTTAATATAAAACTATGTAAAACAGATAAATTGTGAAAGTTAACATTATCTGAGGAACTAGTGAATGTACTGAGGTAAGAAAAGAAAATCACTGATATCAATATTGAGAAAAATAGATAAGACTATCTCTTTTGTGCTGCTATGTCTAAATACCTAGGAGACCTAAGAGAATCTAATGAACCACTAGTCAAATAATTGAGACAATTTAGTTAAAATAATGAAGATAGATGCACAAAAATCAACAGTTTCACTCTCTAATAGCAATGAGCACCTAGAAATGAGAATGGAAAAAAAAATGACAATAGGGATAAAAATACATAGGAACAAATTTAACATCAGAGGAACTTGAACCCAGATGCCTGAATTTCAACCTTGGGTTCTGGGAGGGGGTCTCTCTCCTAAGTTCTTTGTTCCATCCTGTGTTCCTTCCTTCAGCCCCAGAATAGTAGCTGCCTCGTGCATTTGCTATTTCTGTATTCCTTAGAATCTTCTTTTAACCCTTTTAGAAGTTAATCACTTTTTATTAGTTAATAAATCTTTATAAATATTCCATGTTCAAATTACTGGCATAGTTTTTGTCTCTGACTAGACCTTGACTAATACAGATCTATATGAATAAAATTATAAAGTCATATTAAAAAGACCCTAAATAAGAACTGAAAAGATAGAAAGGTATTTTCTTAGATAGGAAGACTTAATATTATTAAAATATCTATCCTCCCTAAAATACATATATGCATATAATACAATTCTTGTTAAAAATTCCAACAAAGTTTTCACTTTTGTGGAGATAAAAATATCTTAAATTCTAATGGAGGAGGAATCATATGAGAACAGCCAAGAAAAGCATAAAAAATAAGACCCGTGAGGAGGGATAGCTTTGCTGGAATAGACTGTCACAGGAATCAAATCTAAGTGGTATTGGCAGAGAGACAGACAAAGCAATCAGGGGAACAGAATGGAGAAACCCAGGAAAAAAGCCTATGCCACACTGGAATTTCATACATGACATAGGCAGACTTTCATTTCAGAGGGCAGAGAGTGGTTGTGCTGGCTCACATGGTTAATCCCCCAGAGCAGGGGTGGTCAAGCTTTTTCTGTAAAAAGCCAGATATAAAGTATTTTAGGTTTTGTGGCTCTTATTGTCTTTGCCACAACTATATTATTCTGCCATTATATTATAGTTCAAGAGAGCCATAGACAATATGTAAATGAATGGCCGTACTTATTTTTTTTTAAATACTGGGATCAAGTCTGCAACCTGGGTATGTGCCCTGACTGGGAATGGAACTGTGATCTCCTGGTTCATAGGTCGACACTCAACCACTGAGCAACACCAGCCGGGCCATACCTATGTTCTTGTAAAACTTTATTTATAGCCCTGGCTGGTATGGCCCAGTGGATAGAGCATAGGCCTGGTACTAAAGAGGCCTAGGTGCGATTCCGGGCAAGAGCATGTACCTAGATTCTAGGCCAGGGGTGGGCAAACTTTTTGACTCGAGGGCCACAATAGGTTCTTAAACTGGACCAAAGGGCTGGAACAAAAGCATGGATGGAGTGTTTGTGTGAACTAATATAAATTCAAAGTAAACATCATTACATAAAAGGGTATGGTCTTTTTTTTCAATAGTTTTATTCATTTCAAACGGGCCGGATCCGGCCCGCAGGCCGTAGTTTGCCCACGGCTGTTCTAGGCTCAATCCCTGATTCTGTTTGGAGGCTTGTGCAGGAGGCAACCTATCGATGTGTCTATCTCACCTTTATGGTTCTTTCTTTCTGTCTCTCCCCTCCCTTCCACTCTCTCTAAAAATCAATGGGAAAATATCGTTGGCTGAGGAGTAACAACAACAAAAACTTTATTTACAAACAGAGGCAGCCTGATCTAGAGGAAAATGAAATTAGCTTCCCTGTTTCTGACCAAATAAAAAAATAAATTCTGATGGAGTAAATACTTGAATGTAAAATATAAACCATGAAAAACTCTTAGAAGAAAAAGCCAGATGGACTGCAGGTATGATCATGTGAAGAAGGGCATCTGTCTTAATCAAGTCAAGAAACCCAGAAGCCATAAAGAAAGTGGGACATATTTAACTATATAAAAAAGTAAAATTTTATACAAAACATGCCATAAACAAAGTCTAAAGATAAAACAACAGATTCAAGAGAAATGTTTGCACCACAGACGACTGATGTCTCTTAGTCTATGAAGGGTTCTTACCAATCGGAAGGAAAAAAAGACAACCCAATAGAAAAATGGGCAAAGGGCATGGATTTCAGTTTAACTGCAATAGGAAGCGCTTGGACTTTGAGCAGGGGAGTGATGTGACTGGTGGTTTTATAAAGACCACTCAGGCTGCTGTGGGAGAGTGGATTGCGGGGGGCTGGGGGCAATCCTGGAAAAGGGGAGGCCAGCTGGGATGTTTTTTCAGACTCCCCGGAGAAGGCTTAATAGCTGTCCAGTAAATGTGGGCTGGTTTTTGATGAAAGCATCTATGCCATGCTGCCTACGGCATCCAGGCCAAGGGTTCCTGAGCTGACTCCCTGATCCTTTCTCTGAGGGAAGGGCAGGTTCAGAATGTGGTATGACTCTTTTAAGTTTTTCTAGGTAAATAAATGTGAATCCAGGGTGAGTCCGGAGATAATCCTGGCCTCCTGGCCCGCACAGTTCTAATTGTCCTTGGCTCTGGGGACAGGGCGGGGAGGGAGAGAGGCAAGACTTGCTACAATCTTGAGGAACTGGTGAATTCTTGGTCTCAGGAGGCCAGGCATGGGAGGAAGGGGATGAGACTGGGAAGGAAGGGGAAAGATTGAGAAACACAGGAGGGACTAGGACATGTGTCCCCAGCCCCTCTCGGGGGAAGGCGGCACCAAATAATTTCTTTGTTCCTGCGGTTGGGAACCCGCAACCTGGCTGCAAGTCATTTTGGCCACATGTGAAGCCAGGAGTTTTTATCTGGTAAGTGGTTGGAGTGAAATGACAACGTGCTTCTCCTCAACTAGGAAGTGGGCTCTGCCAGCCAGCAGCAGGGCCGGCAGCTGGAGCGACAGCACACAGGCGTGCCCACCCTCCCGTGCGAGGTTTAGGGAGCCTGAGGCCAACACCCGAGGCTACAGGGCAGGACTGGGCTGGAGCTGGCGACTGGGGCTCTGCGCAGAGGCTCTGCCTTTTCAAATGTAAAATACAAACCGTCCTGGACAGGAGGGATCTCTGGAGAAAAATGAAAGCAGCAGAAGACGGGAGCGGCTGGGGAGAGGCAGTGGAGCTGATATTTGCTGCAAAGAGAAGAGAATAGTGCCTCCACAGAGGGACCCATAGCCTGCCACCGACCTCTGTGCGGCTTATCTTTGTGGAGGCCTCCCTGTTGCCTGCAAACCCTTGTGGATCCGAAGGAACTGAGGGGTGGGGTGGACACACAGCTCTCCTATGAATCTGCACCTCACAGCTGCCGCAGGGCAAGTTAAGAATGTTCTATTCCCATGACCAAGCCCGTGTCTGGTTCCCAAGAAGATGGGCACAAAGGGTCCCACTCGTCAAATATGCTGGTCTTTGTGCAAAGGCACATATTTCTGCACATGGGGAGAGTGCGTGTCCCCCGGAGAGTACCGCCATGTTGCTGACACTCAGGAAATTGAGACCCTTTAATCATTTTTTTTTATTGCAGAAATGCCTCCCAAATAGTGAGTACTCAACACATACACTCTGAAGAAACAAATAAATGAGGCTATTTTTGAGTCATGTTCTAATAATCCATCCCAATATGGAACCCAAAGCAGAGATGAGCACCAAGGGACTCCAGTCCCTGCCAGCATGTCTGATCCTCTTGGCAAACTACTGCCCAAGGTACAAAGCTGGCCTGTAGCTGTTTTTGTAAATTAAGATTCATTGAGTCACAGCCACACTTATTTGTTACATGTTGTCTACAGATCGCTATTGCACCCTAACAGCAGGCAGAGTTGAGTAGTCATGACAGAGATATATGGCCTGCAGAGCTGAAGTATTTTATATCTGGCCCTTTTATAGGAAAATCTGCCAATCCATGCTCTAGGCCACTACCTAGACTCAGCAGGTTTGGGATGAGGTCAAGGATTCAGAGTTTCTAAGAGGCTACCAGGTGAAGCTGCTTGTCTGTGAGCCACTCGTTAGTAGCAAGGTTCTAAGACACTCTAGCGCAGTGGTTCTCAACCTTCTGGCCCTTTAAATACAGTTCCTCATGTTGTGACCCAACCATAAAATTATTTTCGTTGCTACTTCATAACTGTAATGTTGCTACTGTTATGAATCATAATGTAAATATCTGATATGCAGGATGGTCTTAGGCGACCCCTGTGAAAGGGTCGTTCGACCACCAAAGGGGTCGCGACCCACAGGTTGAGAACCGCTGCTCTAGTGTATGTCAAGAACCAACCTTGAACAGGCACACATTTGACCGTGTGGCCTCACATCACCTGAGTCCACCACAATCAAAGCACGTCTTGGGCACCTCTTCTTGCTGCATTGGCACTGCTTACTGAGAAAAAAGCCTGGCAGCATGCCCCAAAGGAAGGGACTGGGACTCACCACGTAGTTCACCCACATGTCTGTGGAAGCCAGTGGGCAGGCAGACCCTGCAGTGGACATTCACTGCCTTTTAACCCTCAGCATGAACTCAGCCCTTTCCTGATGCAGCCACTTGGAGATTTAGCTCTGCTCCCATCTCTGTTCACATGTTTTGGGTGGGGCTGACTCCAGGGATACAGCATCTGCTCCAGGCCTAACCCAATCAGCACATGCATCCTCTACTTGCCCGCTGCGACTGATGGAGGGATGTCCCCTCTTTCCCAGAGCATGTGTACCGAGGAACACAGGACCCAGGCTGCTGTACCCATTTCATGACCCCGAGAGGAAACTCCTCCAGAAAAAGGAACCAGTATTGAAGAGAAAGCTCCAGGAGATGGTGAAAGAAACAGCCTGGTGACCTGGTTTGATTCCCTAATCAAACTCTACCTCTGACTTGACTACCTATCCAAGTGGACCTTCCCGTAGGTTTTTCCATTACATGAGCCCATATGTCCCCTTTGGCTTCTGTCATTGGGGTGGGGGTATCTCTGCTTTGCAATAAAAAATGTTCTGAGAGGAAAAAGTTACTGAAACTTTCCTTTAGGCTATGGTTGAACATCTAGGTCCATGTGCACTGTGACCATACATAAGCCTTTTCTTGAAACTACTGCATGTCTGAACACATGTCTGCAGAAGAGCTGATAAAAACAGCTGTGCAGCTCGGAATTGGGGCCCCTGCCTCCCTGGCCATCATTGATGTCGCTGTTTGTTGACTTTGCAGCTCCAGTCTCTCCAACAGCAACCAGCTCACGTCACAACATTGCCTCATCTTCCAGAAGGAAGATCCTAGGCAAAGGGCGCAGGGATCCTGCCTCAAGTTAACTGAGCAAAGCACTACCAAAGGGCAGGTCATCCCAGGCAACACTGCATCAGGTAATGTCTTCTTTAAAACGTTCCATGTTTTCACCTTAACCTTAAGCTAACCCATGTGCTCATTCTCTCGCCCTTCCCCTCCTCTATCCTCTTATCAAAATGGCTTTTAGCTAGGAAAAAGTTTTATTATACAACCCATGGGAACCAGGTTTATCAGTTTTCAAATCAGATAGACCTGGATTTGAACCCCAGGCCCATCACCTACTAAGTGTGTGGTATGAGTAACAAGTTTAAACTCTCTAACTCCTGCTTTTCTTATTTTTAATATAATCACCTTGCTGAGTTACCGTGAGGAGATGAAATAATGCATACACCGATTAGTTGTAAGACTATGACTAAACAAGTAATATTATGACCATAACATTAATATTGGTTTAGCTCCTCAGAGGCGTTAGCTCTTTCATAGGGAAGAATTGCTTCTTTGCCCAACATCAGGAACTCTGTTAGAATTTCAGTCACAGCCACAGAGCTGTTCCTAGGTTTATGTCTAGAAGGTGGCCACTTCATAAAGGTAAGAGGCCTGCAAGGTCCTTAGGCAATGACTTTGGGAATCAGAAATACAAGCCGTGTACGTGGAAGTCAAAAAAGGAATGCCTGATATTAGAGTGGCCATCGGGTCACATTCAGACCTTAGACTACCTAGTTCTTGGAGTCCTCTCATCACTGAATTCTGGTGGACTGCCCTGGAATTGGTTTAGGATGGGACAGCCAGGGGCCTTTTCCAGGTAGGTTTTCCTTCTAGCTGGTCGAAGGCGGCCTCACCCAGAGAGTAAGGCTATAAAAGTAACCCTCTTCACATAAACTAGCAACAGCCTCAGAATTCATTTTCCCAGCAGCTCGGAGCAAGGGCCCCAGAGTCAAGAGAAGTAGTTCTTTCACTCCAAGAGCAGTCACCCCAAGATTCTTGCTTAACTGACAAAACAGAGGGAACTGCAGACAGTCAGCACATCCCTGGTACTTCCATCCCATCTGACAGCATGTTATATGAGATTGTGCAAGTCCCATTTCCTTGGCATACTAATAACCCATGGTACATGCATTATTTGAGCAAATGACAAGGTCCTGGAGTTAAGACTCATTAACACTGAGTGTGGTACCCAGTGTGTCCGTGCCATGCAAGCAAATCCTTATCTTCTCCCATTTTGGAAATTTCACATTACATTCTGCTTCATGAATTCCACAACTCCATGGTGATACGGATTAACAGTTTGAAAAAAAAATAACAAATAACATTCTGCTTCGGGGAATTTCAGGCATTAGGCTTCTGATAAGAAGAGAGGGATAATGTTGAAGACTTTAGGATAGCATATTATCTTGGAGAATAAAAAGCCATTCATTGTTTTCATTCCCCAAGGCTGTGGGAAGAATTATTTAAAGATTATTTTCATAACTTTTAATACAATTAATTTCTATAAACCCCATGGACAATTTTCCTATTTTTAATGATTTCCCCCCTGCTTTCCCCCCCAAGAGCCTTTCAATTGGACAAAATTTTTCTTTTCAATTAAAAAAAATGAGTAGATGTGTCTCAAGACGGCTGGCAGTATTTTCAAGAACCGGTAATAATTTATTCAGGTCCATATACAGTAATATAATCTATCTTTTCACACATTTCACAGAAACACGTGGTGTACACCTATTGCTCTTGGTGAGGTGCCCTTTCTGGGTGGAATGCAAGGGAACCTCCACGTATCAGAGATCACTGATGACAGCCCTTTCCCTGTGTAAAGGTCATCTCTGCGCAGAACATTTCGCCTAGTTAAGGGGACTCCAATTTCTAAGGGCCCTGCCAAGCTGACGACAGAGTGAGTGAGGGACAGAGGATGTCAGATTTCAAATGCAGGGCACGGCTGTTGCTGAGCTGGTAGGAGGGGAGAGAAACCTCTATTTAGAACCACTGGAAACATCAGGATCCACAGTGCACTGTGGAAGGAGGCTGTTCTTTCTGTCTCTTCGGGTGTGACAAAACTCGAAGTGGCAGCAAATGGCATTGGATGTGCTTCTGGGTGCCGAGGAAATGTGTGTGTGTGTGTGTGTGTGTGTGTGTGTATGTGTGTGTGTGTGTCCCCATACTGGAGGACGTGTGTGTGTGTGTGTCCAGAACCGGATTGGGGAGTGTGTCACTAGGAGCATGATCTAGGAGGCTTCTAAAGTTCAGATGGAGAAAAGGGATGCAGAAGGTAGAGGGGGAGGAGGGTTGACAAGGAAAATGGCCAGAGAAGAGCAAAGGGTAATGAAGCAATCCTCTACGAGAGTATGTTGACTCCAAGAAACTCAGAATTTGCAAGTATTTTAATCCCTTGAACTATAGCCATGCCAGGTGAGCAAGGATACAAAAATATCCCAGCTCTGTAAATGCTCATCAGCGGCCTAAAAACATCTGTTTAAAACGACTCCAAGATTACCCCAGATAAACGGGCAGGGGTCGGAGGCACAGGCTCAGGGCAGTCTCTAAGCCAGTGGTTCTCAACCTTCTGGCCCTTTAAATACAGTTCCTCATGTTGTGACCCAACCATAAAATTATTTTCGTTGCTACTTCATAACTGTCATGTTGCTACTGTTATGAATCGTAATGTAAATATCTGATATGCAGGATGGTCTTAGGTGACCCCTGTGATCGCGACCCACAGGTTGAGAACCACTGCTAAGCGAACCTGCCACGCAGGCAGTGCAGACCTGTGCCCCCACCTCTCACTGCTCCCTGGCTGCCTTCCTCCAGGAGCGGAGGGCTTCCTTGCCGTTCCTGGCTGCACCAGGCACCAATCAGGCTTGACTTCCCAATCTGCAGGTCTTTGTGACAACCAGCCAGTCTGATAGACCAACCTGGGTACCTGTGTTTTCTCTCCTTCAGAACAAAGTTGCATTTAGTTAGGCCTTTCCCTTCACAAGGCAGATGCCCAAAGCAAAGAGAGAGAAGCAGAAGGAATTTCAGACGCTGTGTCTAACTCCCCTTGGGGTAGCTCTGGGGCTGGAGCCTTTATGTCACTGTGACAGAGAACTGGTCTGTGCAGACCATGGCCAACACGCCTTACAGGTTTTCTCTCTGTATGTGCAGACGTGTGTTCTGACTCCTTCTCCTTGCCACTCTCCAAACCACACTACTCAAACAATATGCATCCCTGCACACAGACACGTGTGTGTACGTGAGTGTGACGCTCACGAGCACACTGTGGCGTCAGCATAGCCCTTTTATTCCTTGGGCTTCTCAGTATTGTCTAAAATGGGGGTTGGCAAAGTACGGCTCACGGCCAAACCCAACCCACTGTTTGTTTTGTCAATAAAGTTTTATTATTGTCTATTTGTGTATCGTCTTCTGCACTATAACAGGGTTGAGTAGTCAGTCACAACAGAGCTTATATGGTTCACAAAGTCTAAAATATTTACTGTCTGGCCCTTTAAGTAAAAGTTTGCTGACCTCTCAAGTAGTACTCATACTAGAAAACAGATATTTTTTAATTTCCAAAGGTCTTCCCCTCATTTTAAAAGTGATTCATGTACATTCACATCTTAGACTCACAGAACTGTATCAACTGTATCATTAAAAGGCATATCTAGGTTATTAGTCCTCCCTAAAGCCTGGTATGAGGTTCTCCTCTGGGAAATCTGTGGATGTCCCATCTCTCTCAACATTTCCAACCAAAGGAGATCCTCAGGTACTCACAGGACAGCCTGTGATGCTGCCCAACAACACTGTGGGAGGCTCTTTCTCAGCCAGACTGAAAAGCTGATTCCTGTCACTTCTATCCACTTGGCTCCCATTCTGCCTTTTGGGGCTGGTGGATGAGGGGGGCAATTCCTTTTAGACAACTCATTCATTGTTTGGAGGCAGCTACCAGCCTCACCTTTGCACTTTGCTTGCCTAGGTTGGGTGCCCGGTCCCTGCACTGTTACTTGATGGTGTGCAGTAAGCTCTCTGCCTCCTGCCATGCTCCTGGACGCCTGTGTCCTTTCTACACCCAGGTTGTGAGGATGCCGGGCCCCTCCTCCACTGGGGCATTTATTTCTGGCCGTAGGTCTGACAGTTTCTCAGAGGAGCTTCTGGCGGGCAGAACAGAGGCCCGCCACTCTCTTTCTGGAGTCCCAGGCCCAGGGTAGCACCCTGCTCTGACCGGCCCCCCTGGTGCCCTCTGAGAATGGGCACACTAAGCCTTTGTATTTGTGTTGGAGGCCTAGCAGGAATCCACCAGAGAGCCGGCTCTAGAGAATGGTATATTTTGAATTAACCACTCAACAAATCATAAAACAGGATTGTCAGATTCATTATGGAAAGGGCTGTGCAGAATATAATGCTTTAAGTACATGTGGTGGCTGCTGGGGATACAACTGGTATTAGTGGCTTAAGGGGCTCAGAAAATTTCCACGAGACCATAACAAAGGCACAGCCTGCGTTTGGTGAGAACAATGGAGGATGGACCCTTTTCCTTCCACTGATGAAAGGAGAGCTTTCTTATTATTTAAAAGTTTGCCACTCCAAACACCCAATTCCCCTCAGTGTACCATATCAGAGCTACTGAGGGGAGGTAGAAAAAAAATCATTAAACAACCCCCAAAAAAGAGCGCTCAATGAGGTCTCATTCCGTGGTAATGAGCTCCAATTTAACACGATCATTATTTCTGACATTAAAGGCCTGAGAATAGTGTCACATGCCCAGAAGCTATATATTTTTTTTACCCGATAATCCCAGAAATAAGAAGCTGCCATTAGGGATAGTGAGTCAGGGGCTATAAAAGTGCCTTAAAATAGGACGTTTGCAACAGACTGACTTGACCATGGGCTGCGCGGCCTACACAAGGTTCTCAGCCACCTGGAGTGCCTCCAGCTGCTGCCACCTTAGCCGATCTCTCAGGCAGGACAGCCAAAGGTTATGCTGCGAATGATCAGAGAGTAAGAGCATGGGTTTGGTGTCAGATGGATTCTGGATTTGAGGTCTGGCTGTGCCATTTGTGTCCAAACTATATGCCTTTGTGAAATTTTACCTAAATTCCCGATGCCTCAGTTTGGCTCATCTGCAAAATGGAACTTATAAGAGTACCTACTACTAAGTGTGGAATAAAGGAAACAAGATACAGAAAACAGAGACTCCAACACCACAGAGGAGAAAGGAGTCCCCAGGATGATGGGGAGGAACATCCTGGGCAACAGATGGGCTTTGGGCTTATGGATCAACCAGTCTTGATGGGAGCAGATCAGAAAGCTGTAGGGGGATTTTCATAAGAAGATAAAATTGATGTAACTCCCAGAATATTTGAATATATTGAGAAAAAATGTACACAATTAGAGGAGAGTTTATAGACTTGTCCATAATCATTACAGAAAAGCAAAAATAGAACCACTGGAAACAGAGTTATGTAGGAAAGGGAGAGTAATCATAGTATACTACATGGATCAGCAGGGCTGAATTTCAACCTGAGGAAAATTATACCACAATATTGGAAGGATGGGAATTTTATGTGTTTCTTAAAAGAGGATTTAAAAGAGAGCTGGTTTCTCATTTTCCACAGTGGGAAGTCAAAAGATAATGCCTCGAAGTAAAAGTCAAGAATAGAAAAATTTAAAATTATATTTAGAGATGTGGAGATAAATTCTTGAGGAGTCAGTTAAAAGCATGGAGTGTCTGTGGACAGTAGGCACTGGATGGGAGATTTTCAGGGGAGACTGTGTGCTTTTCTAACAGGCACTATATGAGTGTAAAAGCTATGTTTTGCATCACTTTCGTAAAAATAAAATAAAATTAAAATAATGAACATTCAAATTGAAAGGGTCTCGCCTATTGATTTCCTCACTAGTTCTCCTAGATTTATTAGAATTAAGTCCAGAATTAGCAGTTACTCTTGTTTTCTCAACCTTCTAGTAGATGAAATGTTAACGGGGGCGAAGAATGTTTCAGGAGGTGTATCTTTAATAGAAGGAGGAACACAGCCAATCTGGGGAGCGTTGGCAAACCCTGAGAAGGGTGCATTTTGCAAGTGTGAAGTTCATAATCTTGGTTAACAAAGCATGAGCCAGGTGACCTGTCTGACTAGGTGGTCTGAGTCATATTCCCACAAGGACGGCACCTCTGAATCTTTCTCTATTTATCCCGATGTACACAGTCTCCACCACGGTTCAACCCAGTCGCTCAAGGATTCCCCACCTGCCATTCAACTGTCAGGGTCTTGCAGAGCCTCTTCTTACCTGCATTAAACTTCCTAGTTCGCTTTGTTTCTTAGTCACAAAAGGTGCACTGGGGATACAGGTAACTGGGGGCATAATGGCTATCTGATTACCATTCCTGTATTTTTTCCCTTTAGAATATCAGAAGACTTCTATTATTCTTTTAATGTCATTTTACAATCCTCCACCATATGTAATTTTTAAGAATATATTTTCTTGCCCTAACCGGTTTGGCTCAGTGGATAGAGCATCAGCCTGTGGACTCAAGGGTCCCAGGTTCGATTCCGGTTAAGGGCATGTACCTTGGTTGTGGGCACATCCCCAGTGGGGAGTGTGCAGGAGGCTGCTGATCAATGTTTCTCTCTCATTGATGTTTCTAACTCTCTACCCCTCTCCCTTCCTCTCTGTAAAAAACCAATAAAATATATTTAAAAAAACAAAAACAAAAAAGAATATATTTTGTTGCATGTTTTTCCCTACCATCTCTCCAATTTAAGCTTAACATCCCCTTGATGAAATCGGCATGTCACTTGTCAATATATTGTTGTCAGTCCCAAAAGTCTGATGATTGGTTCTAATGATCTCCCCCACGATCACGAGCAGCGTTTCACCATTGTGGTACTCAATTCCTGCTCCTCTTTCTTCCTCCATAAATTATTTATGTTCAGTACTACTAGCTGGCCAGCTGTTCACATGCCAATTCCTCTTTTTCCAAAGTTACTATCTTGAATTTGAAGCAGAGATGGCCACATACCTAAAGTAATTGGTGCTATTCACAAGTTTGAAGTCACCAGAGATGAGATTCAGTCTCTACTGGAAAGACGCACTTATCCTCATGTGAATCTTCCTTCTGATACTTTGTTCTATTTCCCAGCTCCAATGACAATGAATCAACTAAGGAAAGTTGGGACCTGGTTTTTGGAAAGAGAGGACAATGATACCTGCAAGGAAACATATACTCTTGGGAGCCACCACAATATCCACCAGGTCAGAGAACCATTGCAGAGCAAAGTGCTAGAAAATAGTGAATTGTTAATTAAGAGCAAGAACTCTAGTAGTTTCCATCTTTGTGTCACCAACAGCACTGCTGTCCTCTACATATATGAGGACAAAGAAGGATGCAGATATGCTTGCAATGGTGCACAAAGCCCTGCTGAAATCATAAAAAACTGGAGTGATAAATACCTAGATTTTATATTAACTGAAGCTTTTTCATGGCCGCAGAGCAAATTAAACTTCATACCCTTTATAGAATATTTCCAGAGTCTTTATATGTGCTAAACATTGACCTAAACATCTTATATGTATTACCTCATACCATCCTCTTATTAACTAGTTGACAGATCAGGAAACCAAGGCCCAGAAAGATAAAGAAACTTCCCTGAGGTTTTAAGTGAATGTTTGGCGAACCCAGGGCTCGAGAAGCAAGATCTGATGATCCCAATGACTACTCTGTCCCCCGCTAGAGCAGTGGTTCTAAATGAGGGGTCATTTTATCCCCAGGGCAATTTGGAAATGTCTGAAAACAGTTTTACTTGTCCCACCTTGGGATGGGGGTGCTACTGGCATCTAGTGGGTAGAGGCCAGGAATCCTGATAAACATCCTACAACACATAGGACAGCCCCACAGCAAAGAATCATCCATCCCCCAAATGCCAACAGAGTCGAGGTTGAGAAACCCTGACCCATGCTGTACTAGTTTTTCTTTAAGAAATTCTTTTAAAAAACACACACATATTTTTATTGATTTCAGAGAGGAAGCAAGAGTGAGAGATAGAAAGATCAATGATGAGAGAGAATCATTGATCTACTGCCTCCTGCATGCCCCACACTGGGGATCAAGCCCGCAACCTAGGCATGTGCCCTGACTGGGAATTGAACTGTAACCTCCTGGTTCATAGGTCAATGCTCAACCACTGAGCCATGCCTGCTGGATTCCTTAGGAAATTCTGAATTGATGGCCCATCGCCTTCTCCCCAGCATCTAGAATAGTGCCTGACACATAGTTGCTATCAATGGCCTTATAACTATTACCAAACAGATCAGTTTTCTGAAATCAGGAGAGCCCCTATAAAGGACACCAATTGCTTTTCTTTTGTTATATAACTAATACTTTTAAAAGGTCTATAGATTGGACTTCACTGAAGATGCTCAGAATAGGGGCTCTCATGTACAAAACTCACTACAGAGGAGTACAGAAATCCCACTAATAAATCCCAATTTTGCACATTAAGTGTGGATGTATGAGGCATCTACAGAGACTTTCCCGTACCTACCAGCTGTCCCACAGGACTTTGTTAAATATGCTCACATGCACATCTGAGGTAGAGTTAGACTTTTAATAAGGCTTAGAAGGAAACCACGGCTCACTATAAAATGCTTGTTGTTTTCCTTTGTTCTTTCCTAATCATCACCCTACCTGGAATAAATAGGACAGGGCCCTAGAGGAATGCAGTCTCCTATTGAAGTTGGAGAAATAGCTGGGGGTCCGAGAAGAAAATAGGGAGTTAGAGAAAAGGAAAAGGCACAATATTCCCTATTAGCCTCCAAGTGGGCATTTTCTCCACTCCTTTCTAGTTAGGATGGGTGGAGGTTTATGGGGAGGAGAAGATGAGGATGGAGAAGTTAGTCAATCCCATGGCAACCAAAGATTGCCTTATTTATCAATGTCTCCCATGGTCCAAGGGTGCCACCATGGAGGATAAAACTAGGGGAGGCTGTATTTTACCTTCTTAACCTCATTTTGCAGAGTTGATGGTTTCCGCAGGGAAATTGAAATGTTTATTTGCTAAACTAGTAGGTTTATTTTACTTTCATTCATTCAACAAGTAGTAAGTGCCAGGGTATCCTTCTGGGTACATGGGTAGCTGTAGTACATTCCCCAGCCTTGTATATAGTTAAGAGTGGCCACGTGAGTGAGTCTTACCAGTGGCAGATGAGTGGCAGAGATGTAGGCCATGTCTGTGCCCAGACCTTTAGGTGGTAACCATGCTACCTCCTCCTTGATCCCTTCTACTGTGGGTTGCCTGTGGGGACCCAGCTGTGATCCCACAGATGGTGATGATACTCTGAGAGATAGCAGAGTGACATGAAGGAAGGAACCTTAATGGTTTTCTTGTGAGCAAGAAATGAATTTCTCTGTTCTTTTAGTTGCTCCGTCATTTGGGTCTCTGTGTCATAGCCTCTGTTATGTATGTGTAAATAATACCGGTCTTTGCTCTCATGGAACTTACATTCTAGACAGACAGTGAATGCCCAGGGTAAGCAGGGAGGATCTTTTATGATGAGACCTGAATGATAAGAATAGTCAGGCCTGGAACGATCTGGGAACTCAGGCAGTGGAAAACCAAATGCACAGGCTAACTTGCGCCTGAGGACGAGAAGGGTAGTATGTCTGAAGTGTAGTGCTTAGGGTGACAGCATTGGGTAAGACTGGAGAGGAGGCAGAATAAGAATAAGGAATCAGGAGGCAAGTGTGATATGAGTCCTTCAGTGTCTTGAACTGCCTATAGGAGTGTGCATATGAGTAGAAAGAGGGAAAGAGATATTATTTGATTTGAATGTTGGAGGTTACCGTGGATAGGGTACAGAAAACAGGGGTCAAGAATGGGAGAGAGATGCGCAGTGAGCACACCATTGTAGGGGTTCAGTGAGTGATGACGGTGGCTTGGACCAGGACACAGTGGGGATAGGCCAAAGGGCTAGGTGCAGGGTGTGTGTTGGAGGTCAAGTCAATAGGTCTTGCTGATGGATTGGATATGGAAGGTGAAGGAGAGTTCTTACCTTGAGCAACTGGGCAGAGGCACCATTTATTGAGTTGAGCAAGACTGGGGAAGAACAGTTGCTTTAGTGGGGGGAGGACTTTAAGAGGCCTGTTGTAAAAGTGTGAAGTCTGAGATGCCAGTTAGAGGTAGAACTGAAGAGTATGGGGCGCAGGAGAGATCGTTTAGGGCAGGGGTCGGCAAACTGCAGCCCCTTGAGTGTGGCTCTTCCACAAAATACCACGCGCGGGCATGCACGTACAGTGTGATTGAAACTTCCTGGCCACACTCAAGGGGCCAAAGAGCCGCATGTGGCTCGGGAGCCGCAGTTTGCCAACCACGGGTTTAGGGAGTCTTCAGAAAAAATAGATGAACTTTGAAGTCATGGGCCTAGAAGTGTCCTCCTTGGAAATGGGAATGGAGAGAGAAGAGAAGGGACCAGGAAAAGGTAGGCCTTTTAGCATATTCTCACCAACCTCTGGGGTAAACATCCCATCAGATTTCTATGAGGAAGAAAGCCACGCCACACTGGTAATTCCAACTAGTCTTTTGGGAATCCCTGTCAGTGGGGTGCAGGGCTGGCCTGTTGGCTCATGAGAGGCAGATGTTCAATGTTCAGGAATCGTGTGAGCCCGCTGTTAACTACAGCCATTACTGTGGGAACCACAGTGGAAGCATTTACACCCTATTTCAGTGAATATTCTAAATCGGGGCCTTCCTATAAAATGTGAGAGCCCGCTCATCAGCACATCACCCATCCCATCCCACTTTGGGGGGTGGGGCTTAGGACCCCGCCTTGTCAGAGGACTGCATGGGATCCCCAGATACCACCTGTGCGCACTCTTGGGCCCTCATTCCTGCAGGAGTGGAGCCGCACGGCACATGACTTACGGCACACGGTGGTGGGGTCCCATCAATCAGGAACCCCTGCAACGTTCAACCGTGATCCAGCACGGCTCCTGGGCCATCGCAAGACGGATGATAGCTGCTAGCGGGTCTCCGGCAGCCCTGCCCAGCAGTCAAAGGGGAGGTTCGGAATCTGAGTATCCAGCTTTTTGTGGAATGAGTCCTTAGAAAGGGCAGAGAGTATTGTTTCTACTAAACAGTGTTTGTAAAAAGAATTGGAGACTTGGAGAGTTTCTTCCCTCTGGGGTGTGGGTGGACACACTGAGCTGGACGCATGGCCGTGGGCAGTAAGGCAGGGGCAGCTCGGCAATCCCGAGTTCCTAGACCCACAGCACCCCTCTTTGGAAAGGTAGCAAGTTCGCTCTTGGTAGCCCTTCTCTTCCTTCCTTTTCCTCCACTCACGTTGGAATTGTCTCTACCACAACCTACTTCACTGACTCCAAGAAGCATGTTCACGAAGGTGCAAATGGGCTGATTAGCTTACTCAGGAGTATCGACATGCTACAGTGCACTGGAGCGTGCAGACAATGCCCCTCACGCTCCAGCGGGCTGTGGCTACCTTCGCTGCCTCCAACAGGGATCGAGTGCTGGTTTGCGTTGGTGCTCGGGGCTTGAGAGATGTGTCATTGCACCATCACTCTAATTATGATTTTCAGAACATACAGCGGTCTGGATATAACGGGCCCATCAAAAGTGCACGGGAGGCTATGGGAGAAAGAGAGCAGAGAGCACACCCTGGAGCTGGGCTCTGGGGAGAACAAAATGGAGCCCCTGCATTATCTGCTGTGCACAGCCGGGTCACGTGCCACATACACACACAGACGCACGCAAAACCCATGAGCCTTCCTGAGTGAGGCTTTCATTTAGAAATGAACTCATTGAATCAGGGATGCAGAGTCTGTAAGGAACCACAATGGTCATCAAATCCAAAGCTGCATTTTTTTTTTCAGATGAGGAAACTGAGGCTCTGAGAGGGTAAATGATTTCCCTGGGGACATACAGCTAATCAGAGCGAAGGGGAGTCCCTGCCTTCCTTACCTCCAACTCTTACATCCTTTCCCCCATAAAAAGCTGCTGAATCTAAGGAAAGATCTAAAACCTCAACTACACTGTGTATGTATGCATGTCTGTGTGTGTGTGTGTGCGAGTGTGTGTGTGTGCGCGCGCGCTTGGGTGAAGAGCTATCAGTGTGTGGTGGGAGTCTGCAGGGATATCCTCTCCTTGCTTCATGTTTTCACATCTCCCACAAGACAGGAATAAAAAGGAAGGAAACGCTGAATCGTTCCCTCAGGCAAGCAGATCTGTGGAAAAACAAAGAGTCAGTAGCTCTGTCTCCAAGGGGTCAGGCTGACTTCCTTCTCTGAGAGCATCAGGGCCACTTTCTCATCTTTCCCATGTTCCAATCTTCACAATCTATCATAATGGGATTCTGAATGCATTTTAGCAAATGCAAGATGGGATGGGACTCTCTCAGCTCCTACCAACCATCTCATCTGCAAAACCCGTAAGGAGCTGCAGTGGGAGGCTCAGGAAGAGGGGTGCAGACAGCCGCCGGTGGAGGGGAAAGGTTCTCCAGCGTTGGGGGCTCCTGGTCACTTTTGTTATTGTTCTTAATAAAGGCATGGCACCGTGGCGTTGGAGGCTCACCTTTTACTCTTGTGCTTAATTGCTGCAAAGGCCGTTTATTACCTGTGTTCTTCCCCGAGGGAACATGACCCTTTATGGCAACCCGGCCTGGCTATTTCTGGCTCCTCTAATGGCCTGGAAACGGTCCCATCACCTCTGCGTAATTCTGGGTCAGCTGGATCGCCACACCTGTCTGTCTCCAGTTCAGGAAGGCCCTCCCTTGTGGAAGGAAGAAGGGCAGGAACTGGGGTTGCCTTCCTTCTTTGAATTTTGCATAGACTCCCTCCCTGTCCACATAATGAGGAAGCATCAATCACCCGTCTTTCCCTGGAACGTCGGAGGCCATCCCGAGCTGGTCTCTGTCCTGCTCGTCTGTCCGCAGGAAGGGCTTGTGAAATTGCTTCCCTCAGAAAAGTACGTTCATGTCCGCCTTCCTCGATGGCTCTCACAAATGAAAGTGCTTTGTCATTTTTAATGCCCGGTGTGCCCTCTCTCCCCACTGTCTCCAGTCGCAATCTAGCCAATAAAACCCACAGGTATTTGGCTTTAAAAAAAAATGCCCCGATAGCCCAGAGGATGGTGGGAATCCACCCCCTGCAGGTTCTCCTTGAGTTATGCAACTCAGAAATGACTGCAAGAAGGGGTTCTTTCTGTTCCCTTGGAATCTTCTGGAATCTCTGGCCGCATGTGAATGGACACACAGAAACAGTGGAGGGCACAGATGCCTGCCTGAACACAGAGGTGTGTGCCCCATCTTCCTTGCTGGCCGGCGTTGAGCATCCGGGGAATTAGTAGGGGTGGATGTTCTTTGTAAATGGGAAAGTGCACTAAAAATGCAAGTTATTATTATTTCTAAAATGTCTCCAGCCTGCAATTTGTCATAGACACCTATCATTCTACTTAGATGGCTGGGTAATTGTTGCTCATGCCGGAGGGAACAAGCCTCTCTTTGAAATGTTTGCATGCCTGTGTAGAGGCTTAAGCATATAGCACCCTGTTATAATAAGGTTTCAACTCCACGGAGATTTGTAAATGCCAAAGGACTAACAATATCCTCCAAAACAACAAGTGAATTGAGCTTTTAATAGAAAAGTTATAACGATAACCTGATCCCAGTGTTATAAAAGTCACCCTCTAGAATATGAACTGGGTGGGGAGGGGGTGGATCAACATTCTAGTTTCCAAGGGAGCTTTATGTAACAGATTAGTTGCCCCAAAGGCATTTCAAAACAGAAGTTGGGCATAATGTGATTCTCACATACCTACATTTGCTCAAGACTGAATTATCTTCTTTCCTTAGATACCTATTAGCTTTAACGTTTTCTGCCTTTTCTTGATCACACCAGCCACCCAAACAGTAAAGGATCTGCAAACATGTAATTGCACCAAAATATTCCAATTATTCAAAGGCGCCCCTGTTTCTCCAGGTGAACTTGAATACCTCCCTGATGATGGAGAACTCGCTTTTTAAATTATTTGTGGTGAAGGACACCTTGTTATTGTTGTTAACATCCAGCTCTTAATGAATTGATACTTGGTAAAAGATACAAAAATGGACTACTAGAAGAATAAAATGTTGATTGAATGCTGCGGTATGTCAGATTGCTATAAAAGTTTCTAAGCTCTAATTCTGAATTTCTGTGCTCAAGTTGTTGGGGACCTCAAACGAATGGCTCCCAGGCCAGGAGCGGCTTGTGGACCACACTCTGAGTAGCACTGATGTAGAGGCAGTGAAGCATCTTGCTATCTTACCTACAAGTGGCTCAAATTCCCATTATGCAACTTCTCATTCCTTATAGGAGACTATAAATTTGATGTTTCAACAGTAGTTTTATTTAAGCAGGGGTAGGTCTTTACATAAAGACTCTGTAAAAAAGAGGGCTGTCTTACCTTTTGGGACAGCATGGATGGACTGGAAAATATTATGCTAAGACAAAACAAAATGGATTGACCAACAAAATAAGACCCGAAGCATGGAGGCATGGAACAGACTGACATACCTCTATGTGGGGTTGGGGGGACAATAAGAGATAAACCAAAGAACTTATATACTTATATGCATAGCCCATGGACACGGGCAATAGGGTAGTGAAGACCTGGGAGGTGGGTAGGGGCTGGGTGTGTGTGTGTGTGGGGAGAATGGGAGATATCTGTAATACTATCAACAATTTAGAAACAAACAAACAAACAAACAAAACAAAGACTCTAAGTGAAGTCATCAGGAATATATCTTTATATAAAAACTCTAAGTAATCAATTGATAACTAAGATGGAGGGCACCGTTAATACCAATATGAGTTACACAAGGCACTGTCCAAGAATAAATCAGGAAGTTACCCTAACTTCCTGTGGCACAGGAAGGGGATAATTTGGTGCTGGCTGCAGTACAAAAAGGTTAAAAACAAACACACAAACAAAACACACACCACACACACACACACACACACACACAAACCTGAAGTGATCTGTAATCTGTATTGCACAGGATAGCAGATCATGGGAATATAAAGACAGATCAAACCAGGCTGGACCAAAAAAATAGACAGCCTGTGAAGGCTGTGAGAGGGAGTAGCCAAGAGTGTGCATATGCGCACACGTGTGTGTGTGCACGTGTGTGTGCGCGCGCGTGTGTGTATACATAGTCCGCCTGGTGGGCAGGCTGGTTGGAGCTGAGTAGAGAAGGGAAAAAAAAAAGGTTGAGGGAGCATTTTCAGAAATGGGGTCCAATTTATATCCGTTGCTGTAATTGGTTTGTTTGTGTGGAGCAAGAAGATGGGGGCCAAGGGGGGACGTGATGGAGTGAAGCACAGGGCTGCGGCTCCTGGGCCTGACGAGTTGGAGAGAAATTGTTAGTAACCAGGCCTGGTCCCGCAGGGGTTCATTAAGTGACTGGCCCTCCACAACATCCTGTCATTCCCAACCTGGGCGCGTCAACATTAGCCGGCTCTGCAGTATGCAATTGTGTGGTGGGCGAGGGTGTGTGAAGGCATGGGAGTGTCTGCTGGCAGGGTTTGCGTGCGTGCCTGTGCCTTTTCTTAGGGATACAGTTAAGTTTTCTATGGGAATTAGAATCACGAAGGCCACATGCAATTAAAAAAAAAAAAGGCAAAAAGCAAAGGGTGCTTTCTCACTGGAAACACAAATTTGCTTTGACATTTAAAAAGTACCGTGGAGTTGAACAATGGGGAAACCAAGAAAGGATCTGAACGGGCGGGTGGGGCCGCTGGGGAGCTGAAAAGAAGCCAGTGGCAAACACATCCAAAACGGTAACTTCTTAAACCGCCTCTGAAAGGCAGAGCTTGCAGCATTTATCTCCAGACCGGGAGGCCTGTCAGCCCTGGGGGTGGGGGCGGGCGGCAGGAAACAGAGTCAGAGGGAGAGTGAGGAAGGGATGAAGGGTGTCTTGGTGTTGGTGGCATCCAGTCCCTGCTGCTTTGGATCTCAGGATGATCCTTTCCAGGTGAAGGCAGAGGAAAAACTCATGTGAGGAATTTTAAAGGAGCAGGAGTCCCTTTGGGGATCCCACAATTCAGATCTTAGAAAAGTACTAAGAAAAAAACACATGAAAATGCTTCCTGCGCTGGGAACGCTCAGGATTTGGTCTCAGAAGCGCTCTGCCTGTTGGGAGCAGCCAGGCAGTCGGCCTCAGGGCTGCGGAAGAGCTAACGCCACTGGAGGGAAGCCCCCAGCCTTCCAGCCCCCTGACTCTGTCAGCTTGACCTTGGACAAAGCCCGCTTGGAGTCCCTGGACAGAGGGTCCTCCACCCGGGACAAAAGAAGGCTTGGTCTTCTGTGGTTTATAATGGTTTCCGGAAACTACCTAAGAAAATCTAGGACCTACGGGCATGAAAGCAGCCTCCTTTAGCTATGGCTCTACTTCCTAAAACATGTGTTTATCACGTATGCAGAAGAGGAAAAGGAAAACTCTCCCGTGTCCGAGGACGAACCTTGGCTCGAACTTAGTATTGTGGGTCCTACACCTGCATCTTTGGCAAAGCATAAGTCAGGGGAGTCACGATATTATTAAATGGCATTACCTAAGTGTTTGCAAACTTCAGGGCTGATGATAGGTTTTGCTGCTGGTGTTGTTAACGGCTGCCACCCACTGAGTACTTTATATTTCCTAATACTGTCGCATTGTCATCATCATAACTGTGTGAAAGGGTAAGGTTGTTACTATTGTTGCCCCCATTTTTCCAGTTTTATTGTGATGTAAGTGACAGATAGCATTTGTAAGTTAATGGTGTACAATGTGTTGACTTGATACACCTATATATTGCAAAATGACGACCATCATAATGTGAGCTAACACCTCCAATGTGTTGCATAACTACCATTTCATTTTGTGGTGAGGACATTTAAGATCTACTCTCTCAGCAGTGGTCACCCCCCCTTTCACACATGAGGAAACTAAATTTTTAAGATCTGGATGTCCCACCCCGCCCCAGAGAATCTGAGTCACAGCCATGTTCCCCGTGGTTCACTCCACTGTCCCATCCATTCCTAACTGTTGCCTGTTTCTGAGTGTCGCCCAGGTACACACCTGTCCGAAGCACTTTGCTTATATTATCTAATTATCTCCGTTGGTCCTCAAAGCCACAAATGAAGGTAAGCAGACACTGCCTCCAACCCCAAGCATTTATGAGCTGGCTGCTTGCGCGAAGTTACATCCTCCTCAGGCCATCTGAAATGGCCCGGGGCGGCAAAGAAAGCACTCCTGGGCGTGAATGTGGTCACTACAGATGGCCATGTTGGGGCCTGGGTCTCCTGTACTTCAAGGGTGATAGGAACCTCTAGATGACAGGGGAAATGAACTTGCCACCCCCATCATTCCTGCCAGTCACGCTGTTCTCAGCAACAGGGACCAAATAGGTAAGAAATACAAAAGACTTTCAGAGTGATGTTCACTTGCAATTAACAGAAGGCAAATGGAGCTTTCCTGATTTTCTTTTTAACTCTAGGAAGTCAGAATTGAAATAAATGCCAATGTTTTGATACAAATATTCTATTTTTTCTATGTCTACCAGAAAGGACAAGGCTATCCTGATTTTTTTTAAAGCAACATAAAAGAATGAAGACTAGGGTGCTCTCCCAATAGAACCCAGTTCCAGGGAGAGGATTTTGGAGTTGTTTATATAGGACGTTTCTTATCTCTATAAAGCAAAAAACCTCTCTAGGTATTTTCAGCAGATTGATCTCATCACGAAGAAGATTTATTAAAAAGAAATGCAGATAGAGGGAAACAGGCAACTGTAATTACACATTAGTTCTATTTTATTTATTTTTTAAAATAAAAACCGACTCCGAGTTTTTTAGTCATTGATATGGTCCTGCACATCACGGATGTGATGTAATGACAGCCTCAGACAGGGGATGCTTTTGATGCATTGTTAACCATAAAAAAGACATTAAATACCAGACTTGAATGCCATGGGGATGCATATTTCACTAGGAATTATTTTTCCATGTATGCTTCAAGTTTATTTTGGTAAACAGATGAGTGGAGGCTGTCAGGGCTGGGGTGAGATTTATGTTCCTGGGGAATCTTCCTGAAAGGAGAGGAAATGACTGGGACCTGTTGAACACCCACAGCAAAATGTAAATCTTGTCTTGGCTCCAGGGGAGGTTGGAAAGTGCCACACCAACAATTCCTTCGGGAACATGGTTTCCAAGCTGCGTGTGGATGCCCGCAGGGGAGCGCCCGGGGAGGGCATGGAGGGGACACACACTCCACTTTCTCCAGGAGGCAGAGGAGCAGAAACATCTGGACCGGATGGCTGGCTTCGGGATGCCCCGCCAGATGCCTTGTGAGTGTTAGCTGAAAAGAGCGCCCTGAATTAAATTCTCAGCTCAGAGTCTACCCCATGTGGGGACCGAGAGCTGCTTCTTTCTGTACCGCTGGCACATTGCTGGCGATTCTGGGGAGGGACACTGAACTTATGGACCGTGTGGGTTCTCTGATCCTTGGTAAACAGTGGAGGCACCAACGTGGATGTCTACTAAACCCCACCTTACCTTTGGGGGTCTCTGCAGCCAGAGGCACTAGCCCAGACTTACAGTCATGACAGGACCAGCTGGGACCTTGCTGGTCCTGCAGACAATTTCACAAAACCACAGATAATCGTGTCCACCTTTAGGGACTGCTCCTGCCTTTTCTCCATTTGATATTAAAAAAATCTCCTCCTAAAGACATATCCATTTTGGCAGATACTAATAGTCTAATGTAGCTGCTCCAGGCTCATACACTCATGTGGAATGCAATAAATCCTGTTTAACACTTGTTACATAGACACTTAGCTACAGATCCAGAGCCAAATGGCACACCTAGTCCATATGCGTCTGTCAATTACTTTCCTGCTCTCATCTTGCCTCTGCCTGGGAAACTGTGAGTGCCAAGAGATGTTACTACAACTCAAGGCCTGTAGGGTGGTCTTTATCAGGTCGATGATCCATGATTTGTACTAATGGGACAAGAGTGGCATGGAGAATGCCACGCAAGAACAGAGAATGGCTTGGGAATGTGTTTTCTTCCTGTAGTCTTCTCTTCTTGGACTTTTGTTGGGACTGATTTATCTTCTCTGATGACAGTCCAGTTCCTGAGTAAGGCAGTGAATTAGCCCCTGTGCATCTCAGTTTCTTTGAGTAACAACTGGATCAGGGTTTTGGGTGATGCCTCTTCCAAGGTGGCTGATTCTAAGGCAGTGTTCCTCAACAGAGCGCGACTGTCTTGCAGCAGATATCTGGCGATGCTTTAGCGACACTTTTGATTGTCACAGCTGGGGGTGGGGGGGAGTGCTATAGGTATCTAGTGAGTAGGAGCCAGGATGCTGCTGAGCATCTATCAGTGCACAGGATGGCCCCTCCACTACAAACAATGGCCTAACCCCATGGTCGGCAAACTGCGGCTTGCGAGCCACATGCAGCTCTTTGGCCCCTTGAGTGTGGCTCTTCCACAAAATACCACAAAATACCACAAAATACCACGTGTGGGCGCGCACTTACAGTGCGATTAAAACTTCGTGGCCCATGCACAGAAGTCGGTATTTTGTGGAAGAGCCACACTCAAGGGGCCAAAGAGCCGCATGTGGCTCGTGAGCCGCAGTTTGCCGACCACTGGCCTAACCCCAAATGTCAGTTACGCTGAGGTTAGAAACCCTGTCCTGAGCTGGGACTAAAGTTGAGCTGTGCACCATCCAAAACTGATTGCATTTCAAAACAAGGGGAGGGGATCACCTGCTGATTTCCCACTGACAGGCGATTCACACCGGGTGGCCCGTGTAAAATGGCCAGTGCTACGATGCCCTCACCACTCTGAGACTCACAGAATGTGGCCGAGAACATACCGGCAGTCCAAGCAGGTGTCATTCCACTCATTCTATGGCTGATGAGATGGAGACACAGGCCAGGTCAGTGACTTGCCAGAGGTCATTGCAGGAAGTAGTGGCAGGGTCAGCAAGAGGCCACCATCTTTCCAGCTTCAGCCTCCCATGTCCTAGTCAGTGTTAGAACCAGGAGGTCTTATGGAAAGCACACATTCCCTCCCCTGCTCCCTCTCCCATGTATAGAGTTATAGCAAAATGCAGGTTAAGTTGCCTTTAATCTTTAATTCATACACAAGGATGTGCTGCACCGAGTGATATAAAGAGTAAACTCCAGAGGCAGCAAGTTCTGTAGGTTTGGCCAGATCTTCCTTTTCAAAGACAGACAGCCTGGGGAATCGCACAGATGGCCTTCCATTGCCCTCTTAGATTCTTTTTATGGCAAAATGCTTGCTTTTATCAATTTCTACCCCAACCTCTGATTCCCATAGGCAGGGGGGAAGCAAACAGCGATTGAGGGAAGCACACCCACCCTTTGGTCTGATGGCGACGGGAGACTCTGGCCACAGGGGAGGTGGCCAAGGATGGGAGTGGGAAGGTTGCTGGGGGTGGAGGGAGTAGGAGCAGAAGCTCTGATCGCAGACACTCATGGAGCTGCTTTTTCCGCTTGCGGGGAGGGATTTGGCCTGGGACCCATGAGGAAGTCATTCATTCCAAGGCCCTTGTAGGCATTTCTGCACTAAGTTATATCAACCCAGCTACAGAGGAAAGAGAAGACACTCATATCCACCCTGAAAATAGATGTGCGGAGACAATGACCTTCGGACATAACTAACTAGAGGGGATGAAGTTGGGGACGAACAGGACAAGTCTGAGTCCCCAATAGGGACTTGAGGTCTAAAGCCAACGGGGTGACAGGAAAAGGGACTTTGACGCCAATAACTCTAAGCAGCAGCAGGCGCAGCTGTTCGTGGCTCCTTGTTGCAACATCTGCCCTTCTTTTCATCCCAGTGCAGTCTGGCCAAGAAGTAAAGACAAGTCAATCCCAACAGCTGGGTGGGCGGCGGTTCAGTGTGTGGTGTCTGGAACCCTCTGGGCTGGAAACGCTCCTTCGGGAATGAGAGGAGCGCAAGCCGAGCGGAGCTTTGGAAATCTGGTTTCCAACCAGCTGACCCTGACGGTCCCATTGGGTGGACCAGTGGGTCAGGCCCTTGGCTTCGACGCTGCTGTGTGTCAGTGTCTGAGGAACGGCTCAGCTTCTGCTCAAAGGGAGACAAGGATGGCCTCCCGAAATGTTGATGTGTTATCCAAACGATCCCTCGGGAGAGAACCACTAGCTACATCAAAGCCAGCCGGCACAACCAGAGTTGTCCTCATCTGCCAGACTGGGTCACATTTTACAGACACAAGCTCTACGAATCCCCAAACGGGTTGGCTCTCCTCCCATTTGTTTCAACATGGATTTATGGGAGGGATTCCCACTGTTCTTTAAAGTGCTCTCTCCCTGCATCCAGTGCAGACATTCATTCATTTGGCCGAAGCCAACTTCAGTGAAATGAAAGTGTTAACCCATCCCCTAGATGAGTATTTCACCCAAAATGAGCAGTTTCCTTACAAAAATAGCAACTTAATAAGTACTTTTTTGTTTATAGTGCCAAGTGAGGCACTTCAGACAGCAAGACAGAAGAATAGGCTACGGTCTTTAAGAGCTTCTTGTTGCCTGGAAAGTCCAGTGATGCATCTGAGCACGGAGAAGACACAGCGTGGCTGAGCGATCAGCTCTGAATACACCCAGAGACAAGAAAAAATAGATGCATTTGGTCTGGAGGGAACACTGCCCTAGATAAGGTAGTAAGAAATCTTGCCTCATGGGACACACTTGTACCTCTCATTTTAAGAAGTATCTCCAGTTTGTACCCACAACATAGGTGGGTGCTGAGCCATCTCCTGCTCCTAGACCTGGGTGATCTTAGGGGCAATAGCCAGTGGGTAGAGGAAGCTCTCACAGGATAGGTGCCCTCTGGTGTTGCTGAGGAGAGCACTAAGAATGAAGGATCGCAATGGTTACCATCCACTGAGTACAAATTATGTGCTTTGCACAAGTACGATTTCATCTCATTCCCGTAATAACCCGTAATGGGGTGGGTACTTTTTTGGTGATGTGGATGCTAAAGAAGAAAGGGTTTTAGTGACCTGCCCAGCACAGTAGCGGCTCTAGAACTAGGACTCAACACTTAAATTTGGGCAAGATGCCATGCTTTTGATTTCCACTTGCCCTCCACCACCACCACCACTGCTATAGCATAGGACTCGGACAGGTGAGAGAGAGAGAGTTGTGGAATTTTGGTTGGTTTGTTTGTTTTGTACGGCTGTTGGTGGCATTGAGGTCTTTATAATACATCTTTGATGGCCACTAACAGAACCACTTTCATGCTGATGGATGCTCCCAAAGGGTGAACAGATCACAGCCTGGGACGTAGAGGCCTTTGGACCCTGGGTGGGTGTCCCTAGTGACTTCTGGAGAAAGACTGAGAATCTGCAAGGCAGCGGCCCGTGACTGCAGAGAATGGGAATGGACACCGGTTGGAGCTGACGTCAGAAATGCTGACCTGAGTTTCCATCTAAAAGTACCCCAGTTCTAGATGGAAAACTTCCTCTGTTTTCTGAGTTACTTCAACCTAGGTTTTAGAGGTGTTAGCAATTAAGTTTAATAGAGATTGGTGCATTACTGTTAAAGTTTTATCAGAAATTGGCACTTGCCCCTTGAAATATGTACACAAACTATTCCCTGATGCGTTACCTTTCAAGTGTGTTGCTGAACAGAAATCTTTTTCTGTGGAAATACATCTCTGAAATTTTAATGTCCATCAGATGAAAAATATATGATTCCACCTACAAAAATCCTGCTTATAATTCTTTCTTTTTTTCAGGAGCACATTAAGTGAAATATGACTGTGTACAGCAGTGATTTCATGGGTGGGACTATAAATATGTGTGTGTGTGTGTGCGTGTGTGCGTGTGTGAGCGCGTGTGTGTGTGTTTGCCTTATGTAATGTTTAAAAATTTTTAAATTAACTGTCACCATAACATCCTGGGGATAGTACATAAATTCAGGTTGATGGCTTCTGTTGAGAAAGCTGAATCTTTTGAGCCCTGGTTGAATGTTCCAAGCCAGGGGAAGCGTCCACCTTCTGAGGGAGCAGGTGCTCTGCAGGCTGTCCCAGCACCGGCACCCTTACTCCTGTCCGCATCATGCATTTCCGCGGCCTGCCTGGCCCCTGAGCTATTTAAGGTTGTGGCCTCCAGTCTATTTCATAGCAAGTGCCTCCATATATTGAAATAACATTCCTTGGTTTCTTCCTTGATGCACATAATTTCCACTGTGGTTAAAACTAAAGAAAGAATGATCAAAGACCTCCAAGACATTGGCAGGAAGCTTCCCAAAGCCTTCCTAACAGAAGTAAATGTCGGAGAACACATTTATCCTCTAAGGTCCCACGCTCTGGGCTCACACTATACCCATCACACGAGAATGTTTGTAGACCTGATGCCCTAGTTCCATTTCTCAAGGCCCCTTTCCTTCCGCTTTCCTCCTTCCTGCTCAGTCCTGCCCTCTCCGCCTGCCCCTTCCCCTCCATCACCCACAGCTGCTGGAGACTGGGCCCTTATCCCATTCCGTCCCTGCCTCATACTTTGCCTCAGGGCAAGGTCTGTAGTGTTAAGACTGGCAATGGCCTGAGAGAAGAGGCCGATGAGCCCCTGGGGCTGCTATTAGTATCGGACTTTAGACACATTACAAGTTAAATAGGCTTTTGTGGGCTGGCTGGGAGATACAGCCGCCTCGCATATTACTGTTTCTAAGAGAAAATTTAGCCGAGGTTCCCAACAACAGACTCACAAATGAACTCCACAACATAGCCCATTAGTAAATTTAATGCTTCTAAACTCTAGGAGATAATTGGGCTTCCCATTTGGAACTTAAGCTTTCTTAGGACGAGACCTGGTCCTCCCTGCACTTCCCTACTGAAAAGCAATAATTCAGACTCACTTAGAGATCTTAAGGGGAGTGCTCCCTTTACCAATATTAGCTGAGGGCCTACTGCGTGCAAGGAACTGAAAACAAAGAGTGAAATGCTGCCTCTTAGGAGTTTACAATTCAGAGTGTGTGCGGTGGGGTGATGTGGGGCAGAAAAGAGGCAAGTGGAACAAACTGAATACGAGGGAGATATGAGTGATATAAAAGAATGCCATGGAGATTCAGAAAATAGCAGGACTTGAGATATTCTCATGAAGGAGGCAGTTGGAAATGAAAATGAAAAATAGGCAGTATTTCAAGAGGCCCTTTCCACAAATGATGCGGGATTCCCCAAGCATTCCAGACCGAGGAAACAACACAAACAACAGCATGGAGTGAACAATTTCCGAGGTGTTCAGGGAGCTGGGGGAGGCTGGGCTGGTGGAATGCGACCCCTGCAGAAGGGGATGCTGGAAGATTAGTCTGGTGGGTGGGCCATGCTGTCAGAGGCCCTGGGCATGAAGCTAAGCACTGCAAAGTGTCTGACTGTAACAGAGGCACGTTGGGGCCTGGGCAGGATGGACTGGAGGGTGGCAAGCTGTGGAAAGGCTGGTTAACAAGCTGTTATAATTAGCAAAAGGTAATAAATAGCTTTAAGGGAGGACAGGAAGAGAGTGGCAATAGGAATGGCAAAAATGGTTACATGTGAGAATATTTGTGGTTGGGGAAATCTCAACAACTTCTTTAGATATTGGTAATGACGATGCTATCCCTATATCATTTATCTAACAATATCGTTGTTATGTAGCACTCTTTTACTCACTGAACAAGTATTTAAATGCCTTGGGGAATTTTTTTTTCATGTTATACACTTGATTCACACACAGGTAAATAATCCAAAATCAAATATAGGAGAAATCACATGTTCTAGGATGATTTACACAAATAAGATGCTCTGTGTATTATCAATGTTTCTCAAATTGCTCATTAGCATGAAAAATGCTTCAAAAAAAAAAAAGAAGAGATTCAGAAGTCAAATGCTTAATGGCTTTCTTGTAGGTCCCAACACCCATTCAATGTATTAAAGACTCTGATAAGTCCTGAGGTTCAAAACCAAATAAACAAAAACAACAATAAAAACCCCGCAAACTTTTCACCTTCACAGTTCAAACTTTAAAAATGCATTTTGAAAAATATTTTTACAAAGTATTATATAAATTCTAGGCATAGAACTCCACATGCAATTATTCCTGTTAGATTGTTTTCCATCTACAACCATCGCCTCAAAGGTAAATGAAAGGGGTTATATAGCTCACAGTGAGATGCACAAAGAGATAATTTCTTTTTAAAAATCTGTTTTTTAAAAATTGATTTGAGAGAAAGGAAGAGAGAAAGAGAGAGAGAGAGAAAGAGAGAGAGAGAGAGAAAGAGAGAGAGAGAGAGAGAGAGAGAGAGAAAGAGAGAGAGAGAGAGAGACAGACAGACAGACAGACACACACACTGGTAAGAGAAACATCAATTGATTGCCTTCCACACACACACCAGACTAGGGACTGAATTTACAAGCTGGGCGTGATCCCTGACAAGGAATCGAACCCACGACCTTTCAGTGCAAGGCATGATGCTCAACCAACTGAGCCACACCAGCCAGGGTGAGAGATAATTTCTATAATCAACCATTCATTCATGTATCAGAGATCTATCAAGCACCTACTGTGTGCCAGGCACTGGGCTTGGCACTAGAGATACAGCAGTTGATTAAGAGAGAAATGTGTTTCTATCTTAAAGAAATAAACTCACAGTTTAATCAATAACACAGAATCTTCACAATAACTTGTGACAAATTGGCTACTCATTCCTCCACCCTCAATTTCCCTACAGTCTTCCAAATTATATTTACATAAAGCAATTTTATAGTGAGATATCAAGTTCCTTATTAAAAATGAGGAATTAAAAGGTAGGACCCTACACCAGTGCCTTCCTCTTCATATTAGCAGATTTGAGAATAGACCAGTTGGCAAAGGGTTTAACAAGTACTGGCTCAAATAAAAAGAGTTGAGGACTAATTGTGACTTTATTTCTCCCTGGAGTCCTCTCTTCCCAAGCAGAGGTCTCAAGACCACTGCCCATGATCAACTCCTGGGCATCTCGCCTCGCCCAGTATTCACAGTTCACTCTGGGAGCCAACCCTTTGTAGTCACAAATGTTTCTCCCTCCGTATTTTTTAAACGATGTCTGATGTTCTAACATGTTTTTAAACAATGTCTGATGTCTGATGTATCTAAAAGATAGGCAAAATAAACTGTAACCTCTAACTGTATATTTGAAATGTCAATAAAAATTGGCTCTGGGTTGAAAATCAGTAGAAACAGACTCAGATTAGAAGAGATGAGAATATTTTTTTAGTCTTAAGACCTGGATGTTTTGTGAGCTTTATAGAGAGGATAAGAGTGAAACTTCAGCACTTCCAAAATCCTGTTAAAACCCATATTTTACATCCAGTGTAATTCAGCAACCATTAAGCCTTAAGTGGGTATTAAGCCTGATGCAAAGTAAAGAAACTAAGAGTAGAAACACACACTGTGGATTCTTCAGCGGGGAGAAAGGGCTGAATCATCTGTTTCTAGGGCCAGGCAAAGATAAAAGACCTCATCCCAAATGGGGCTGCCTCCTCCCCAAACCTCCCATGTGTTTCTCAGTGTGGGAAGTACTATTAATGCCAGAATTGCTGGTACTTGGAAAAGATTCATGGACCATTTCCTCCGCTTCTTCTTGAGTTCCCCTGCCTGTGCCTGTTGCAACCCCGTCGTGTTCCTCTTACTACTGGGCAGTTTGGTGATACCAGCTGCAGGTCTGCCACAACCCAACCTCCTGTCACGGAATCACAGTGGTTCAGAGCCAACAGGGCATTTTAGGAAGAGAAAACTGGAGCTCAGAGAAGGACAGTGACTTGTTCAAAGGCACACAGTGAGCCCAGACTAAAGTCTCCATCGCTTCTTTTATTCCTTTGTTATTTTCCCCCTCCTCTTCCTTTCCAATGAAAAGAAGATATATCTATAGAGCCCTTTTAGGTGTAGGCTAGGCAAAGTCCTACAAGGTGAGGATATGAGTTCTGCGGATTGTTAGACAAAAGGTCTTGGGAGCTCCAGTAACAAATGCAGAAAGAACGGGAAGTGGAAAGTCGCCATCAGAACACTACAGTGATCACTGCAGCAGGCAAGCTGCTACTACAGATGGTAAAGCCAGCAGACAGGAGTTTGAGGAGAAACAGGACATTAGCATAGTCTCAAAGTACTTCTCCCCAAGACATTTATTAATCACAAAGGGAAAAAGAGTAACCTTATGGTGAGAACACTCAGCAGATACCATCTTAGCCACCTGACCCAAGTTAATATCACCGATAAGACAGATGGACTTCCTGGACCCCGATAGGAGGCACAGAGAAAAGTACATCCCATCTGTGCTATTCCTGCACCAAACGCATGCCCTCATTCTGACCACGAGAAAACGCTGGACATGATAATAGAGGGGCATTCTACAGAATAACTGGGCGATGCTTTTCAGGGTGTCAAGGTCATGAAACACAAGGGAAGAGACTGAGGAACTCTTACAAATTAGAGACTAAAGAGATGTAACAATGCAATGAAATATGGGGTCCTGATTTGGATCCTGAAACAGAAAAAGAACATTAGTGGGAAAATGGGTGAAAACCAAGAAAGACTGTAGTTTAGCTAATAATACTGTACCGGTATTAATTCCTCAGTTTTAATCTTTATACTATGGCTGTATGTGATGTTAATATTAGGGAACGCTGGGAAACTGAGCAATTTTTGCAAATTTTCTGGGCATAGAGGGAATGGTGATGGAAAAAATAAAATAAAATAAAAACAAATAAATGGCATGGGACAGACTGATGAATTTCAGAGAAAAGGCAAGGGTCAGGGGTGGAGTTGGGGAGAAATTAACCAGAGAACTTAGATCATATGCATAGCCCATGGACAGACAATAGTCTGGAGAAGGCCTGGGAGGAGCTGGTGTGGGGTGGAGGGGGTCAATGGGAAAACAAAACAAAACAAAAGGGACATCTGTAATACTGTCAACAATAAAGATAAATTTAAAAAAATAAAATTATTTCAAAATAAAAATTTTAAAAATGAGTAAAAGACTGTGGTAGGCAGGGAAAGGAAAGAGGGTGGATAATGGGATAGAGATGGCACAGCTGACTGACTGTTCCTTCTGGAATCTTCTAGAGCTGAGACCACTGGGAACTTGCCATTCCGCCCTTGGGTTAATCTGAACTCATATGCTATTACAGCTATAACAGAAGGTAAACAAATCTCTGAGAATAAGCCCTGAGTGTGGAAGGAATGAAGGATGCTCCTGATTTCCTCATCAGCTGAGTTGGGACCAGAGGAGCAGGGAGGGATGTCAAGTGTTGGTAGGGCTCGCTGGGCTGTGAGGCTCACCTGGCTTAGTCACCTGGAATGGGGATCCCATTATCACAGAACAAGACCAGAAGGGAGAAGCCAGCCAAGAGTAGGGAGGGAAGAGGACACCTTTGCCCACGGTGTTTACATGTTGTATATATGTTTCTGACAATGAAATGTGTTCTTGGAAACATCTTCCTCATTTATAAATGTATCACCGAGGAGTGTATGCGAGAAAGACAGAGACATGTCAGAATCCCAAAGACAACAGCTCAGCCCTGCATTCCAGTATGTATACAAAGCTCAGAACATGCTAGGGATACAGCGGCAGAAGGGGTGGAGATGTGGTTTTGTTGGTATTTCCAAATGCAAAACAGGTCTCTCTTCCCCTCTGTTTGGTTGTCACTGTTTTCCAACAGAATGAAAATGCCTGCATCCAAGACATGTTGCCAGAAACATGCTTGGCAAAGCATTGCAATTCCTTTGTATAGAAAACAAGCGTTTCTTCCCGTGGGTGCTTTTCCGCGTTCACTCTCTCTGATTCCCGTGGTAACAATGGCCACAGTTAGCCCAGATCTGTGGACCCGGTAGAGATTCCAGATCTTTACAGCTCACGGAAGATTAACACAGACGTCAAACTGACGTTCCCAATTTGCGGGATTTAAACACTCAGCTTTAGAGTAAACAAAGTCCAGTGGCAAGGTTTAGACAACTTCAGCGATGTTCAACAATACAACCCAGATGTCAGGGAATGCAGACTTCACAAATGTATACTTTCCATTGCATCCGTCATGAGCAAAATGTAAGTGGGTCAGACAGGCTCATGAAGGAAAGAAGGATGCATAATTACTGGATGACTTTTATGAGGCAGATATTACACCAGGTACTTTAAATACATTATTTCACTTAAAAGATTTGCAATGAGGTAGCTATTATTTCTCTTACTGATGAGGACATGAGGCTCAGACTCTGCAGTGTGCCCAGGTAACCCCATTGGTGAGTGGCAAAGTTGGGATTTAGCCTGTGTGGGTATGTCTTGAAAATCTCTGCTCTTTCCAAAAGTCAACACTGACCACATATAACAATCCCTTGCTTAAAACCTTCCAGTTTCCCAGATTACGACTATCTTGGCTAATGTCTTAGCTCTAACTTTTGGTGTCGGGGGGGTGGAGTGGGGGGAGGTAGCACCCGCCTTCCTCTCTGGTCTCGTATTCTGCCATGCAGAAGGAAAATAAGGGTGCCCGAGCAGTTTCTGAGCCTCCCCACATCAGCCAGAATCAACTGAATGCTATGTGGTTCTTGCTTCCCAGGTCTGACGACTATTCCCTGCCCATGGACCTGTGGATACCCTGTACCTACTGACACTCTATGTTCTGTGCCTAATACCTGTTTGCCAAGTGAATTAATAGATGAATGACTGAATTAGTGAACAGATATTTCAAATACTTTGGTAATCGATATTTTTAAATTTTTATATAACATCCTAGGTAAGTGCTATGAATGTTACAACTCTTCGTGAATAATTCACTAAAGCGGAATTCCTAAAGATCCATATTAGATATGATTCAGTGGTAAACCACGGTGATTTTGTTCCCTCTACCCTGGGGGGACCATTGTGGCTGTCACAGCTGGGGCAGAGGGTGCTACTGGCATCTAGTGGGTAGATGCCACGGATGCTGCTAAGCATCCTATAACGCACAGGACAGTCTTCCCAACCCCAACAAAGAATGATGTCAATAGTGCCCAGGTTAAGAAACCATGTTTTATTTAATTTAATGGCATATGTTTGAAAGCGATCAAACTATGGCTTATTTGTCCTTTTTTCTGCTTTAATTCGGATTTTGCATCAGCCAGGCTGGCTTTCACTGCCTGAATTTGTCCTACCAAGGACTGTTGAAATTTTCCTGGGGATACGCTTCTAGAAAGGTCAGAAATACTCTTGTTCCGTAGAAATGTTTTTGCACATTCGTTGACTATCAACTGGTCATCGTCTCTAACTCAAATGACATAATGAATTCAGCATTTAAATTATTTACCCAGATTTAATTCCAGCAACTATTCTCTTTGTATTTTTCTCTTTGCCAGCTAATCTGGCTCGCTGCATTGGAATTTTGGTCATGCCCATTCTCCTTCCACACTAAATTATCTCCTTAACGTAGTATAAACAGAACAAGCTTGTGTGTGATATGCTTAACTGTTAATTTACCTAATTAAACTAATTCAATTAAATCATTTACATCTTTTTGGTATCGCGCCAGTTGATACTACTGCAGAAGTGGGATGTTTTAGAAGATGATTGTTCAGCAAATGAATAGAAAAAAAAATAATGGAACACAAAATGAAACAACAGCCCAAGTCTCTTGGCTTGAAAATTAAATGATACTAAAAAAAAAAAAAAAAAAAGAAAAATGCTGCTTTCACAGGGTACTGTGATTAGCTATTTTTCTTAAATCAATTTTCCCTAGAAATGGTATTTTAACATAGTGATCATAATTTATTGTGTAAGAGATATTTTAAACACTATTTATATGTTCACATATTTGGTATGTGTAAGTAATGTGCGCTCATTCCCACATTAGGGCATGAATAGTAAGATGTTTTGCGGTGCCAGCAAGACGTGAACTGAGCGGATTCTTTTGAACAAACCTGAAAAATAATTTTGCTAAATTACATAAATACTTTAGGATGCATGCATATTTCATTTATAGTCATCATCTAAACATCCCTGTCATCGTGATACATAGGCAAAAGTAAATGCAAAACATTTTATGCCAATAAAAATCAAAAGGGGGGAAAAAAAAGACAAGAAATTCAAGGCAGGAAAGCCTAAATAAATTGTCGTCTTTATGGATCTGCCATAAATCCCCGCTGTGGGCTTGGCTAATACAGAGTCTGCATCTGCGTGGGGCTGCAGCTGACCCAGGTTTGCTAGTAGATGGGCCACCACAGGTTCATCCCTCAGGGCTTCAGGTTGGCAGGGGAGGGATGCCAGGCAGAATTCGGTCTTCTCCCCAGGAACACACATACCCAAGGCAAGACCTGAGTTACTGCTCTGCCTCAACTAATTCTGGGTAAGTAAAGCCTTAGGTTTGGTAGAACTTCAGAAAAGCCACGAAGGAAACCAACCCAGAATCAGAAACAACCTCCCGATGTCCACCAGGGAAACCAGAGAGATCCCAGGTGAATCCCAGAGAGGCAGTAACAGCTGCCGGCCTGAGGTTTCCTTGTCAGTAAAGCACATTCCCTCCACCATGCTTCAGGGCAAATGGGCAATGCACTTTGTCTCCTGGAAGCCCTTGCTTTCTACCTATTTCTAGTTCAAATCCGAGCATCTTTCCCCCTCTATTTAGGAATCACAAGGAGATAATATGTAGGGTAGGAACAAAACAGAATATTTAAAAAAGATGGCTTTTTTTATTCTACTTGGGAACTGAACTTTACAGATGTTTTCCTGGGGTCAACCTTTGGATGGGGCTATTGGATGTTACAAATAGCACTGACTCTCATACATCATGCGCTTTCTGACAATAGAGTTTTGGAGGATGCCAATCAGATTTCTGATGCTAATCTTCCCCCCACCACTCAAGCTAAACTATTTCTCTTTGAGTAAATATCAGTTCTTTAAAGCCAGGTCACACTGTCTATCCTTCCTCATTGCCCTGACACAGTGACGGACACAGAGGAAACATATGGATTATTTATTTCATGGTTAACAAGCAGTAAAGAAACCATTTCCAAATGTAGTTCACCTTTCCACCCAAACAACTATCCCTTTCAACTCCATAGCAGGTCGGTGGTGTCCTGAATGCCCCAGCACCCAGGCTTAGGTTTTGGCTTCCTGCCTGATGCACCACCTTGCCAACGCACATCCACGTTTCTTTTCTAATACTCGTGTGTGGTCCTTCCTCTGCATCTTCCCTCTGTTTCTTAGCAGTCATCCTCCTAAACGCCCTCGCCCTTTGCAATATCCAATGAATACAACTAACTGGAAGAGCGACTGTAGAAACTGAGAATCCTCCTATCTTTACTTCCCCAGGGCTGCGGCAACAAAGGAGTGCAGGCTGGGTGCCTTAAACAACAGACATCTATTTTCTCTATTGTCTCCTATTTCTAGAGGCTAGAAGTCTGAGATCAACATGTCAGAAGGATTTTTTCTTCTAAGGTCTCTCCCTGGCTTGTGGATGGACATCTCCTAGTGCCCACCCCTCTGAGAGGGTCTGTGTCCCCATCTCCCCTTCTTATAAAGATAGCCCATTCTCATGACCTCGTTTTACCTTAAATACCACTTTCAAACCCCTATCTCCAAAAACGACCTCATCTGAGGTGCCGGGGATAGAACTTCAACATATGAATGTCAGAAGGACATACTAGTCTTTAACACCTCCCATTATTATTCAAGAGCTGATAGGAAAAAAAGATTCTTATGTCCTGAAACTTTGATAAGTACTAGATAGATACCATTTTATAGATATAAAACTAACGTTTTCCCCTTTGCTATCAGGAAATATTGTAATGCTGCCTCTCAACTTCTAGTTCCCATTTCCTCCTTCAGTGTTGCCCTAGTTTCCATTCTTCTCCATCCACTGCTGTGCTGACGCTGACCAGTCTGGGGTATCTTACTTGTCAGTGACTGGGTTAGGTCTGGTTATGTGACCCAAGTTTGGCTAAGTGAGAGAAAGAAATGTATGCTGGGGGCTTCTGGGAAGAGGCTTGCTATGAAGAGACCTGAAGTTGAATCTTTCTTTTGACCTATGGACCGTCCTGGGTCTGAGGGTAACACCTGGAATTTCTGTGCCATGTTGCAACCTGAAATAAGGGCAAGCTAACATAAGGATAGCTTTATTCGGGAGCAATGGGAAAAGTCCAGATCTTCAATGACATAATTTAGCCACTGAATCCACCCATCAGAGAGAGCCTGCCCTACCGTTAAACTTGTTTGGTGAAGTGAAACTTTTTCTTATTATTTAACCCAGTCTGAAATAAATTTTGCATGGTGGTCTCATAACTGGGGTGTCATGACTGTGTCCTGCCTATCCTTTCTTCTCTGTATTTGGTTTCTTTCATTGCCCTGTCCCTCTTCCTCCCTCACCTGCCTGCTCCATGACACCCAATACAGTGCTTTCCACTGACCATGACTGATAAGTACGTACTGAACAAATGCGTGGTTGTAGAGGTCATTGTAACAAAGGTTGGGGAGGGACTGGTGATAGGTAGATGCACAGGGAGGAGATGGAGAAGCATATTTTTGGAAACTGCATTGTGGGGCATTTGTCCTTGTGTTCCACTCCCTGCCCAGGCTGTCTCAGAGTGCATGCCTATGATGGGGCCACTGGGGGGCGCCCAGATGGCCCAGCCAGTACAGAATGTTTATTTATATATGAACAATTATAATCTAGGTCAACTGCTTAATCTAAGTCAGGCACAATGCCCCAAGTTATATGCTCTCAATCACCACCATTCGAAGGGTATGAAGCCCATTTTCTAGATGGAGACATTGAGGATGCAAAAGGTAAAGTGCCCAAGGTCCTATAGCTGATGAGTAAAATAGCCAAAACTCACACTAGAGCCCATGTTTTTATTTCCAGGAGTCAAAGGGTTTGAAGACTATCTATGGTCAGGAAATGCCAGAGGACCCACGGGCATGGCAAGGTCACGTCAACCTGGGGGAGGCCCTCCTGTGTGTGATGTGACAAAAGCAGCCCTACAGGAAGAGGTCTAATTGGATTTCCAGCATGGCCTTGGGCAAATCACAGATCTCTCACTCAGTTTACCCACATGAAAAATCAGCATATGCATATTGGCCATGTATTGTTCTTGAGATCAGTGCAAAAATTTCTCAAACAACTTCAAATAGCATCAACAGTCTCTAGCCCTAGATTAAGGAATCACATAGTAACTATTTATTCCTTGCACACAGTAGGCATTCAATAAATGTCTGAGAAATCAATTAAAGCAAAACAGAACCGACTTCTGTACCTTTTAAAAAAATGTTTCACTTTTTTCCTTCCTTCTTTCTTTTGTTCCCTATCCCCACTTTGATACCAGCCAGCCCAGAGCATTCACCCTTGGGCCGGCTGGTCACACCTCACTGGGCGCTAACTGGCTAGTCCCAGCTGGTGTGCACTGGGCCGCCCACAAGTCATGGGCAGTCTGGTTGTGATGGCCGAAGCTGGGCCAGTGACAAATGGGCTCTCTGCGCCTGCGATCTGGTGGGGCCAATTAATCACTGGGAGGTGCTCTCTCTGCATATGTATGGCCAGGGGTACCCCTGACCTTCCATCGGAGGCAGGGAGCCCAAAGCTTTGGGAAAGATATTTTTTCCAAACTAGAGAGACTAGAAGTCGGGGTGGGGGGGATGGTCTGAGAGAGAGACAGAGAAAGGACTCGAGGAGAGAAAGGGAAAGGTCAAAAAACTAAAATGAGGTATGAAGGTGATGAATGGTCTCAACCAGACGGTGGCTGTCCTGTCTGGCCTTAGGAAATCAAATTAATGGGGATCACTAAAGAATTTAGGTCAGAATTATAAAAAACATTCCTCCATGCAAACTGTTCAAGTACAGTTCTGCAGCCAGAAGCATCCACAAAATGTCTTCAAATCACAGTCACAGGGTGTGTGTGTGTGGGGGGGGAGTGTATGCAAGAGAACGAGAGCCAATATGTGCACCTGTACTGATGAAGAAATATGTGTGGATGGGATGTTTGCAGGGGGAAAATATATGGCTCTGCTGCCTGAGCTGCATATAAACCAACACGCTATGGAGAGGCACTCATTATATCTGTTTTTATCGCAAAACATAAACGTGAGGCAAGAGGTCACAGAGAACTCGAAAGATACACCTTGAAGATTCTGTCTCCTCAAAAAGCACCAGAATCTGCAGCAAGTGAAATCGCAGAGAAATCCCAGGCAGAGCCTCCCCTTGCCGCGATCTGCCCACATGCATAAAGATGTCAGTGTGTTGATTATTCTGATTAGACTTTTAGTGTAATTTATGGGGTCCAGCCATTGTGCCTGGGTGTCTGGCCTGCACTGGCTGCCCTGACGATGCCATTTTTAAAATGTCAGCTCGGCCATGATTCATGGCTGATGCTAGTGACATTGCTGCTGACCTGAAAGAGTTAGGCGGCAATATTTAATTAAAAAGAAAAAAAGAAGAAGAAGAAAAAGCCTAAGGAAAGTCGAGGGAAAAATCAAAAAGGACCAAATTCTTCTCTGGGAAGATCAGCACCTCAGAGCATGGAGGAGGCACTGGGAGTTCAATGCGCTTTCACTTGTTCGAGGGGCTGCACGTCCACGTGTCACTTGGAATGACAAGGTCATCCTTAATGAGGGAGACAGGGGCTCAGATCCCACTCACCGCCATGAACTGGCTCCCATTCCGGCCCCGTTTGGGGATTCCCTGGAAGGTGGGGCCATCACTTTTAGTCCTCGCCACGTGTGAGTCAGCCTGCCTGCCATCCCCCCCGACCACTGCAGATGCACCTGGGCTCCTGCCCCTGCCCCCTCCGATGCCCAGCTTGCAAAAGACCATGCTCAGTCCTAAGCTCCCAGGCCCAGGATGCTGTGCAGGCTTCGGGGTGAAATGGACACTGTGGAATCCGTGGTCCATTTGTTGAGAGTGTAAACCCGGCCCTGCACCACCACCCACAGAAGCCACGTCCCACACTGAGAACAAAGGGCCAGTTTAAGTGGGAGAACAATTACCCCTTAAAACACCCTCCTCACACATATAGACACACATCCATAGGCCTTAGCGGACAGCCCCTTTCCGGTCGTGGAGGACAGACGTTCTCATTAACGGGAGGCGGCAGCGAGCTGAGGTTTGGGAACGAGGCCGCCTTTGTCCAGGCCTGAGGGAGCCAGGCTATTGTCTTCCAGGCTCTCTTTCTCCAGCGACCCCAGGGTCGGGGGCACACATGCCGGCCTTGAACTCTCCGTCTGTCTCCCCCACCATATTAATTACTATTCCCTTTGGTCAGGCTAGGAAAACAGCCTCGACTGCATTAGTGCTAATTAAGAAGAGTGAGCTCGCCATCCTGGCAGCTTCCACCGGGTGGTTCAGGCCAGGAAGGGCCCTGACAATCCTATTACTGGAGAAGAAAACACCTCCCTCTGCTCCTTCCTGATGAGTGATCCTGCAGCGCCCTCCCTCCAACCCCCGTGGTGAGTTCTCTTCCATTACGGATGCATCTGCCCCAGCAGCCAGTGACCAGCAAGGACAGCGGGTCAGCCAGCCATGCGGGCCAGGGAAATAGCTACGTTTCCTTAAGCCAAGGGGAGTGAGCAGAGCAAATGGGGGTCATGTCCATCTCTAACTCCATCTGTTGCCTTCTTCCTCTTTCAAACACCATAAGTAAATGAACAGATAGGCTGAATAAACGCGGATCACTCACATCATCATCTCCTAAATCCACCACGCTCACCATTTAAACTCACCGGCTACAGCTGCCTCATGAGACATGCGCGCTCTGGAAGCGGGCCTCCTACAGGATGGAAGACAGCTAATGACAATCTCACTGCCCCCTCCTTCGTGTCCTCCCTGTCATCCTCACTGCCCGGAGCCACTGCCACGGCCTCCACACCGACTCAGGCACTGTCTGCTCCCGGCCATCTCCACAGGGTCACAGGGCTGCATTCTCAGGGATAGGTGGGTGTGCTGCTTGCCTGGCTTACAAACAGCCACTTGACCCTGTCTATAGAAGAAAACTCCTTGGCATGGTTTACAGGCCCTTGCCAACCTGGATAGGGCCTTCCTTGCTTTTCCATCATTTGTCAACCACCATCCACCAGGGTAACAATCCCCCCAGTCACCCTCCACCAGGACAGCAGTTCCCCCAGTCACCCTCCACCAGGACAGCAGTCCCCCCAGTCACCCTCCACCAGGCAGCAGCCCCCCGAGTCACCCTCCACCAGGCAGCAGCCCCCCAGTCACCCTCCACCAGGACAGCAGTCCCCCCCAGTCACCCTCCACCAGGCAGCAGCCCCCCCAGTCACCCTCCACCAGGCAGCAGCCTCCCCCACCCCAGTCACCCTCCACCAGGCAGCAGCCTTCCCCACCCCAGTCACCCTCCACCAGGACAGCAGTCCCCCCCAGTCACCCTCCACCAGGCAGCAGCCCCCCCAGTCACCCTCCACCAGGACAGCAGCCTCCCCCACCCCAGTCACCCTCCACCAGGCAGCAGCCTCCCCCACCCCAGTCACCCTCCACCAGGCAGCAGCCTCCCCACCCCAGTCACCCTCCACCAGGCAGCAGTCGTCCCAATCACTCTGACAGAGGAGCTAACACAGAAGCTTGCATGGTCCAGCAGGATGTAACATATGTCAAAAGCAAGGGTTAGGAGGGCACAGCTAAGGGGAGGGCACCCTCTCCCTTCTCACCCGCCCCCCCCCCAGAAGGGACATCTACTACTTACTTCCTATTGGGAATAAAAACCTTTGGATTCCTACTCATGTGCACCCCCCTCACAAAAAGCATATGAAATTGGCCAGATTTTAAATGTTGATAACTAACTGAAATTAGAAGGCCAAACAAAACATACTGGTAGACACCCCCAGTTGGGGACTTTGCTCCCCATTCTACTTGGAAGATGCTGCCCCCGGCTCCCTGAATAAACCCAGCATCCCCAGCCTTCCATGCCCGGCTCGGCCTCTGCCTGTCTGTGTTGTGTGATTAGTGAAGGCCTTGCCATGTGCTGTCAATCTCACGCAGCACCAGCCTGCCACCGGCTGCCATGCTTGGGGTTGCCAGCTATACCAGCGTGCCCAGCACAATCTGAATTTTAGTGAACAAGAAATAATTTTAATTACGTTCTAAATATTGCATGGGGTATACCTGAACTGAAAAGTATTCATTATTCACCTGAAATTCCAATTTAACCGGTTGTCTTTTATTTTTTTTTCCTGCTAAGGGAACCCCACGTTGGCTCCAGCACACCCACCCTATTCTCACCAGGCACTGTTCCAGGTGCTGGGAATACAGTAGGAAACAAAATGGACCAAAAAACATACCCAAACCAAAAACAAACCCCTTTCCACAGGGAGTTGATGTTCTGCAGCCAGAATCCAGGGTTTCCTCTTCTAGTCCAACATCAATTTGGCTCAAGAGTTACACTGGAAGTCACTCGCCTACCAAAGAGCCTCAGAGGAGTCACTGTCTGCATTTCACTAATGGGGGGTGATGCCTGTGCTTCAGGTTGATATAAACATGTGTGTGACATACACGGGTATCTTCCTAGAACAACGTCTGGCACGAAGCAGGTGGCAATGTGTTGCAACAGGTAACACCTGGTACCAACCTTTAACTGTCTACATTTCTATGTCCCCCTTAGTCCAAAACATCCCTCCAAGGACTGACATCCTAATTACCTCTGTATTTCCAGGCCCTGAACATTGTTAGCATGTGATAGGGACTTGGTGGGCCTGTTTAGGGGGTCACAGTTATGGCTGCTTTAGTACATGAAGAGGCATGGACTTTACTGTCTCCATACAAGCAAAGAGAAATGGAAATGTGAAGCAAGTTTCTGGATAAAGAAGACCAAACACTTAATTGCAAAGTAAGAGTGGGTCTCTTTGTAGCCTGAATGATGCAATTTGCATATTATCTCAAATGGAAAGTATCAGAAAATTCACTCTATTTCCCCTTTATAGATGTTGTAAGGCAACTTGTATCTAGGGATTTTGGGACACAGATTCGGGAACCTGGACTTTTTAAAAACATGTTTTCTGGTGATAAAAAGTCATTTGTAAAATAAAGTTACAAGAGGCCTTCAATTTCACCCATAATCTCACCATTCAGGGATAGCGCCTGTCAAAATCTGGTATATTCTTTGATCCCTTTATGGTGTGTGTGTATTTCTCCCCCTTAGGTATATATCATAATGTTGAATCCTATTTTATGTAATCTTATATCCTGTTTCTTTCACCTCATGGTCTTCCAAAACATTCATATTCTTAAAAAATATCTTTACAAGCCTCATAATATTCCATATGTATGTACATATATATGTATAAAATCCATACATGTTCCATTATTTATAAATCCAATTATTTATTGTTAGACATTTCGTGGATCCTATTTGTTTCATTATTTAGAATAAGGACGTGATGAGCATCTTTTATTTGCAAGTCTGTGATTTCTTTTCTGAGGAGTTTGGTCAAGGGAATGCACTTTGGTAAGATCCTTGAAATGTACAAAGCATCTGACCTCTAAGGGATCCTTATAACCAAGGGTGAGGAAATGCCCTAGACCTTAAGGAGACAAGCTGAGACCTCCAACAGTGTCAGCAGAGGCGGGTCTCCATATCAGGAGAAGCAGTGGGACCTTGGCACCCTCATCTCGTCTCCAAGATTCGCCTCCATTTGGCAAAGCGAAGATGGAGCTTTCATTTTTATGAAGGCAGCTGGTTGGTTTCCTTAACCCAAGGGGATGTTAAGAACTGCAAAGCTAGTAATGGGTTGTCTCTATGGAGATAGCATTATGAAGTCCGTTATTAAAATCAAAATGTATATCAGTCTAGTTTTGGATGAAGATTCCTATCTAATTGCAAGAAAATAGGGTTTGATGGTCTTTAGACTTTTAAGAATTCCAGAATCCAGTCTTTAAAAAAAGGTCGACAATAGAGATAGCAAATGCATGGTCTATATGCCACGATTCTCCCGTCCTGAGCCTGCTGGTAGCAGCCCTCTTTTCCAAGCTCCTGGATTTCACCTGTGAGTCCTCATCGCAGCAATTTGGGTAGCCCATGTCAGTTGCCTGGAGTGAGCACATAACTCCATTTTATAGCCCAGATACAGAAATACACTTTACAATACAAATCGATTGGAACTAGGCTGTTTTATGAAGAGATAAGGAGTTCAGAGCCTGAACCACTTCGGTCCCTCAGAAAAGACTGTTTAGAGTTCTGTTTGATGGCCACTGATCTAGTCCAGCTGTCCCATCCCTCCAAATCCTGACATTTCAAGATTCCTGCACCCTGTTATTCACACAATGAGATCATTTTTATATAGACGATCTCATTTGACATCTTGTTCGCCCTCTTTGCCGTATGACTCTTGTTCACTGGATTGAGGTGTGAGCAGAAGTGGTTGGGAAATGAGGGGCCCACCGTCTTTACAACAGAATCAACAATGGGCACTAAGAAGTAAAAATGGGGTTTTGATACTAATATTGTCATGAATGGAATCATTCTGATTTTTTCACAATTTTGGCTGTAAGAGGCTTCAAGAGGCTTTGGGGAAGTCACCTCAAGCTCCGCCCAGCTGACCTTACCTAAGGGCAGTTCTGAATCATCGAATTAAACGCAGATCATTGTGATACCAACAGTCCTGATACTGAGGATGGTCACCCCACTAGTGCTCACTGAGATGGAGTCTTGGGCAGCCCTCAGGACAGACAGGCTGTGGCTCTACCACTGTCCAAAGAGTCCTGTCTCATCCTGTAGTCCCTCTCCTCCTGGCTGGATAGAAGGGACAGGCACGGCCATTTACACAGTTCCAGGGCCTCCACAGAGCGCAGCACCAGGCAGGCTGGAGCCACTGCCATGGAGCTGCCACTGAGAATTACCATCATTCCAGACAGCAGCACGTCCCCTGAAAAGAGAGATTTCAAACCCCACAAGCTCAGCCCTCCATCCCTTGTTCTCCCAGCCTTATAAAAATAGAAAGAACACATGTTCCCATTAGTCACTTGCTTCAGGGTTGCTGTGGGGTATATGCAAGCAGCCTGTACACTGAACCCAAATTTGAATATCATTTGCATCTTCCAGGTAGACAATGAATATGGCATCAAACACACAGGCATAGCCCCCCTCCTCTTCTCCTCACAAGGCATCAAGTGAGGAGGCCAGATGACACTTCCTGGGAACAAGGCCTATCGTTTGTGTGTTTTCACATCCACTTGATAAGGCCCCTCCTGGACAACGAAGCCCACCCCAGCTGGAGAGGCATTCTGAGAGGTTTTTAATTAAGCCTCTGCTTGCCAACAGTGGTTTGCATATGCGCAGGAGGGCAGCACTCCTGGGGAAGCCATACAGACGGCCACTTTTGCCTCTCTGTGCCCTTCCCTCTGTGAGGTTATGGGCAGAAGCATGGCCTGTGCCGGCAACCCCTTTGGAGAGAGCATCTGCAGTGGGATGCAGAGTCGAGCCCATGGTGCAGTGGCGCTGTGCTTGCTGCCTTCCCTTGCTGGTTGAGTCCTGGCTTCACTGGCACTTGTGGGACTCCCCGGGCAGCAGCGTGGAGGGTAAGAACAGAAGAGAAAGGGGCCGCCTGGGGCTTAGGTCAGAGTTAGGTCACAGCACAGCCAGAAGGAGAAAGACTAGAAGAGCCTTCAGACCCTACAGGTGGCTCAGTTATTGACCTGCACATCCCTTCTGGGAGGGACGCAGGCTCCAAGAGCAGGAGGCGCTCTTTGTGGCTCTGACCTGCCTTGACCCGACCTTTGTAACTCTATCAGGACTAGTGGTCAGTAGTTATCAACTGTCAATAAACCGCCAAAACACACACTTTAATTCAGAATACGGGAAGGCCCATCTATTTGCTGATCGATCTTGGCCTTGCAAGTTGACAAAATGCAGAGTCCCCTGTCTTCTTATCATAATATTGAAAATATGTGCTGCGACAAATTGAGTGATCTACACCTCTGTGCCCCACTCCCGAGGCCCTTAGTAAATACAAGACGATTGATTGAGATGAAAGGGGAAGGGGAGGGCTGCGGTGTTCTTCTAAACTAAGAAACCAGCGCCACGGAACCACGGGCCAGAGGACCAACCAGTCCATCTCATTAAGTTCATCTACTAAAATTCTATGGAAAAGAGCAGGGGTACCTGGCCCGTTATCTGGATAATTTTAAAACAATCTGCATGTGTTTGACTAACTGAGACAAAAACAAACTTTGGGGGTTTTTAACAGAAAGATGGAAACCCTAGATTTTTGCCAACTTCTTTGCACATGACCTTGTGCTTTGTTGATTTGTCTGTGGTTTTGTAATTTCTCCCTCCCCCCACAACCCCACAGAAAACAATACTGAGGTTTTGGAGGTGGTCAGATCACATCACTGGCTGATCTCCAGATGCAGAGCAGGCAGGTGGCAGGATGGGCCCCCGGCTGTTTTCCAGCTGCTGGGATGAGTGAGGAGAGGAGTGAGGCCAATGGCTTCAGCAGTCACTCCCCCACGGACCAGCTGCCTGATACCACCAGAACCACTGTCGCATGAGAAACCATAGGGCTTCTTACAAATAAAAGAAACATAATTCTGGAGTAATACCGTATTCTGTACATGGGAAGCCTTGGGGCTGGAGAGATTACATGACTGGTTCAAGGTCACACATCTAACCAGTGATGGAGGCAAGGATGAGACGCTCAGCCCCTCTAGGTGACTGTCCTTAGTGTGCAAACTATAGAGTGTGTTGTAAACATTATCACAGTAACTTGAGGAAAGGGGTTTTGCACAGTGGTGCCTGTTTACCCACTACTGGAATGAGGGATTTTCATGTATGAACATGGTGGGAAACTGAAGCTTATGCCTCCAAGCACCAAAGCATTGACTGCACTTTAAATATTTTTATGAAATATTTCTAAAATATATTAAATAAGAATATTAAAAAGATTTTAACTTAATCAGTATTAGTATATGCATTTTGTGTCATATTTTTTTTTCTGTAGAAGGTTTACCCCCACCCATTACTCTTGAGTTTTTATTTTGTGCCAAATAGTTAATCTTACTACACATAGTTTCTGAATTATTAGTATTTTTAGTGTGATCTTTTCACCGATAAGTCTATGCATTAATGCCTGTGAATTTTTCAAAAATATATTTAGACCAAGGTGGTCCTTGCAAGTTCTTGGGTAGTCTTTTTAAATAATATATACTTGTATTGATTTCAGAGAGGAAGAGAGAAGTAGAGAGAGATAGAAACATCAATGATGATAGAGAATCACTGATGGGCTGCCTCCTGCATGCCCCATCCTGGGGATTGAGCCCACAATCCAGGCATGTGCCCTGACCGGGAATGGAACCGTGAACTCCTGGTTAATTGGTCAAAACTCAACCATGAGCCACGCTGGGTTTTGAGTCTTTTTCAACATTTCTTTCTTAAGCCAATTGGCACCAGACAAAGCTAAAAGTAAGAGCAAATATTCTCTTTCAACATAAATGTTAAACTTTTTATTTGGGTGGTTCCCTTTCTTGAGTTGGATGTTCTAATTGCCCTTGATTTAAACAAGTGGTCCCGAGATTGCCCTAAACATGAAAGATGACAAATGTGGGTCCATCAATTTTATGTCTGAAGCATGGAAATGTCAAAAGTGCATTTGCCTAATTCCATGGTCCCAGTTTATCACCCTCTCCCATGCCTGTACCTCTCAGCTCCAGAGAATTCCAGTTCATCAAGAGAAAGCATAGCGTAAGGCTTGATGACATTATCACAAAGTCTGAGTAACAACAAATAGGGGGAAACAAAAATTGGATCTTCTCTGCTAAAGATGTTTCCCTACAGAAGGGTAGATGATGATAATTCAGGCCCTGGGATAAGTCCATCAATCATAATGACTCAAAGGCAGTGTTGGCCATTTGAACAATGCCTCAAAAATCATGAAGGAAGAGGGTGTGAAGCACATTACAAAATGCACATAATTAGATGAAAGAAATAATCATTGAAGTGTATTTTAAGTTCTAGTGGATGAGTAATTTCCTATGTTGACAGGGAAAAATGTGCATCATATTGTTTATCTATGCATTGTCTCTGTGTCATACAAAATCCAAGAATTAAATATATTCCTTGGTTACAAAGAAGAAAACTAATAATGTATTAATGATAACCTTTCATTATTATTATTTCATTAGTGTTAAATTACAATTTCAGAACCTTAAACTCTGTCCCTATTTCTAGCTTTGCTCTTGAAAATTTGAGAATAACGTGTAATGATCACTTGGAAAACTGCTGCACAAATGTCCTGTTCATGGAAACTTCCTACCTGCCCTGAATGTGACAGTTTTCCACTGGAGAAGGTATCAGTCACTGAAGGCAAAGGAAGTGGCAGCCAGGGTCAGAGACAAAAGGCTCAGGGCAGTGAAGCCAGTGTGGTGGTGGAGAGTACAGGTCTGTGAGCAGTTGAATGCTGGAAAGAAAGGGATGGGATTCGGAAAGGAAAAGCATATTTGTCTCATACTCCCATAAATACAACCTCTGGGGATTTTGCTGTCCTCTCCAAACTGGGTGGAATCCCGCTATCTCACCCTTGGAAAAGGGTCTAGTGCGGCCGTGGGCAAACTACGGCCCGCGGGCCGGATCCGGCCCGTTTGAAATGAATAAAACTATTGAAAAAAAAGACCGTACCCTTTTATGTAATGATGTCTACTTTGAATTTATGTTAGTTCACACAAACACTCCATCCATGCTTTTGTTCCGGCCCTCCGGTCCAGTTTAAGAACCCATTGTGGCCCTCGAGTCAAAAAGTTTGCCCACCCCGGTCTAGTGTCAGCCGAGGAGGCCAGGTGAGAAATCCACCAGCTTCCCTACTTGCTGGAGAGTTTGAGGAGTCAGTCAGCAGAAGGGCGCTGCTGCCTAGGCTCCCTGGTTCAACACGCTGCCTGGTGATTAAATGCGATGTGGACTATTAAAAGGGTCACCTGGGAGATGAATTAGTGGCTCTTCTTCTCATGCCAGCTTTGTTCACCTCACTTTGCGATCTTTGAGCTCAGAGGACTCCTGCAGCTGCCCTTCACCTTCAGACGATGAGCATTAGGGGATTATGGCGATGGAATCCTCCAACCTGGTGCATTTGGCCTTTCGCTCATGCCAGGCAGGGTACCACTGAATGCAAACTGTGTGTGTGCCGGAGGGAAACCATGAGCTGCTTCCTGGGGCACCATCACTTCAGTCCCTGTGTGATGCATGAAAAGCATCTCACAATTATACAATTAGACTGCATATGCACTCCCCCACTCGTGTTTATTTTGGCCACCTGACACGCTGCTTACTGGAAAATGAAGGCCGTTCGTCTAGGTGGCTTATCCTTCCTTCCCCCTTTCAGGACATTTTGCTGATCTGCTTTGATTTATTTAGACGCCCCGTGGAACCTGAGGAAGTGTGCATTGCTGAAATGGAACTTACGTGGCATATCTACCTTGGAAAGCAGAGGCCTGTGTAAAGAGGGCCCTGGCAGCTGGCTGTCAGTGTGGCAGGGGGAGGAAAGGAACAATCAAAGAAGGGGGTGAGGCTTTGGCAAGAGGCTCCTGGACTTGGGGTTGGGAGAGGAAAAGGATGGGGTGAGTAGTCCCATGTGCTGTTCCTCGGTGCATGGGATCTAAGTGAGAGGGCTGATGGGATGCTACACGATCTGGCGGGATAACCACAGCGTGTTCACTGAACTGCCGAACTGCCTGGCAGCAGCCCCCCTGACCATCCGATGAGCTTCCCAGCGGCACAAATCAGAACGTCAATAAGACACCACCAGTTGCCAAATCCATCTCATTGCACGTAAACCAAAAGTCTCAACAATCAATCATGTGTTACTGAATTACTATCAGAATTCAGTTGTAGCAACACCCAGGGAGCGAGGGCATCCAAAAGGCATTTGAGCTAATGAGTGAAGTCCAAAATGTTGCCATGAAACAAGGTGACCAGTACCTAATTCGGGGAGAGCGAAATCTGAAAGACAGCATGTGAGGGGAGCTAAGAGAAATTAAGTGAAAACAAGAGAGAGAGGCTGTAGTCGATATGCTTTTCAAAAAAATGGGCTGCTTCAATGCCAGTTTCTCTCCACCCACCAGGAAACATTTGTATTATCTCAGAGTCTGTGTTAATTTCCTCAACTTCATTTCTGACTGATGGAGACTAGAATTTCTAAAGCTACTGTTGATTCGTGCTCGCACCTCTACCTACCATGCCAATGCCCGCAAGGAGATCCATGAGGTTAAGTCCAATTCAGTAACCACTATTTTGGTAATAGATGGACATTTTCAAGACCTAAGGGAACTATCAAGCCTGGCCTTTCAAATAGTTTTGAAAAAAAATTTATCAGTTTCTCAAAACCTGTTTAGCTGAACGAATTGCCACCGATCCATGTGTATAAACACCCCCACTCTACTTTTCTGTCATCTGCCCCTTTCCCCTTTATTGCTCTCATGTTAGTAGATTAAAAGATCAGAAGTGCCAGCTTTTAGCAAATAGATTCGTCTTTAGTCACAAACAGATTTCTATGAGAATGAATACAAAGTTATTAGAGGAGAGACTTAAGTACATTACACATATTTTAAGCTTACTGTCTGATTTCTGTTAGGCATGCCCTGGTTTCTTTTAAGCACTGGGAACATGCTCATTTTCCAGTTTATATGGGGGATCTTCTGTATCTAGAGTGCCATTTAGAGGATTACTAATTTACTAAATGGTACCCCAGTGCCCTGAAAGAGTTAATTCTCTTCCAAGAGATAAGCAATTTATTTTCTATTTAACAGCAGGATAAGGCCCACTGCTTACAAATGACTATGAGCACTTTAGTTGGGGTTGGGGGGGCAGGGAGAGAGCTATATAAAAACAGGGTATAATAATTATAATTATTGTAATATAGTGTCAATCCACCGTGTTATTTTTATACATACCCTTTCCTAACATTTGTCTAGAAAGACCTGATCAACATTGTGAGAGTCCTGTCACTTTTTGTGTATATCTTTGAAAGCTGGTTGTCAAGAGAAGTGCCAAATTCTCTGGTAAAATAGTCCTTTTAGACATTCAGTCAACAAATGTTTTTCAAACACTATAAGTAAACAGAAATCAAAGCCTCCAACCCACCTCCCAGAGCTTCCAACTTTGCTGGGGTGAAAATGCTTCATGAACAAACACCTAGCCAGAGGTAATAATATCGGTCAATAGAACCATCATGAGAGTGCTGTGCAGAGGAGAGAGACATTGCCCGCACTGTAGGGAAGCTATCACTGGCCTTCGGCACCGGGAGGCAGTGACAATGCTATCTCCACCTGGGTTCAGATTCCAGCTCTGCCATTTGCTAGCTGTATAATTTCGATCAAGTTTTACTTAACCTCTCTGAGTTTTAGGGTCTTTAAACAATGACTTGAAATGTGGGAAGACTTAAGCAAAGTTATATCTGCTAAAATAATTTACAAACTGATATGCCCTGCCAACACAAACACGAAAATTTCTCTAACATGTGTGCTTCTTATAGAAAATGGAAGTGATCATAGGCAACGTCTTGTGTGAGTGAAAACTTGCTCAACATGATTCACACTGTTTCCTCTCCTAACAGGACTCCAGGTCTAATTCTCATTGATGGGGGCTTGGGTAGCACCACAAAGAAGTGACAGTTCTCAGTGAAGATACATCACCAGAACCTGAAGAAGGAAGGGTGGGAGGTGTTCTAAAGATGAGGACGAGAAAAAGAAGCAGTAGGGAGCCTAGACAGGTCATCTAAAAGAAGTCCAACGGGAAGGAGAGAGAACAAAAGGAGGAGGACATCTGCGTTCATTAGCTAGGGCTGCCATAACGAAAGACCATGGACTGAGGGACTCAAACAATGGAAGTCTATCATGTCATAGTTCTGGCGCCTAGAAGTCTGAAGTCAGGTTGGTTTTCCCTGAGGCCTCTCTCCTTAACTTGTAGCTGGCCGTCTTCTTGTCCCTCTGTGCATGTCTGTGTCCAAATTCCTTTTCCTATAAGGACACCAGTCATCTTGGGTTAGGGCCCATTCTAGTGACCTCATTTTAACTTAATTACCACAATCTTCAAACACATTTTGCAGTACTGGCGGGTTAGAACTTCAACATAAGAATTGGGTGGCACAACTTATCTCAGAATTCATAGATGAATCTGGAGCTTTACTTACCATGATAATAACACAAAGAGTGGCAGAAACAAATTTCTAGGCATAAGAGCAGCCCAAATGCTTTGTGACCCGACTGCAGAGATCTGGAGACTAAGGAGTTTGGGGAAGCAAATGGGTTTGTGTGTGTGCATTTCCCTAAAACAATACACAAACCCTTTCCAGAGAATAATCAGGCTCCTGAATATTATAATAATTTTCAGACTCTGGCCTGAACCTTTCATATGAACCTTTCATAAGTGATGGTAGTTTCTTCTCTGATAGATGTCAGCGGTAGGTGCTCCACGAGATGGCTCAGAGATCTGCTCTGATGACTTCTATCCTCGGCCTAACAAGAAGTTATTCCTTATGCCTGACCAAAATCTCTTCTAGTGGAAGTCAAAGTTTAGCATTTCAAGGCATCCTGACTTCAGTGAGTTCATTCTCTTTCACAGTCCCTGCTAATATGTCCTTCAGTCCATCTTAGGCTCCCCATCCTTCTCCCTCTTCTTCCCTTGATGTATGTGAAGAGTAATTATTGAGAAACATCCACAGACAATTCCATCATATATTTGAGTAGTTAAGTTACTCCTTGGTTTTCTCTTATTTTACCAAATAAATAAATAACTCAAACATTTTCCCTTCCACCACCTGACATCCTAGCTTTAGCTTTTCCTTGATAACATATTAAGACAGAATACTCAGGAATTTTTAAGTAAGGATTTCTAGTATGGATAAGTTTGTCAAGTACTATGAAGTGAGCAAGTTGGTATTCTTTATAACATGAATATATACACATTTTCAATCTCTTAGGTGGGATTTCTGAAGTACATTTGCCTTTCAAAATATAATATTCTGTATATACACTTTATATACAAAATAGCTGATTAGAATTCCCTAACTTGCTGTATTTCATATGATCAGTTTCTCTCTACTTTAATCAATGAGCTTGGATATCATTTTAGTTTTTTTCATCTTAGATTTAATTTAACTCACCACTTTTTAACCACAAGGTTAGATAGTTCACACAGAAGAAAAGGGACGGATTTGTCCAACATGTGACATGGACAGCAGTCAAAAGTCATGTCCCTTCTAAAACAAAAATCCGTATGAGACCTTTATAAAAGGGGTTGTTTGAAAGTAGGATTGCAGGTAAGTGGATTTATGTGATGGCCTCCATAAAAACCACGTGATTCCCCCTGTTAGACGGGAACTGAAGGGGATACAACTCAGCAACACTTTTGATGCTCCCCATTAATGTGTCCATATGACACCCATGCAACATACAACTTCATACACATTTATTTTGTGTATCACCTCACCCTATTCTCACTTCTTATAAAAATCTTTTTGTATATAATGAATATAACTTAAATGTGTATATATGTATGTGTGTGTGTGTATGTGTGTATATATATATACACACATACACACACACACATGATTACATAATTCTAAACAGGGCCCATAGTTTATTCAACTTTATCAACTAAAATAGCTCCCCCTCACTTATTTTTAGGCTTTTCAAGGTATTTTCCCTGATTTTTTTTCTATAGATGAATCTTTTAAACTTGAAGAGGTGTTATAATGATATAAAATAAACTACAAGGGACCACTGCTGAATATCTATACTTCGTGTCAAGTAGAGACCACCCAAGGGGTATATTTGAGCAGCCCTTGGATGATCCTCCTTCCTCCCAGTCTTGGTCTACCGAAGTCCCAAGATCCTGGAATTCACAGTCACAGTGTGTTCTGGTCATCTCCCCTAGGATTTTACCATTTTAGGGCATGGCGGTCCAACTTCCATCTTCTAGAGCCTGCATATTATTGAGATCTTTCTTTGATCACCTGAGCCTGCCCCACTGAGGGAGGCAGGAAATGAGCAGGAATTACTACCCCTGAGAGCAGTTCTCAACCAAAGAATAACAGGAGTTACTGTGTAAATACACAAGCTCCCTTCTCCCTTGGGCAGAATAACCATGAACTGTGTTTTCTAAACTCTTCCCTGAGTTTTACCAGTGAAATTAAGCTCCAGGTGCCCACAATGATAACTTGTTTCCTAATATAGTCTTTATTAGCATTTTTTCTTCCCTGCTTTGCTTCCCCACATTTCTCCCAGTGCCTTGGATCACCATAAAATAAACTACCTTGTCTCAGCGTCTATATCTGAGAGGCCCAAATGAAGACATATGGTCAGTTGGTGTCTTCTATTCATATGCAGAATCTTGGATTGGGGGGAAGATGATGAAGTGAATTTGTATCATAGAATCTCCCTACTCCAATCTATATATATAAAAGCCTAAGGGACCAGCTGACCTTCCCACTATTCAACTGTCCGACTGGTAGCTATGACACACACTGACCACCAGGGGGAAGACACTCAATGCAGGAGCTGCTGAGCTGTGGTGACTTGGCAGCTGTGGTTCTTGGGTGACGCAACCGGAACCAGAGAGGAGGGAGCCCGATTCTGGGGTGCGTCACCCTAGAACTGCCCTCTCACAATCCGGGACCCCTGCAGCGGTTCTCAACCTGTGGGTCGCAACCCCTGAAAATACATCCTGCATATCAGATATTTACATTACGATTCAAAACAGTAGCAAAATTACAGTTATGAAGTAGCAACGAAAATAATTTTATGGTTGGGGTCACCACAACATGAGGAACTGTATTAAAGGGTCGCGGCATTAGGAAGGTTGAGAACCACTGCCTCAGGGGATGTCGGAGAGCTAGTTTCCACCTGATCCCTGCTGGTCAGGCTGAGGGACCCCACCAGTGCACAAATCTGTGTACTGGGCCTCTAGTATCCAATAAAAGAAAAACGAAGTAGTGAAAAATCAGCAAGATGCTCACCAGCAATAGTCGAACAAAGAAAATGGTATAATTTCAAGTGATAAACTTAAAAAAAAATCAGTTGGGGAAGAAGGGGAAATATTTTGATGTGTCTAAATGCTGCCTTCAACTGTACCCTGAACTGTACAGTGGGTAGAAAAAAGTAGAGAAAACATCTACAATTTCCCCAAATATCTCACAACTTGGAGAGAAACAAACTGAAGGTGGGTTGAGTCAGGAAAGTAATTTCACAAACAGAAGCCCTATACCTATCACTATTAAACCTCAGAGTTTTATCAGTGACATGGACTAGAAAATCTGCCTGGGTTTAACATTTTAGAAGAAGGTCTACAGGGTAGTAAGATACATTACCAGCTAGGTGAAGTCAACCCTGACAAAGGACTTTTGAGGAAATCTCAGGAGAAGGGGTGGAACCCTTGGTTCTCTAAGACAAAGCACTCAGGACATATACAACAGGATAGAACACATGAAGCTTTTGTGAGAGGAAAGAAAGATAGGTCTCAGATTAAGTAGGAGGAGGTCAATAAGAATTTACCCAACATCTACTAGTAGAAAGATAGATCTCCATAGGGCTTCTCATAATAAGCAGGAACAAGACAAATGAATGAATAAACAAATTTTTTAAAATATGAAGGAACCTCCACTTTCAATAATGGCAAACACCCTTCCACTGGAAACAACTTTATAGGCTGGATAAAATAGTAAAAACATCTTTAAAACACTGAGGTCCTAATGAGAGATCAAGGAGCTGGTCAAACTAAAGGGACTACCAGAACTTTGAAAGGTAAGAGAACAGGAGAGACACCCTTTAGCCCAAAGTCATGAGGATATTTGCCAAACTTGCAAATGTGGATTTTGGTTTTGACAGCTTTGCTGCATGTGAGGTAGGACAGATACCAATATGCTTAGAGCCCATTCAGGGTAATGAATCTAACAAGAGACCTCCCCACATTAAGCCAGGATATCAAAATATGACATGTTAAGAAAGAGGAAAAGGATATTTAAAAAAGAAGACATGCAAAAGAGAGGTGAAAAACCCATCTGGAATAAAATACAACCTCCCCCCCCCCCAAAAAATGATGTCATTAAAAAAAGACAGTGGAGCTTAGGAGGCAAATTAAGGATCAAAATATCATTATATAACTAATAAGTAACTTAGCACAGGTATAATAGAATAGACATGACTGAAAATTGAATTAGTGGCATAGGGTAAAGGCATGAAATAATCTTAGTGAATGAAAAGAAGAAGAAAAAATAAGAGAGATAATAGGGAAAGAATAACCAATGTCTCTGGATACGGACTGCAACAGATGGGAGGAAAAACAGATATATAAGAAAAATATGTGCCTTAAAAGATGAAGAAATCGATATATCAACCAAAGGGCACAGTATATTCTAGGAAAAACTGATACAAATTAGTTGATGCTGCATATCTTGGTTTAGTTGCAGAGTTTAAAAAAATAAAGAAGAAATTAATTAGTTATTCAAGTACAAAAATTAAGTTCTCTATAAACAGAAAAAGTAGGTGAGCCTCAGTCTACTCCCTAACACTTAATCCCAGAAGACAAGAAAGCAATATTTACAAAGTTCTAAAGAAAATGGAATGCTCTGTAGAATATCATATTCAGTCAAATTGATGTTCAGATATAATCACAACAGTGAGAGAGTCTCAAACATGAAGGAACTCAGAATATGGATTCCATGATCCCATCTACCAATCAAACAAAGGACAACTTTATGGTTAAAGTACAGTACTCAGTGCCAGAGGACAATGAACAAAGATCTACAAATTTCTGATGAAAAATAAGTATAACCTGAAAATTTTATAGCCAGCTAAAGTATCCTTTCAACTATCCATTTTTCTTGTTTGTTTGTTTTTATGCTTTAACACTGCACCTTGAGTATAAAGGCAACAGGCATCCTCAAGCATGCACAAACATATACTAAGACAACTAAAAACCTTTTATAAGTCTACAAATAAACGTATTCAACTAAAAGAGAAATCAAAATTTAAAAACACAAGAATGGGAAACACTGGTCTAAAAATTTGAGTTGAGCACTGAATTTTTATTCAAATATAGAAGTATAAAGATATGACAATGTAAATGTAGTATTTATGATTTCAAAACAAGATGACAAATGTTACAAACTATGACAAGTAAAGCAATGACCAAAAAATACCAGGTGTACAAAGGAAATTGAGTAGCTGTGTGTTAATTGTCCTCATATTTTAAGCAGAAAGTCAACCAATAAAATATAATATAGATATATGAAGTTAAAAAAGAGTAATGGATCTAAACAAAATTTTTTCCTAATCTTTTTTCCTTAAATCAGAGATATATCATTTAAGAACTGTATTCTAATAAAAAACATTATTTTCTAAGAATCAGAAATACCCTCAGCTTCACCTATATAATTTTTGGGTTAAATTTTCATGTAACAAAGTTGAGTAACATTATATTTAATACTTCTTACCTTTTTCATACATAATCCCTTTCTTTAAATCTCAGTCTTTCTGTCTCTTTGAGCCTTTCATTCTCTTTCTTTGTCTCTGACTCTTTCCCTTCTCTCTTTTCTTTTATATACACATATTAAATGAATGCTTGGAAACATAGTCACAAAATATAAAAGATGACTATTTTTGAGAGGTGAGTATTTATTAAAATTCTGCTTTCTTCTTTGTAGTTTACTGTTCTTAATTTTAAAAAGTTAACATGTACATTTTTTTGTAAAAATAAGAGTCATTCTATACAAGAAAAAATATATAGGCTTCTAACATTTTTTTGTGAGTATGTTTGTGATTTTCGACAATAGAAAAGGGAAATAGATGCTGAAAGATGCTAAGAGGCCAGAAGGGAAACTTGAGGCATAAAGAAAGGGGAAGAAAATTATAATGGAAGCATCACACCACAATATTTTTGCCTATGGTTTCAAATGAAAGTAGCTGTCATTTAGTTTTACTGCATTGTTTATTCTGTTTTCTTTAGAAGATCTAGCCTCTTAGGAAGCTGATGATCCCCTTCTCTTAATGGTACCAGCTCCCTAATTCTGGCTCTCTCAGATATTTTAATCCTCAAAGTTTTCTGAGCATGTCAGAGGAGGACTCACCAATGACTGCATACATTTGCAGATTAACAGCTTCTGCCATTAGCAAATTGAAAATTCTTTCTCCTATCCCTCTTATAATAGGAGTCTCTTTCTCTTAATAGTACTTGATTCCAATTTGTGCATCTTCCTTATTAATGCATTCTATAAAGCGTTTCTATTTTTCTTGGCTACTTCGGCCTTCTGTTGAGTTTCATGGGTATTAAATGGAACAGCTTATCTCGAGAGAACAAAGTAAAGACTCGCCCTTCAACTAATGGAAACACTGATCCTTAATACAGAAGCCAGACATTGGTAGCCAACAACACATGTCAAAGTCTCGTGAGGTCAGAGTGGATACCTGGATGATAATATCACCACAGTGGGTGAGATGAGACCAGGAGAGAGTCCACAGCTCCTAACTTATAGACCTGACATGGGGATCCTCCAGAATGTGACCCAAACTTTCAATATAAACATTTTAGATCCACCAGGGATACACTAGACCAGTGGTCGGCAAACTCATTAGTCAACAGAGCCAATTATCAACAGTACGATTGAAATTTCTTTTGAGAGCCAAATTTTTTAAACTTAAACTATATAGGTAGGTACATTGTTATTAACTTAATTAGGGTACTTCTAAGGCTTAGGAAGAGCCACACTCAAGGGGTCAAAGAGCCACATGAGGCTCGCGAGCCGCAGTTTGCCGACCACGGTACTAGACCTTGCTAGGTAGGAGTCTAATCAGAACCATCACAAAATACTTTAGACCAGAGGGCCAGCTAGTTGTCAAGAACCCCTACTATGCAATTCGTTTAGACTACTTGTTACTTGAATTGAGTTAGTTTTGCACCAAGTAATAAAAAGTGCCCCCAACTCAATATTTTGCAAAATCTTTGGGTTCTTTTATGTCCACGGCATCTAGTCACTGCATTCAATAGCCTGTTAATAATAAGCAGCATGCCCATATCTAATTACAAAACGAATATATAGAGGCATTCTTATTCAAGGAAGCACCACTATTTTTGCTATTAATGAACAATTAAAATAGTTGACAGAATGAGCCACATGCAGTCTGGATATTTTAAGCATTTTCTATATAAATTAAGATATATAAAATGACAATTAAACACTAGTCTATATATTATATGAAAGAACTTTTTATATTGTAGGAGAGAATGTTTCTATGACAAATCCAACACCTTCATTTTGAAAGTCCAACTATCTGCTTGAAAAACATCAAAGCTTTCATTTAAGTTGCCATGGGGCAGACAGAGCTATGTGCAATTTCAGAAGCATTTGGAGAGATGGGGTATGCACACTGTATTTAACTTTCAAAACACGGTGAGTAGAGTAAGCTCAACACTACACAAAGGGCTCAGACTTCCTGGGATAAACACATGGGATTCAGGGTTGGTGTAAGTGGTAGAAAAAGGAAACTGAAGATTACAAAATTCAGTCACATTTCAAAATTTTCTGCTACAATAATTCACTTTATGTAGAATTAATGTGTCTGATTGAACGTTTGTGCTGTAATTTACTTATAATTAACATTTTATGGTGAACAGATTTCACCATCTCCTTCATGCTGTGAACTCTAAGCCATAGGTCAAAAATAGAGATGAAACAGAGAAGAACAAAATATTCTCACTGAAATATTAATGAGATTTTAATTTACTGCTTTAAAAACACATCTTTCATCATTGTCTGTATATAAAAATCACCATTTTGTTCTAATTGTTTAATCACATTAAAAATGTAATGAACTCTTCTTGTTGGCAGAAGGACACTAAAAAGTCTAAGGCACACAGGAAATCCCAGTTAAGTAGAACATGTTTCCAACTTCTGGTGCTGGAAATATTGTCATATGAAGAGGCAGCAGTTGAATCCAGCATATCTAAGAATCTATCCTCAATTAACTATTGTTTGCTGCCCATCACAGTACTGAGCCCTATCAAAATTCTTGACCTATAGAATCCATGAGCAAAATCAAATCGTTGTCTTACATAATTGCATTTTGGGATGGTTTGTAAGACAACAATAGAAACCTGGAACATCCTAGGAGACTATAATATGCTACCATGCCTTTGCTACTATCTCAGATATCTGTTCCTTTTATTATAGAAAGAAAAATCCTTATTCAACCAGAATATTTTTTAAAGATGACATGAAGACTGGAGGTTCTTTGAAGCAAACTCAGCAGACTTAATAAAACTAGTAGGAGTTTTGAACCTGATAGCAATCCCAAGGGAATAAATACCGCATGAGGATTTCATGTATGTTCTTTGAATTCCTGAAAACAGTAATGGGACCATTAGACCTAACAAATTCAGCCGTTTCTCCAGAAATTTTACTCAGGTTAGTTACCAATTACTCTTTCTCTTCACTCTCACAGCCAAATTTCTCAAAAGAGCAATTTACACATTTCTCAATTCCTTCACTTCCTGTTCATTCCTCATCCCACTCAAAGCTTCACAATTACTGTTTCCTTTCCCAAGGAATGTCACTCCCTCCACCAAAAGTGGGGGTTGTATCTGGGAAGTGACTACAAACACATGAGAAAAGATATATCTGGTTTGCATAAGTAACATCCTATCCTTTCAGCCACAAATCTTCTATAATGTTATGCAAATATTCAAGACTTTTCTATCATTTATGATAACAATGTTGGAGAAGATAGGATATTAAAGCATAAGGCAGTTAAAAAAAAAAAACTGCTATAGAAAACTAACCTGGGCCTTGATTTATCTTTGCCAAGGTCAGACCAAATGATAATTAGATCTTTTATGCCCAGAACATGCCCCTTATTTTTTTTTAATGATTTTCAAATGGTTGCTTATCATTACAAATTCCGACCCGACTGTCTTTTTTAAACCATTATGCATTGTTTGGTGTCCATCCCAGATGGGGTAGCTCATAAAATTAGAGCATGGCCTCGTGACAGGAAACAAGATCCACACGGCCTGGCTTTTGTGTCAGCTAACATTCACTTTGGGGACAAAGGTGAGTGCGTTAGTCCACAAAAATGGCACCTCTGATCCGAGAAGCCCAAACACTTCCCAGAAAACGTGGCAATTGTACTCTTAGGGGGGAATTTCTCAGGAGAATGGAAAAGATAATTCTTCCAGTTCATTCACGCATCAAAGGAACATGCAAAGTAGTGGGTAGAAAATACAGACCCAGGTGGCTACATACGTGCACACACATGATGGTTCTACGTAGTGATTCTTCCCGCTCCATATTTGTTTTTGTTGCCCAAATCAACTCAACCACATTCCATGGAAAGAAAGGTGACTCTAAAGAGAGACCTAGGACGTCCATGAAGAAGCCAGTATAACCTGACAGCTCAACGAAGACATTTCATTCCCTTTACTTTCTAATAAGCTCCAACCCATTCAAAGGACTTATTAGAATTTCAAATGAAAAACTGAATACTATGAGCATTGTAAATCAGCTGTAAACAGCTTTTAAAACTGTGTCAGGAGAAAATACACATGTAATTTTCTTCTTCTTTTTTTTAATATTGCATTTCCCCCCTTCCAACGTTTGCCGGTTAAGAAGCAGGCACCAATTCATTTTTACAGAGGGCATCTGTTTGGTCTGGGGAGACCTGGGGGGACTCAGTTGGAGAAATCCTTTGGCCTGGGTTGGCAGGGGCTCGCAGTATTTCTCTCCGTGTAGCATATGCTCTACCACAGAGCCACCTTCATGAAGCACTGACAGTGCACTGCTTCATTTTCATCCTTCATGTTTCTTAGAAACTGAAGTAAGAGCATCACTTACCTGGACAAAACTGCTAGTCAGACTCCTCCAGCCCAGGAAACCGTACTGCTGTCTTCCAATAGTCCGGACAAGACCGGGGTGCTGGAGGCGCTCTCCCTCTTATGGGGGAAGCGAGAGGCAGCGTTCTTTCCAAGTCAGGAGCCTTTTGCCTCTTTTGCTAGGATGTCCCACCGCCTTCCATATGTTCACTTCCCTGAGAACAGGGCAGGGTTATGACACAGGGACACTTTATACTTGTTCCTTGTTTTCCTTTCCAAGTCCCTAAAAAGAAAAGGGGGAAAAAAGAGTTTGCTCAATTTTTCAAGTTCTTAAAGTAGCTGGAGACTAAAATTAATTTCCAAATTGAAGTGATTCCTTCACTCCCTCCCTCTCTCTTTCCTTCCTTCCTCTTTTCCTTGCTCCCTCCCTCTCTCATTCCCTCCCTCCCTCCCTTCCTTCCATCTCTTGCAGCACAGGAGAGTCCATGTGGTTCCACAGGCTACCTTCCATATGACACAAAGCAAAAAGATAAAGACAAACCGAAGTGTCACAGGGGCTACATCCTTAGAAAACATCCAAGACAATGGATCTCCTTGGAAAATGTCACTTCCTTGGCACAGAACACTTATCGCTAAAGACTGAAAATAGGACAACAAAGAGTGGGGCAAAAGTAGGTTTACAGTTGTTCGTATGGAAAATAATACAATAGTTACAGTAGTTAACAGATAATAATACAAGAATAAATTCTGTTTCACATACTCACAACTGTAAACTTACTTTTGCCCCACTCCGTGTTCTGACAGAAAAGACCACAGCTAGTTATGGTGAAAAGCAGGTTCTACTCAAAAAGTCACAACCTTTTATCTCTTCTATTCAGGCTCTAAAAGTAACTGCCTCGACGTCAAAATGAAAATTACAGCTTCAAAATGAGTGAAGAGCTGCTCCCAGGCCTGGCGAGTGGGAGCCAGATGTCCTTCCACCTTCTATCTGGATGGAAAGATTGACTCAAGCCGCTTTTGGTCATTTGTTTATTTAACAAAGAATTACTTAGCATCAACTGCTGAAAATCAAATGCATACACTTTTTTGAAATATTTTTTAATTGATTTCAGAGAGGAAGGGAGAGGGAGAGAGAGAGAAACATCAATGATGAGAGAGAATTACTGATTGACTGCCTCCTGCATGCCCCCATTGGGGAGTGAGCCCACAACTGGGCATGTGTTCATAGGTTGATGCCCAACCACTGAGCCAGTTGGCCTGGCTCAAATGCATACACTTTAAGTAGTGATATTTCTCTGCCTACCTCCCCTTTAAGTGAGGAGCAGGGGGAGGTCACTGGGATTAGGGAGAGGGAGGTGATTTAAGGTGACAAAGATTGTGGAATCACTGAATACATTTAGCCTCTGTTTTTTTTTTGTTTTTTTTTTAATTCAACTGTAATTACCTTTCAGGCAAAAGTGCTTGAATGGTCGCTCAGAAGGTTGCCCGTAAGTTCCCTTCAGCATGGTGAAGGATCCTGGGCTCTAGGATCAGACAGACTAGAGAGGAAGGGACTCCACCACTGCTTTAGGTTAGAGATGGAGGAGGGACTACCACAGATGGCGGGGGCTGAACCTCCTGTTTCTGAGCAGACTGAAGACCCACCACTCTTCCCTGCACCTTCTCTCTACAGCTAATACATAGGGTTTTTATTGAAGACGCGGCAGTTTTCTCCCAAGGGGTAGCAGCCCCCTTAAAACCAGCTTGGAGGGTCAGAGGTAATGAGAAATGCCAGTGGGAGTGGAGACCCTGAGCTCAGGGATGGAGACAATGAGGCCTGGCCTTTCCTTTCAGGGAACGTTCCCCCACCAGGCACCTGGCTTTGATTGCATTGTGGGAGCTGGAAAGTTTCCTTCCATGGGGATCTGCTACTTATTAGCAGAATGACCTTGGGCGAGCTACTTAACCTCTCTGAACCGCATTCAGTCACCTATACAATGAGAGCGTAATGCCCGCTTCATGGTGATGTCTACACGAGATGAAGCAGGGGGCGTTCTTAGCACACAGCCTAGTGCAGAGGAGAGGAGTCAGGCGGGCTGTATTTTTCCCTCCATCCCGGCTCCTCCTGGGAAGACTGTGACACCAGCTAAAGAAGGGGGCATGAGGCTCGGTGGTTTAAAAGGTTTTCCTGTTACTTTCTATGGGCTTCACAGAAAAGTGCCCGTGTCACCACAACCCCGTGACTATTCTGGTGATCACGGTCGCTGTTCACTTCTCTGTCCCCTCTTTAGCCAACTAAATAATTCTGTCTGTCCTTAAAGAAATCTCTCTCTTCCTCTTTCTGAATCCCCTTTCTTTCGTTATTTCTCCTTTTTTTCTTTTTCTCTTTTCCTTTTAGATATATACGTTTTTCAGCCCCGCAGTGGTGACCTGCTATCTAAGAAATCCAAGGAGAATTCTTTGACCTGAGCTTCAAGCTTCTCCTCTGACTCTTGGTTTTAGCATTAAGTCACCTCCCTCTCCATAATTCCGGTGACCTCCCCCTACTCCTCACCAACAATCTTTATCTCATTTCTGTACGCTTTTGTTATGTTATTTTCCCCTCTTTGTTAAAAACTATTTAAATGATTTCCTATAGCGTGCTCTGTAAACTCTCTTTTCCCTGCTTTAGACAATTAAGGAACCAACATAATTGAAACGTGTCAATAAAGCTTTATATTAGTAGCAATGGAAACCTGCCTACAATGACAAGGAGAATAAATATCCCAGTCTACACTGTTCTAAATGATTTGCTTATTAGAAAGCTCATTTGCCTAATTACTGCAGCTAATAAAACAAACTCATCCATGGGCGTTAGTAACATTTACACTCTTTCTATCACACTTATGTACCTGTTGATGGGTACCAGTAAGCTAGGAGAAATGAAAGGATGAACACACATTTAAGATATATCAAGTTAATTCCCCCAAACAAGACCAGAAAAACCACAAACAATTCATTTTATTTTAAATGTGGAAAAGCTTGTGGAGTCTCTGAATAGATTGAGTCTCTGTTTTTTTTTTAATTAAACTGTTTTTTTGAGATAAACATCAATTCACTTGCAGTTGAAAAAAACACACAGAGAGATGCATGAACCCTTTACCTAGTTTCCTCCGATGATACCATCATCTAAAACTACGATGCATGATATTATATCAACCAGGATATTGACAAAGATATAGTCAAGATACACATTTCCATCACCACAAGGAACTCTCCTGCTGCCCTTTTTATAGCCACGCCCACTTTCCTCCCATCCCCACTCTCTACTTCATCCTTGGAAACTACTAATCTATCCTCTTTTCCTATAAGTCTGTGAATTCAAGAATGCTATGTACATAAAATCATAAAGTTTGTTATATTTTGGAATTGGCTTTTTTTTACTCAGCATAATTCTCTGGTGATTGGTTCTGGCTATTCTTTTTTTATTGCTGGGTAGAACCTCATGGTATGGATGTACCACAGCTGTTTAACCATTTACCCACTGAGGGACATCTGACTTACTTCCAGTTTTTTGCTATTATAAATAAAGTTGTTATAGACAATCATGTAGAGGTTGTCTGTATGACATAAGTTTTCATTTCTCTGGAATACATGTTTCGAAGTACAACCAAACTCTTTTCTAGAGCAGTTGTATCATTTTATATTGCTACCAGCAATGTATGAGTGATTGGATTTCTCTGCATCCTTGCCAGCATTTAGTGTTGTCACTATTTTTTGTTTTACCCAATCTCATGGGTATGTGATGATATCTCATTATGGTTTTAACTTGTATTTCCCAAATTGCTAATGATATGGAACATCTATCCATGTACTCACTTGCCATATGCATATCATATATGGTAAATGTCTCTTCATGTCATTTGCCCATTTTCTACTTGAATTGTTTGCTTTTCTTACTGTTGAGTTTTAAGAGTTCTTATATTGTCTAGAAACTTAGTCCCTTGTTGGATATGTGCTTTGCAATTTTTTTTCTCCAAGTCTGTAACTTGTCTTTTAGTTCTCCTAAAAAGACCTTTCACAGAACAAGAATTTTTAATTTTGTTGAACCAATTTATCAAGTATTCCTTATATGGCTTGGGCTTTGAGATCAAGTCTACAAAATCTTTGCATAGCCCTAGATTCTGAAAGTTTCCTCCTATTTTTTCCTAAAAGTTTTATGATTTATATTTAACTCTGAGATCTACTTTGAGTTAATTTTTGTAAATGGTGTGAATTTAGATTGAAGTACATTTCTGTTTGTCCGTGGATATCCAATTGTACCAGCAACATTTGCTGCAAAGGCTATCTTTCCTCCATTGAATTGCTTTTATATCTTTGTCAAAAATCATTTGGACATATTTTGTGTGTGTCTATTTCTGGTCCTCTATTCTTCTCCATTGATCTGTGTGACAATACCACACAGCATTGATTCCTGTAGCCATATAAGAAGTCTTTAAAATTGGGCAGATTGATTTCCCCCCACTGTACTCTTCTTTTTCAAAAACAATTTTAGCTATTCTAGTTTCTTTGAATTTCCATGTAAATTTTTAAATATTCTAGCCTATATTTATAAAAAAAAAATCTTGCTGGGATTTCTATAGGAATTACATTGACTCTATATTTCTAAGGAGAATTGACATCTTTACTGTGTTGAGTTTTAAAAACTATGAACATAGTTATTTCTCTCCATTTGTTTAGATATTCTTTGATTTCTCTCATTGGCATTTTGTAGTTTTCAACATACACATGCTATATCTAGAGATTTACACCTAAGCATTCATTTTATAGCTAGTATAAGTGGAAGTTATTTTTAATTTTGATTTCCATGTATTTATTGCTAATATATAGAAATACAATTGATTTTTGCATGTTTAGCTTGTGTTCAGTTTTTATCATAAATGTGTATTGAATTTTGTCATTGTTTCCTCTTTATAATGGGATTATTCTTTTTATATATATATATGTTATTGATTTTTTACAGAGAGGAAGGGAGAGGGATAGAGAGTTAGAAACATTGATGAGAGAGAAACATCGATCAGCTGCCTCCTGCACATCCCCCTCTGGGGATGTGCCCGCAACCCAGGTACACGCCCTTGACCGGAATCGAACCTGGGACCTTTCAGTCCGCAGGCTGACGCTCTATCCACTGAGCCAAACCGATTTCAGCGGGATTATTCTTCTTTAGCCCTTTTATATGGTGGATGACATTGTTTGATTTCTGAATATTTAACCAACTTTGCACTCCTTATACTTAACCCTGCTTGGTCATAATATATAATTCTTTTTACATATTTCTGAATTGTATTCACTAACAATTTGTTTAAATTTTTTGCTTCCGTGTTCATGAGGAATACTGGCCTGTAGTTTTCCCAGAACTGTCTTAGTCTGGTCTTGGTATGGGGGTAATAGTAACTTCATAATACAAACTGGGAAGGGTCTCCTCTTTTTCTTCCTCCTGGGTGAAACTGTGTAGAATTGGTGGTAATTCATTAAATATTTGATAGAATTCTCCGTGAAACCATTGGGCCAGGAACTTTCCTGTTTCTCCAAATCTCCTTCCAGCTCTTACTTCCCCACCTCCTTCCATATCTGCGCAAGGCCAGGAGCCTATAGTAAATTCCTTATTCCATACCATGGCTAGTGTCTGCTTCCCTGTGAGTTCTGACTGATATCTTAAATCATTTGTGATTAAGCTGATATAATAATCGTAGTTAATACTGACTGAGCACTTAAAAACATATCGAGTACCTGCCATGCACTTCCCTGTGTTATTTCCTGTAAGCAACCCCATAAGGAAGGCTATCTTGTCACCCCAATCATGCAGAAAAGGAAACGGAAGTACCAAGAAGTTAAGGATTCTGTAAACAGACCCACAGTCAGGATCAGAGGCAAGATGGGAAGCAAACTCTCAGCCCTCTGCTCTACTGAAGTTCTTCCTCTCATTTCGTTCTCAGACATCTAGTCTCTCTTTCAGAAGTCCAGGGCAGACAGTGCCGAGAGAAAGCAGATCCTGAGTCTGAGTTGCATCCATAGCTTCCAGTATAGCCTGTGCTTTTCTTTTCTTTTTTTAAATCCTCACCTGAGGATATATTTTCCCTTTGATTTTTAGAGGGAGTGGAAGGGAGGGGGAAGAGAGAGAGAGAAATATTGATGTGAGAGGGACACATCCATTGGTTGCCTCCCACACTCACCCTGATGAGGCCGAGGATTGAGCCTGCAACCGAGGTACATGCCCTTGACTGGAAGCAAAACCACAGCCCTTCAATGCAAGGGCCAGCACTCTAGTCACCAAGCCAAACAGGCAAGGGCTGTGCTTTTCTTTTTGTTTGCTTTCTCTTCACACCCACCTCTTTTCCTTGTTTTGTTTTATTTTTGTTGTTTTTTCTTTTCTCTGCCAATGAGGATTCGTACTGTGGACTTCTCCATCTAAATGCCCCCCACCTCCATATCACCTTTTACTAGTATAGAGTTGGAAAGTAAGCAATACCAACTGACGTGTCTCCTTCCAGATGTGTTGGCCCCTATGTAAGTTAAACACAGACAGAAGGACAGGGACAAGCACAGGTTGGGGCAGGCGGCAGCTGGACATTGCAGCATGCTAAACAGAAGGCATGTCCCTTAGAGCAAGAGCAAATGGGGACATGTCAGGGCCAGTAAATATAAACCTTAAAAAACAGAAGAAAATCGTGCAGTTACTCTGAGAAATCACCTCTTCTGTTCAGGTTTTTCTTTGCTCAGTTTGGGGTGTATCTATTTATTTACTAAAATGTCTGCCATGCCTTAAGAAACAGTATGAATGCATTGAAATAAACAATATGTTGGATGCAGAAACGAACATTTAAGCACATGCAGCTCAGATTCATTCCATTGTGTGTGTGTGTGTGTGTGTGTGTGTATTTTTTCTTTTCTCTGAGTGCCTTTGCTTGGTAAAAGCCATCAAATATCAGTGGGAATTATTACTAATTTTTTGAACAGCCCTGGAGAATTAATGAGAGAGAGAGAGAGTAAGAGAAAAGAAATAAGAGAAAGAGAGAGAAAGAGAGAGAGAGAGAGAGAGGTTAAGCTCAAAGGCAGAGAGAGCGAAATGGACCAGATTATACAAAATTAAAAAGCAAATACGAGCAGACAATTTGTGCCGAGTGATTGCAAGCAATTACAGTCCGGCTTTTCTAGAGGAAGATGGGGGGAGGGGGTTATTTCAGCTTAAAAGGAGACTTTATTCATTCCTGATCAGCATCTCCTACTATTCTCTCTTTTATTCTTGGATATCAATTTTTTTAAAAATCAGCTTTCAGATGTTCCATGTCCACCCCTGCGAATCCACCCCTGGGCAGACAGTGAGAATTTAAGCTTCCAATCGATTCTTTCTATAGCCCTGAAAACCAATTTGTTCATAAAGAATAAAGTAAGAAGGGGGAGGGGGAGTACAACAAGAGCATGTGTTTCTTTTAGAGGAGGGCTTCAATTTTACTATAATTGTCTAAAGACGGAGCTGCTTTGATCTGAAGAATTATTATTGTGCCTCAAATGCCGGCTGCTAATGTCACAGCTGTGCTGAGGCTCAGTCACACCAAGAGGCTAGGGACCAACTTAGTCCCTGACCTCGCTCCCTCTCTCCTTATCTTTCCTTTGTCCCCTGGAAAAGTTTGCTTTCCTGGCATGTCCCTCGACCATCAAGAACAGTCACTATCTGTTGGTTTAATTCAGCTTCCCTAGAAGGCGGGCACATAATGGCAGGGGCATCCTGGGGAGATGCGGAGGTTGGGCAGGAGTGGGGGCCCTCACCTTCAAAGGGAGAGGCAGGGCTGGCCTGGCTACTCGATCAGGGGACCCAGCTGCCCTGGGCCTCTGAGCCCAGGCAAGTGCAGTGCACAGAGGGCTCCAGTGCCTGTGGGAAACACAGACCCACTAACCACATTTCTCCATTTCTCTGATTTCAATTCTCTGAGTTAATAGTTATTTTCCCTTTCTTCAGCTTATGCTGCGCCGAAGCAAAGGGCGGCTCAAGAAGCAGAATTAAACCATTTTCTCTCAGAAGAAAAAGGGCTAAAAACGATATTAGGGTCTGAGAGCTGAGCCATCTTCAACTTTGGTGTTTTCCTTCCTGTGGCAAAGGGACAGAGCCAGAAGGCCTCTTCTTCCAAGTCACTCTCCTGGTGGGCTGGGCAGGAAGGGGTTAGGACTGCAGGAACTGCCCCCGCCAGCCCCATCTCACTCCTTCTCCTCTCGGAAGCTACCTTGACTGTTTCTGCCAGGCACCTGAGGTTTCAATGGAAGCTGGAACCCTGGTGGGGTTCTTCTCCTCTCCTTCTCTGGCTCCTGCTGCCGATAGCATCCTCCAGCCTCACTAGCTTGGCATTCAAGGCTCTATAGATAAGCTGTGCACATACCTCACTACAGCCACTACCTTGCTCAGTCCTGCCACCCCAGGTGACAAACCTACCCCTGTTCCCAAATACTCTGGTGGGTTCTTGCCTCTGGACCTTTGCTATGCCTTTTCCCGGCCTGGAGAACAACCTCTCCCTTCTCCAGCCCTGTTCTCCTTTGTATTTTTTGCCTGGCCCATGTGGCTCAGTGGTTGAACAATGACCTATGAACCAGGAGGTCATGGTTTTGGCTCCACGTCTAGCCCAAAGCACAAATGAGATAAATAAGAAAATTACTCCAAATGCTCGGTGAAACAAGGTTTCTGGGACACAGCAACCTCCATGGCCTGGACTGTAGTCTGTGGCCATGACCATCAGGGGAGGGCAGACTGGAGGACAGACCCTAGTCCTGGCCGCCAAGCCAGAATTTTCTAGACTGAAGGAATGCACAGAGCCTTTAGAAGAAAAGGTAGTAAAACACAAGAATGTTCATGAACCCTGAAGATCCCTATTTGAAACACACTGCTTTGAGAAACCCAGAAACATGAAAATATAAACATAATTGTAGCTCTACAAAGCATTACATCCAAATTCCTCCCCCTTCCAAAAAAATCATTCTTTCTAGCCTGAGCTTCCCTGGTTTAAAAAACGCCTCCAGAAGACTTTTATCAGCTGCGCCAGTTACTTACTTCCCTGTGCCTCGGTTTCCTCACTTGTGAAAGGAAGAGAAACACAAGTACCCACCTTCACATGTTACTGGAGGGGTAAAACGAGGAACTGCGCATGCACACAAAGTGCTTAAGTGTTTCCTGGCACACTGTCAGTTCTCCACCACCAGAGCATTTATCAAACAAATTCCTCTAGGCACTGTCTCGTTACTAGAAGACTCAGAGAGCGAATACTGAATTCTCCATTCCCTCCTCTGTTCCAGGACGTCTGATACTCTGGGGTTCCCAGGGGGTGGAAAGGGGCATGCTCAGGAGACTGAGGCTTTGGTGAGGCCTGAGTTGCAACCACAGGAAGCACTAAGGCAGGAAGCAAGGAGCAAATCATGAGCTTTGAACTGCTGCTCTAGGTGACAAGAGCAGGACCTGACAGGTACAGAACAACTGGCCAGATGCCCTACGGATGGGACAAAGAAGGGCAGGCTTCACTGCAGGGCGTCTGAGGAGGAGGTAGGTGAAGAGGATGAAGAACAAGGAATGGCTGCCGAGGAATGATCGTTATACTCCAGTAAGCCATGGGAGTAAATGGCAGGAGTCAGGCTAGGGGAAGGCCTACGGGGGTTCAAAGAGATCTAGAGAACAATATTAGAGCAAATGTGGAAGCATGACGTCTCCAGAGGACTTCTCTGTCTGACTTTGTAGCCACTTTCACTAACTGCCCAGTACTTTCAGGTGCTGGACGGGGCCAGAGAAACCCCATGCAGATCTCTAAGGCCATAATTCTCCTTTCGTACATGGAAATGGGCTTGAACAGAAACAGAGAAGTTGTAAGTAAAAATAAACAAAATTTAGGTAGTGGGGAAGTGTTCTAGGGGAAATGATGCTTGCAATGTACTTAGAAATACGATTTTAAAAAGGTGGACTGATGGATGGGTAGAGGGATGAATAGATGGGCAGACTGATAAAGCAAGTGTATTCCAATGTTAACAGCTGAATGTAGGTGGTGAGTGTTCACTGTAAACATTTTTTTTTCAACTTTCCCATGTGTTTGCAAATTTTCATAATAAAAAATTGAAACAAAAATTAGGTACAGTAGCCAAGGTAATCAACACATGTCCTTATGGGCCCAAGACAAGTTGTCCCAAAAGGGCAGTTGGCAGCATGATGAAAGGGTAAATTTTCATCAACTCCCCCACCTTGCCTTTCAGCCCCTTCAGTGCTGTGTGCACTTCTTCCAGAGCTGGACAACAACCTGCTCAGAATGTTGCTTGTAAAGTTTAAGCTATGAGCCTGTTCTGTATTTTATCAGATCACTCCTGATGAGTGATACAAGTCTTTAAAATCTTCAGAAGTGGAATGTGGAATGTTAGGTGGTACTTCAGTTGAGATTAGGTTCGACTGCAAGTGTCAGACAGGCCAAAACGATTGTGACTTCAACAAATGGAAGTTCCTTTCATTATCACATAAAGTCCACCCGAAGTGGCCCAAGACATGGCACTTCAAGCACCTCAAGAATGCTAGCTAGTCCTTTCCAACACACTGTTCCAATATCCCTAAGGGATGGTCCCCCTCTTCATGGCCCAAGATGGCTGCACCTATATCAGCACACACAAGCTGTCTCTTAAGAATGATTTCTGGAAAGTGACTGGCAAGCCTAGTCACATGCAAAGGAGACTGGGAAATGTAGTCCTTATTCTCAGCAGCAAAGTGACCAGCAGAGAAATTATATTACAATGAAAGAAGGGAGAGAGAACTTGCGGGGGCGGGGGGACAACTAACAGTCTCTCGCAAAGGTAGGGAGAATGTCACAATCCGTAGTTTCTACCTACTCTGCCTTCTCTGACCTTATCCATTGACCTCCATGACAATGGTATCCTTTCTGGCCTGATCACATAGTAAGGAGCAGAAGGAAATATGAAGCTGTGTGTTAAGTATTTTAGAATTTAATAAACAAAGTGTATGGTGGGTATTAGCACCATCATGTTAGAGATAAGAAATAGAGGCTTCCCTAAATGCAAAAGACTAGTGAGGTCCTTATCTTTAGAGGCCTCTGTTAGAGTACATAAGAATGGAGACCAAGGCTCCCTACTCTCTCCCACCACCCAGTCCCTCTACCTCCATCAAATAACCAAAACCATGAAAATCAGAGACAGCCTATGAGCAGAGGACTGTGAGACAGGTGATGTCATCTAGAGGTAAAAACAAGCGACAAAAGCCAGGAGTGACCCTCAGGAAGGTGGCAGGAGAATACTGGGCCACCAAAGTTCAGGCAAGAATTCTTGGGTGGTTGGGGGCTCTAGGGAGGATGGACATGGGCATGGAGAGGGGTAGGTATGATTGTCAAAGGGAGGTATCCAGGTTGGTGTAAGTCACCTGCATGCATACGGTGGTCTCTGATTTACTCCAAGAATTATGAGTTCTCAAAAGAATTTAAGTCAATCTAGTATCACTGTCTTGATCAGAGGTTCTCAAATTTGACTGCCCACTGAAATCACTTGGGGCTTTTGAAAACATGCCAGTGCCTAGTCCTAGTCTCCAAGATTCTGATTTTATCAGTCTGGGGTGAGGCCTACGCATTAATATTTTCCAACCTCCTGAAAAGACTCTAATGTGGGGCGAAGTTGGAGAATCACTATAATAGAGCAGTGTCCCACAAACTTCCATGTGTATTTCCATCACGCTAGGATTATGTAAAAATGCAGACTTACTAACAGGTCAGGAGTGGGGCCTGAGACTCTTCGTGTTACTAAGCTCACAGCTGATGCTGATGCTGATGCTGCCCATCTTTGGGGCATACCAGTGGAAGCAGCAAACTTGACTCCTGCATTTCTCCTACAGATAATGTGCACTTTAGCTTTCTTCATGGGGGCTTTGGTGCACTGTCTACTTTTGCAAAGCTGTCTGGAGGCCAGAGGTTTGCCCCTATAGCAAGACCCTCCCCAACAGGGCAACAGGGCTGCTCCTTGCTGCCTGGTCTATATCTGCCTTCACATTTAGCTTGTTGTCCGCTAACCTGATGATCTAGAATGGCCCGTGTTGTACACAGCAGAGAGCAGGCTGCTGGTGCTCAATACAGCTCTTAACATTAATAATTAATGCTTAGTGTTAATGAATGACCAACTACTAATACCAATAATGATACTGAGAAAACAGTGATAGACCTACATGGTACAATCCCCTCACTCCCCCTTCCCACCAGATTATAGTTCTAAATGAGCTTCCAGAATCAGTTTTGATAGGTACAATTTCATACACATTCACTTAATCAGACAGCTTTATGGAGTGAAACTCCACTTTCAGTGCATGTACTTTCAGTCTGGCACACAGAAAATTAAATGAGAAGGTGTCATTAACATGGAAATTGTGAGTTTAATTCCCTACACAGGTGCTGAAAACCTGAGATTGTTTATCCATTTCTCATCATAGCTACGTGTTTCCTATGGGATCCAGAGAATTTCTTAGAATTCAGTCTTCTGCCCCCCTTTTTTTTTATGAACATCTACTTGTAGCTTCAAATTTTACCCTCAAAGACATGAAAAAAACATATATATATATATATATTTATACATTTATATATTTATATATTCAGAAGCCAAAGAAGCTAACATGAGCTCATCACTAAGGAGAACGTGATTCCACAGTGTGGTTTGTGATTGCTAAGGACGGTATTCAGGGCTGATACAGGGCATGGAATTTGTGTGTGCAGTTGCCTTAAATAGTTCTCCTTAGAGGAAGCAATGTAGCACTTAATGTCTAATGACATCTATTAAGGAATTCATTAAAGAAAAACTGATAATGAGATATGTTATCATAGTCAACAATTAACTGTGCCATGTAGGAATCTTGATTGCTCTCAGGATCGCTACAGGCACTGCTTTTGGAGCTGCTCTTACAAAGTGGCCAGTGTAGCACAGGTGTGTCTTTCTAAGGGCCTATTTTGACCACTAGGCAACCTACAAGTCCAATCACAGTCAAAGAGATGGGCAAAGGTAGGATATTCTTACACTACATTTGTTACATGTGGGCAAGAGAGATCTCCACTTCATGACTCTCTCTCTCTCTGTTTCATTTGTCTTCAGGTCTACCTTTTACTGCAGGTACAACTGACTTGGGAGATGGTGGGAAAGGGAGATCTCTGGGGACCCTATATAGGTTCTGATACCCTTGGGGACTAGGTTGGAAGGAACTATGGGAGAGGCCTTTTTCCAGCAACTCCCCTTGTTCATGAGCTCCCATAAGGGAGTCCCATAATGACTCAAATGTCTCTGCTCCTCTGGGTGAGGAAAGGCAGAGTTAAGAAACTGCCTGAATCTTTGTGATTAGTCTTAAGCTGGGAGAGAGCCTGAAGCAACCTGAGACATCGGAGAGCATCTAAGATTTTAAGCATGGGAGCTAGCCTGCTTCATGGTGATAAATCACCTACCCACCTTTTGGTTCTGGCACTGTGATGCCCAACTGGTCTAGTGGCCTGAGCATTTCAGAACCTCCTCTTGCCTCTCCATACACTTATGTCTGAGGATGGGTCAGACATTCACCTGTATAAACATTCCATTCCTCCTAGTGGTCTTTTGATTTTGACTTAAAGACTGAATGTTAGAGCTGAAGAGGTTTAAACCACCTTTTTACCCAATTTTCTCGTTTCACAGATGAGAAAACAGCCAACTGGAAAGAGGATTATCCACAGCCAACTGGAACAGGAGCCCAGGTTTTATGACTCCTAGTTCAGGAATCTATTTAGAAAATCTCTGAAAACTGGCAAATCTAAAGACTCAAAGAAGTAGCTTTCAGGTTATCTTGCCTCTGGTGGCATAATGTGAAGTCACACTTATCTGGCTTGCACAAGGCTATCGTCTATATACTGCGGATTCTGATGGAGATGCAAAACTTCCAGTCGGCTGCCAGAGTTCCACCATATCGAAAGGGCACACTTTCTACTTCTGCCAGCAATACTAAAAACAGCATACTGAGGTTTGGACACATCATAATTTCCTGAGTCAGGCGAATGTTTTAAAAGTGAGGGTTGTGCTGATTTTTCTATTTGTCCCTGCAGACACACTGCCATCCTCCACTCTTCTCCACCCAGCTCCGTGTCCCCAGGAGACTGACCTCCATAGACCGCATCCTCCAGCTCACAGTTGGGTTTGACCAATGGGAAGGCCCTGAAGTTAGGTGATTGGTTATTCCAGTCCCCTCCCTGCCTTACTACGGTTTTGGCAGTGGCTGCATCGCTTTACCTATGGCCATGGCTCCCTCACAGCCACAGGTCTCACCAGGGACCAGGAACACTGTTCCTTCTCTTGCCATTTCAGTCCTCTGAGGTGCTTCATCATTCTTTGTCAGTTTCCTTTACCCTTTCACCTCTGCAAATAGCTCCATTATTAATCTCTCTTCATTAAATTAACACATTGAGCATGCTGTCTCTTCCCTGCCAGGACCCTGACTATCACAGGGCCATCCCAGTGGGCTGGGGCACTCCTCAGCTCTCTTGGGTGCCTCTGGGTGGAACTGTATCTGATAACAATAGCCTACATTAGCTGACTTGGCTATGGGTCACTTGCATTTGAATGGGAGAAGGAAAGGGCAAAAATAAGATAGACATAGAGGGAAACGAACGAACAGCAGTTGACAAACATTTGCCTGACACTTGAGATCCTCCTGGCCTGCTGTAAATCACGCCACTCAAGTTCAGTGAGTCCACAGTAGAATCACAGGGTTCTACCTCTAGCCTTACCACTGATTTATTCCCTGGCATTGGTAGGTCCCTGCTTCCATCTCTCTAAATTGGTCAAATGATTCTGTTCCCTTGTATGCCTGTTGAATATAATGTGTCCTTATCTGCAGTGTCCAAACTCTACCAACTCATGGTAAGCTGTCTTAAATGCTAAAACAAACACAAACTGTACTGGTTTTCCCATCTGTTTCTTTAACAAATGGGAGCTTAAGCCCATAGGAAAACGGCGTGGGTCAGGGAAACATCAAATGAACACTTCTGAATAAAAACAAATGTTTCTGAAGATCTCAAGCTATTTTAAACACAGCACTCCATTGGCCAGGCCCACCCTCTCCAAGCCTGCACAAGATCCCGATGACAGCATTATTTGCTTGAATTGGATTTCTCTGCCCAGAAACAACACATGAGGAACCTGGAACAGGAAACAGCTACTGGGTCCTAAAAGTCTTTCCAGGATACTGTCCGAGACCAGACAGGAATGAAACAACAGTTGGAAACCAAACCGAGGGAGCAAAAAGAATCATTCTTGGGGATCTGCATTCTTGCTCTTTTTTTGCTATTAAAATTATCAAGAGCAAAGAGCAGTGGCTTGCATTTTGACATATCACCCCTCCAGGGGAGACAGCATTCCCAGGTGGGAAGAAAGGGATAGGGGGTGATGAGGAGCGATGGCAAAGGCTTATTTCAACGGGAGAATCTGGCATCATCCCCCCTGATGCTCCGCTCTACATAGATGCTCCTCCCGAGTTCCCTACAGGCCTGCTCCATGCGTCTACTCTAGCTGAAAGCTTCCTTGCCCATCTCTGGAACTGAGAACTATGCACGCCTTTGAGTTGTGCCCTATCCGTTCTGTGCCTCACCAGAAAGTGCTTGGTGCATAATAAGTGCTCAGCAAATGCTTCTTGGTTGGTTAAGTTAATGAATTCAGGATTGGGTAATTGAGTAAGAGATGAGTCAGTGAATGGAAGAATCAATAATTGATAGTATTGTCTGTGTAGCCGACAAATCATTTCTTTCAGAAAGGGGGACGGGTATTTGCCACCAGAGAAACCCTATATTGTGATATTATGGGGCCATTTTCAGGGATTCACTACTGCTTCTTTCCTGTTACCACCCTCACAGGTGCACAACCTGGTGTACTTAGCTCTCCTGGTTACCTTGGGTGGAACTGTATTAGGTAACAACAGCCTACATTAGCTGACTGGATGTGGGATTTCTTGCATTGGAATGGGGGGGGAGGGCAAAATAAGGTAGGAGATATATGGGAAACCGCAGCAGTTGGCAAAATCAGCCTAACATTTGAGATTTTCTGGTCAGTACCAGGGCCCCTGGCAGGGATTTCCTCTTGAGCAGTGTGCTGTGCTCCCCTGGGGCTCGCCATCGCTCCTCCTTTTGCCCTCCCCACTTCTTCCTATGCTTCCATGTTTTTGGTTCCTATTCCTTCCTCTACTGACTCTGATCCATTTCGTATCTCTTCTTGATGAGTATTCAATTGTTATTCCTATTATTGGGAGGCTACATAATTTATCAACCAACTGAGAACATTTTTGAGAGTAAATGGGAGTTCTAGGAATAATCAAAATTATGCAATTTAAAGTAATAACTTATTGACCAATGGTGTTTAGCATATATTCATATATTTTAATGTTTTTTGTCATATTTATTTCTAATATTACTACATCATGGTATTTTCCTAAAGAATTTTTTTTAACATGGATTTATTTGTTAATCTTTTTGTTTCATAAAATTGCATATAATCTTCTTCAAGGTTCCATTTTTAAAGCTTTTTGAAGTATTGCATACCGCAAAGTACTAAAGTTGCATTTTACTGTTAATAAATTTGAAATTGTTGACACCCTCAATTGAATCTTCTCTGTAGATTATAATATTATCTTTAATTGAGAAAAATACTTTTTCTGAAGTTACCGAGATGCCTTGCAAGTACAAGGCACATTCTATCAGAGTATATTCCAATTCTCTGCTTTCCATATTAAAATGTGTAAATATTTTGGCCCAAATATCTTTTTTTTTTATTGATTTCAGAGAGGGAGAGGGAGAAAAGAGATAGGAACATCAATGACGAGAGAGAATCACTGATTAGCTGCCTCCTGCACACCCCCCCGCTAAGGAATTGAACTGTTAACTCTTCGTTCAACCACTGAGCAATACCAGCTGGGCTGGCCCAAATATTTTCTCAGATATTTTTTTTTCTACGTCTCATGTACCTATCTTTCACAGACATTTTTTCAATGGAACATTCTTCATACAGACTGTCTCTATGATTCCGAACCATAAGCCTTTCAGTTTCATTCTATCAGTAAGAATATAACTTTATACAATTAAAAATGGAAATGCCATCAAAAGAGTTGCCCAATAGATCAAGACATTCCAAAGAGCAATTATAATTTTGCAAGTGAAATTTTCTATGATTTTTCTGGGCCCTCAACATTTAATTTGTACACTTTTTTTCCCTTTGTGTTCTAGTGATATATTTCATTGTCTTTCTGTTTGAAAGCATTGTTTTCAACAACTGCAATTGTTTAAAAGCTTTATAGTGAAGTTTTTTGTACACCTATTCTTTGGAGAATTAAGGGTGAGATTATCCAACTGATGGTAAATAAAATGCAACTCAAATGTACAGTTTTGCCTACAAAAGAAGTTCAATACCATTGCAAAATATGTAGGTTGATTTACAAAGTAGTTCTTCAAAAATACAAAACCTTTGGTGGTGGGCAACAAAGAGAAAGTACATATTGTAAAGTATTTTTTAAATATTCAATGTCAACTTTATGAGAAAAATGTTGTGATTACTTTCACAGGATAAACAAAAATATTTATAAATTTAAACCACTACATCTTGTATGTCCATTGATCTAACATTGAAGCTTACTGGGAGTAAAGTATGAATCATATGAATACCAAAACAAATCCCAAGCCTATTTTTGCCCATAAGTTTCTTAATTTTGTAATAACATTGCTTCCACCAAAATTTGAATGTGTACTTCACCAAAATTTGAATGCCTATCATCACTACAAAACTAATGATTTAATATTCAACGTTAAACTAAAAAGTTCATCTAAGAAATGAACTTGACACTAGTGTGGACAATAAATTCAGACAGTTCACGTTCTTCAGAATGGACTTCCAGAAATTCTATTTTGCTTTCCTCAATTGGAAGTGATCATTAGACCCAATGTCAGAATTAACTGATTTTTTAATGTGTGAGGAACCTAACAAAAGTAATAAAATCTATAGCCTTGAGCTATTTGCAGTTTTTCTTCTGTTTAAAGTGCCAACATATTAACTGCAAACACTTGATATATTGCACATGGATAAGAAGACTTAGAATAAAAAAAATGTGAAATTTAGGTAAAAAAAGTCATTTGATATAAATGAAAAATCAGAGTTTGCAGAGGATTCTGTAAACCCACCTTCTGCAGACTCATATGTGAATTCACCTTCCATAAGACAGCCTTATGGAAGGTGAAATAACTACCGATTTTTTAAATTAGATGCTCATGTTTTGTTAGCAAATTTTGTCTTCTGTTTTTTTCATGTGGTCATTTGCCAAAGTGGATGGTAAATATTTTGTGCAACTTACATCTTCATCAACTTTTGTAAGTAATGGAAACTCAGTAATTAATTTCTCATTAAGCATGCACTTTTGGATTTTGAGCTCATTGCTGCCAAAAGTGTTTATTTTGAAATAAAAATGTTACCAAATAATAAGTGTTGTGGATTTAAATGATAATAATTATTAAAACTGCTATTGCAAGAGCATCCTATGTCCTATAACAAGGCTGCTCAGACTATTTCCTGTATGAGGCCAGGATTTTCCTCTATGGCTTTCCAGTTTGCCCAGACCCTGCCAACAGGCACCAGAGGGCTTGCTGCACACTGGTCACGGCTCAGATAGTCAGCAGGGGCAGCGGCAGCAGCCAATTCTCCCACCAACAGGGACCCAGAGGAGGTATTGAACCCCAGTGCTCCCAGCTAAGCACACTTTGCAGCATCAGCAAGCACCCTGCATCCTGTGCTTGAGAAGGGGGCATCAATGAGCTGAGTCTGGAACAAACTGGAGAAGAGGGATGGGCCATCCCTGGTACTTCTCCACATGTTAACATGAGAACTCTGGTCACTGAACATGCATTTCCCAAACAGCTGGATGAAATCTTGGAAGGAATCAGTGAAACAAAATGGAGCTCCATGGGCCCCTCCTGGCTTATTTTAATCCAACAATAATGACACTTTGTTAAAAAATAATAGAAAAGTATAATACAGGACACATATTAAACTACACAGGATACTAAGACAATCAGCATAGCCAGGGCTCCCTTGGGCAAATTGGGATGTGCTGTCACCCTATGTTTTATTTTATTAAT